>NC_080695.1:56854790-57155250 GCF_030445035.2 Dasypus novemcinctus | reverse complement strand
AGAAATGTGAAGATTATGGATATGATGGAATCCAGTATGTACTCTGAACAAACCCCATTCTGTATGTTTCTGTGCTTGTAACTTTAACAGAGTTTCAATCCTGAATCCAGGACCTTGTATGTGGGAAGCCAGGACTCAAACTCTGAGTCACATCAGCTCCCCTGAGTTGTTTTTTTTGTTTGTTTTGCTTGCTGTTTGTTTTTGTTTTTTTGTTAGGAGGCACTGGGAACTGAAGCGGGGACTTCCTGTATGGGAAGGAGGCGCTCAACTGTTGAGCCATACCCGCTCCCTAACTTTCATTTTTGAAAGTTTCTTATGTGTTAATTGATGGAAAAATCAGTTGCTCTTATTTTTGGTCTCTGATTAATTATTAAACACTTATGAATAATAATAGCAGTCAATGAGTTTTAGCTATGAACTTTGGCTTATTAAATTCTCATGACAACTATTAACTAGGTCAATTCACAGATGGGGAAACTGAGGCCTACGAAGGTTAAGGAATTTGCTCAAGGTCACCAAGCTAGTAAGAGGTAGGGCTGGGACATAGAAGTAAAGAACACCACAGCTTATACCAGCAGAATGACCGAAATGTTAAAAGGTACAGTGGGAAATGAAGAAGAGATTGGGGCACTCCAGGGAGATTGCAGGGAAGGGGAGTGGTTGTTAGGTTTCAAGAGAGGAGAGCAGGCATTTCAGGTGTGCTGCCAGCCCCAGGAGATGGGAGTTCCAAGACCAAGGTTTATGCACCCGATTTTTTCTTTTTCTTTCCCCTTGGCTTCATGAAACCTGTGTCTTTTGTCTCTTGTGGCAGGGGGTCTGCCTGGTTCTCTCCCGGGAGTCACCTGCTAGCAGGATGAACCTGGTGGTTGCAGGCTAGCACAGGTGGAGGAGGCTCTCGTTTACTGCAGGCTTTTTTTAAAAAGATTTATTTATTTATTTATTTCTCCCCACCCCGTCCCCCGCCTTGTTGTTTTGTGCTCACAGATTATGTCCATTTGCTGTGTGTTCTCTTCTGCGTCTGCTTGTCTTCTCTTTAGGCGGCACTGGGAACCCATACTGGGACCTTCCAGGGTGGGAGAGAGGTGCTCAATCTCTTGTGCCACCTCAGCTGCCTGGTCTGCTGCATCTATTGTACCTCCTCCATGTCTCTTTTGTTGCATCATCTTGTTATACCGGCTCTCTGCTCGGGCCAGCACGCTGTGCGGGTCAACACACTGCATGGGGAGCTCTCTGCATGGGCCAGCTCATTGCGGGGGCCAGCTTGCCTTCACCAGGAGACCCTGGGAATCGAACCCTGGATCTCCATATGGTAGATAGGCACCCAATCGCTTGAGCCATGTCCACTTCCTTTTTAAAACACCGTTCGCTGAGGTACCCCAAAGGTGCTTACCCATACTCTCATGCTCTTCTTCACTATCCCTTATTCAACAGACTTGAGCACCTATAGGTGCTTAGCTTTATTTTTATTTTTTTAAAAGATTTATTTTATTTATTTCTCTCCCCATTCCCCTGTTATCTGCTCTCTGTGTCCATTTGCTGCATGTTCTTCCACGTCCACTTACATTATCCAGCTGCACTGGGAAACTGCATCTCTTTTTGCTGCATCATCTTGCTGCATCAGCTCTCCATGCGTGCGGTGCTACTCCTGGGTGGGCTGCGCTTTTTTCACACGGGGCGGCTCTCCTTGAGTGGTGCACTCCCTGTGCGTGGGGCTCCCCTATGCGGGGGCACTCCTGCACGGCACAGCACTCCTTGTACGCAGCAGCACTGCACGTGGGCCAGGTAACCTCATGGGTTTGAAGGTCCTGGGAATCGAACCCTGGACCCTCCATATGGTAGACAGACGCTCTATCAGTCGAGCCATATCCACTTCCCAAGGCGCTTAGCTTTAGAGGTACGGAGGTGAAGACCCAGATCCTACCTTTAAGGTGCTCTTTGGCTGTCCATGTTCCAGTCCTCCCTTTGCTGCTTCCTAGCATTGTGATCTGGGGCAAGTTGCTTAACTTTGCTAAATGGAATAGAAATGTCCTTTAGTCCCTCGGGATCAAATTAAGGGAATGCTGGCAAAGCCTGGTGTCTGACATAACAATGCCAATACACGTTTTTGATGTTGGTGGTATTAAGTCTCAGTTCAGCTGAGTTGTCAACACTTATTAAGAACCACCTGCCAGACTGGATGAGTGGATGGATAAGAGAAGGCTCAGCTCCCCATTGAGACTTGACTTGCCTGCAGGGACATTCAGTTTTGAAGATGAGGATTTGATCTTCACAGAGAAAGGTCTCTCTTGGGTGATCGAGAAAGAATTCAAGGACAATACAGGGGCTGATTAGTCTAGAGTTTGAGAGCAAGAGCTCTGCCTGCATTTGAATCCTGGCTTTAGCTGTGTGATCTTGGGCTGGTTACTTGACCTCTCTGAATTTTAGTCTTCTTATCTACAAAATGGGGATAAAAGCAGGATCTACCTCCCGGGGGGGAAAAGGAAGATTCAATGAAGTAATAGGTGGAAACCTTTAGCACAGAGCCTGGGGCCTCAGTCATGATGATGATGATGGTAGAAAGTGGGCCTCAGCTGGGTAGTATTTGAACAGTTGGAGAGAAGAAGAAAATTAAATTAGAATCTGTCAACTGTCTCAGGAAAAGAGTGGAGGTGACAGTGGGTATAGAGATTGCTGGAGGCTTGCAGGAGCCTGTCTGCACTGGAGGCTTTGTGAGAGGAGAGGTTGGTTGAGCAGGTCCACTACAGTCAGCAGATTAAAAATGGCGGGTTGGGTGGAATGGAGCCATTAAAGGCGAAACTCAGAGGTGAAATAAGTAGCACTTTAGGAAGACTCCTCTGGCAATGGTGGCAGACTGGACGGAAGGGGAGGGAGCCTGGGGGCAAGAAGATCAGGCAGGTTGGTTGAGAAATCATTGGAGTTTGGTCTCTCGGGGCTGGAGTCCACACAGCAGTGGCAGTGTGTTTGGAGGAAAGCGTGGAATCAGACATCTTGAAAGGAAAAAAGTTGCAATTGTTGATTACAGGATAGGAGAGGAAGCGGTTCTTTTAAGTGTGGGCCACATGATAAGTGGGAGATAACTGTTGTTAGCCTGAGGTCTTAGGAATTTGAGTATATCTGCCTCTTTGCTGCCTACTCCCATTTTCAACTGGATTTAAAGAGGGGCGGGATTATACTTATTGGGAAGATAGAAGTAGTAATAGTGACGCTTACAAGTGTCAAGTGCTTTTCAATTCAGACTGTCTGTTTCCTGTCTGTTTTCTAGTTTACTCTTTACAAGAAAGGACAAAGAGCAGGAGCTCTCATGCCTCTTTATAAGTGGGTTAAAGGTTAAGGGATCCCCCAAGTAAGGGATACAGCCAGAGAGGACCGAGGAGGACACAGCAGTCTAGGCTGCTTCCTCTAGATCAGGATTTTCATGGGCATATTTATTTGAAAAACATATGAACAACAAGTATGTCTGGACTTCATAAAATCCAAATTGGAAAATGGTTACAATGCACAACACCGATTATTCTGTTCATTTAAAATTCCCAAAGAGGTAAGTCATTCATACAGCTACTCATTAATTTATTTATTCCTTCATCCATTTAATATATATTTACCAATGGCCTCTGATGTCCCAGGTCTTGTGCTAAGCTCTTGAGAGGACAGTAGGGCTTTGTGTATGACATGTGCAGCCCTTGCCTGGAGTGATTTAATATCTCTTGGGAACAGTTCTTCTTTCCAATGAATCAAAATAAAGCAACTAAAAGGTGACATTGTCCCTCCTAGTCCTCCAGAAACAGAATTCTGGACAGTTTGCTGACCCAATTCTCTCTTAGCCTAATGTCATGAAGAGATTAGTTCATGCGTTTTGCAATAGGATTGTTTTTTTGTTTGTTTGTTTTTTAGGTACCAGGCCAGGGATTGAACCTGGGACCTTGTATGTGGGAAGCTAATGCTCACCCACTGAGCCACATCAGCTCCCCACAGGTGACTTTTTAAAAATTCTGTCTGGCTGTGTCATCCTCTAGCTTTGAGGTCTGGGACACCTTTTTTTCTGTTTTTAGCAGGAGGTCCCGGGTATGGAACCAGGTCCCGCAAATGGTAAGCTGGAGCTCAGTTGCTTGAGCCACAGCTGCTTCCCCACAGGTGTGTTCTTGAAATCAGTCAGGGAGATGTGGCCTAAGAGGGTCAAACCAAGGGCAGTTATTTGATTCTGTCTTCCTGCGAGGGCTGTAAACACGGGGACCGCGTCTGTCACGCGCACTGCTGAGCACTGATTGCTGAGTCCCCAGTGTCTGTCACCACGCCTGGCACTCAGAAGCCCTTCATGTGATCCAGAGTTGCAGAATTGGGTGGCTGTTAATCCACCAAGACTGAGGTGCAAATGATTAAATCACGTTTTGTAAACCTTCAAAATCACCAAACTGTAAAGCACAGTTGGCTGGAATTTTGGTTGGTCTTACGTGCCTGCTCGTCTCCTGGGATAGGCTGGCTGCTCCTGATGCTGGGGTTAGGTTAGCTTCTTGCCTTCCAGCTTGAGGGGGAGGCAGGGACATTCTCTGATCAGATATGAAGTAACAGGAATAAATACCATCAGTGAGCACTCACGATGTTATAAGAGGAGTATGGTGGGCATGGGCTGCGTGCGGTCCACCCACCTTATCTCCTTGACTGTCGGAAGTCAGCAAGGGTGAGGGGCCGCCACTGACCATCAGCCACACTGTTGAAACAACAAAAACCAAAACCCAACATGGTCACATGAAATGTACTGGTCATTTTAAAAGCAGCGTGTAAAGGGTCATCTTGCACGCTGCTGGTGGAACTGCTGAGGGCTCCAGCCTTTTTGGAAAGCCACTGGATAATATCCGTAAAAATTTAAAACGCTCATTTGCTTTGACCCAGCCATCCCACTCCTGGGACTCTTTTCAACAGAAATAAAAGGACCAGGCTACAAAAGCATATGTGTACAACACTGGGCCCAAAACAAAGGCCCGCCAGTAGAAGAATGGTTTAATAAATTATGATGCATCCACTGTGAAGTGTTATGCAGTCATTAAAAGGGAGTGAATTGGAGCAGTAGCATTGTCTTAGATGTATTACTGAGAGAGAAAAACCAGACCCAGGAAAATGTAACAGAATCTCATTTATTTTTTCAGAGCAAACTGACCTAAAATTCTCTCTCTCTGTATCTCTCTGTGTCTCTCTTGTTTCTATATATATCTGTCAATCACATATAATATATATAGGGATGTGTGTCTACATATATACGCACATATTTGTATGTATATATGTGTGTACCTATCTTCTATATACGCACATATTTGTATGTATATATGTGTGTACCTATCTTCTATCTACTATCTCTCTCTCTTCCCCTCTCTCTCATTTATCTGTCATGATGAATGAATGTCCAACAAGTTGTAGACATGGTAAGGGGCAGAACGATAGACTGATGTGAAGGGTAGAGAGAGGAGGGGGAATGGCAAGCCAAGCCAAAAAGGAAAATTAAAGAAATACTTCACTAGAAAAAAAAATCCACTTACAATATGATCATATTTATACATTCCTGTTAAATTGTATATTTGAGGGGGAAGGACATATTTAGAAATGTTAAATGTTAGGATGTGAAAATGTGAAAAAAAAGGGGTCTCAGAATTGAGGAAACCTAGTTTTATTGGATTTAATTCTCACCACAACCTCAGAAGCATTGTTCACTCCCTACTTTTTTTCACACACTAGGAAACCGAGGAGCGAAGAGATGGGCACCTGCGCCGTTAATTAGTGGAGAAGGGACTTGAACCCAGGGCTGTATTCTTTAAAAACTCTAGTCCATGCGTCTCCCTCTACATTACTTGAAAACTTCCAAATAGAGTAAATTCCTCAAATAGAAAAAAGGGAAAAGTCATCTGAAATCGCTTGCCGAACCTGGTGTGGGGTCATTTTTCCGTAAGGACTGAGTCCCTACTACCATGTGAACCGTTCGTTGCAGACCCCACTCGCCAGCACCCTCCTGGCCATTCTCAGGGTTGAGGAACGACTGCTACTCACTCTCTGTAATCCTGGTCTGGGAGGCAGGTTTGGGAAATAGGTCAGAATGAGCAGTGGAAGGGGCAAACCTAGTATTTCCCTAACCCTGGCTTTTCTTCATGTACCCAGCACCTCCTTCATCCAGGCAGGAAGTCAGACGGCAGAGAGCCAAAGGGGACCCTGGTCCTACTCCAGTGAAATGCTTTTAGCAGGTGGCTCTTAATACTGGTCTTCATTTCGGCAAGGAACCAAAGTGCTCAGATGATTTCCATTTGGGTCCCACGTGGTCCGTCCCACCTCCAGCACCCCAGGATGAGTCCATGTCACCCGGTCCGTGTTTGCGGTTTTCTGCTAGCCCTGGAAACCGGCATCCATCCCTGCAGGACACATCCATCTCCACCTTGTTTGAACAGGCGCGGCGAAGGCATCCCAGGGGCTGATCCTCCTTGTTAAAACCAGTGCAAATGACATCCTGAAGAGCCGCCCATCAGGAGGGCAGCGGGATGGGCTCCAGGAGGCTGAGAGGGTTGTTTTCCTAGAGATCAGTTCTGCCTTAGAGCAGGGCTTTGTTATTGCTCAAATACTTATCTGGAGCCAGAACTAGGTTAGCTTTATATGCCTTTCTTCTCTACTGAGATAGAGATGGTTTTGGTTTTTTTTAATGGAGTAAAATTCACATAACATAAAAGTAACTACTAACCATTTAAAATTATAAACTCAGTGACATTTAGTACATTTACAGTGCTGGGCAAACCATCATTTCTATGCAGTCTCAACACATTTACATCACCCTAGAAGAAAACCCTGTGCCCATTAAACAGTCACTCCCTTTTCCTCCCCTACCCCCAACCCCTGGCAACCACTAGTCTGCTTTCTGTCTTTATAGATTTGCCTATTCCGGATATTTCATATAAATGATATGTGACATTTGATTCTGGCTTCTTTCATTGAACATGATATCTTCAAAGTTTCTCCATGTTGTAGCACATGTCAGTACTGCATTCCTTTTTATAGCTGAATAATAGTCTATTCTATGGGTATAGCACATTTTGCTGATCCATTCATCTGTTGATGGACCGTTGGCTATTGTAAAGAGTGCTGCCGTGAACTTGAGTGTACAGGTGTTTGTCTGAGTGCCTGTTTTCACTTCGTTTGGGTGTGGAATTGCTGGGTCATGGTAATTCTATGTTTAACTCTTTGTAGAAGATAGCTGTTCACATTCTCTGACAATTTCCTCCTACCCTGACACCTGGTGCTTTTATTTATCCTATCTTCCTGTGAATTTTATAATTTTGAGTAAATAGAGAACTATTTTGGCATAGTAGTATCTTGTGGTAATTAAATGCATGGAATTTTAACTAGGCATCATGTTACATGGGAGCAGTGCTTATTTCTCCCATTTACTAGCAGGTTGACCTCGGGCAAGTGGGATAACCTCTCTGAGCCTCCATTCTCTCATCTGTAGGGTTATCAATAACACACATCTCACTGGGGTGTTTTGAGGATTAAGTATAACAAGGTTAGCAATGCCAATTGCTATAAATAGACTTCCTGTTTGGGACTGGGAGTCGCGTTTTAGCCTCATGATGTATTAGGGCCGGAACGGAAGGAAACTTGGAGTCCGTTCAGTCCAGGGATTCCCAACCTCGGCACAAGTGACATTTGCGGCCGGCCCATTCTCTGCTGTGGGGAGTGGGGGGCTCTCCTGTACATTGTAGAAGGTTTAGCAGCCTCCCTGGCCTCTATCCATTAGATACCAATAATATAAAGTCCCCCTCGCCCAATTTGTGACAACAAAAAAGTGTGTCTTGATATTGCCATATTTACCCTGCGAGTGTAGTCGCCCCTGGCTGAGGACACCGATCAAGTCTAATACCCTCAGTTTTAAGATGTGGATTCTCAAGTCCAAAGACTTTTCCTATTCTTCCTCTTGATCTTGGCCTCTAGGTAGCTGCCCATGTTTTCTCCAATGTCTCACAGTTTTCTGTACACACACGGAGCACTGGCAATAAAAACTGTGTTGGATGTGTTCAGGATTAAGCCAGGAGAAAGAGGAGTTTGTTGAAGCATAAAGAAATCTCCCCATGCGAGATGGATGTGATTTTCCTCCAGGCATTTGTGCCTGAGAAGATTCCTACTTACTGCAAATTGAAGTGGTGAAGAAATTGTCACTTTCACTTACAACAAAGAAAATGCTTCAGGTGGATGAATAAAAACACCCTTCAAGCCAAAGCCTTTAACTCTGCTACCAAAACGAGGGGGTGTTTATGTCAGCCAGAGAGCATTCATTCTATGTTTTCTCTGAAACAGTATCTGTTTGCAGGGACTGGCCGTCTCCTCTTTGTTAACACTTGAAAGATTTTACAGAATATAATGGAGATCAAGAAAGTAGACGCCACCAAGTAATAAATGACATCTCAACTTTCACAATCTGAACTCAGCATTTCTTTTTTGAAGGAGGAAGAGAGAGAATGTGTAGTTCTTCCTTTGATTTTTTAGATAAATTTCTTAGTAAAAGTATACCAACAAATCAGGTGTTCCTGATGCTTCCGGTGGCCCATCCACCTCTTGTCTATGTCTGTCCGTGTTTATGTTCAATTCCTCTATAGCTTCAGTAGGACATGGAATAAAAACTCATAGCTGGGGTTCGTTTTGTCCTATATAAATCTCAATTCTGGCTGCGCAGTAAAATCAACTGGGTAGATTTAACAATTAGCCTTCTCTCCTCCACTTTCTTTAGTGATTAAAAATCATAGCCCTGAGGGAAGATGATTTTCCCAAGGGTTGCAGGTAGGTAGCAACAGAAGTAGAGCTAGAAGCATTTATCCTGTATATTCAGTAGGCACTAAATAAATAAGAGTTCCCGACTCGATCAGGCTTTCCCAACTGGACCATGTAGACTAACATCTGAAAGCTCTTAGTAAAATGAATGATTAAATCCTAAATTGTAAACCTATCAGTGTTCCTGGGAAAACAATTCAACCCTTATGTCCTGTTGTCCTACATCAGTATATCCATTTCTGAATAAAAAAATATTATTGCTATGATTATTATTTGCAACCAGTATTCAAACATTTGTAGTGGATGGAGAGTTGCATAGCCTGTATTTTGTGGATCAGCCTCTCCATTAATTGAGCTCCTTTTCTGCAAAAAAAGGAAACACAATAAGCTATATTTAGAAGAGGTAAGTATCCCTTAGCTAATGCATTGCCCAAAGAAACAGCTTACTATATAACAATGTGTCAGCTGCAATAGAAATTCACCCATAGTTCTAATAGGGCAAAGGGCAGGATACAAAGGCAAATTTGAGGAAATTCAGAAAAATAATTAATGTACCTTCTTATGTTATTATTAAAAGATAATTTTCAGTAAAAAGTAAAATCACGACTCTCACAGAGCTATAAAAAGGAACATGTGCTAAAGATTTTATTCTAGTCATTCATCAGTGAGGGAACCAGGCAGATGTTTTAACTGGTTCAAAAGAGAATCTGAAGAACAGAGTCATTTATAGATCAGGATATTGAAATGAATGTGCAAATGAAAGTAAAACTGACTTTTCCATGTCAGGAGGGAAGTCAGTTGGACTTCTAGACAGGACAGTATTGTGAAACAGTTCAAAGGCAGTAGAAGACTAGAATCAGGTAACTTGGAGAGGTGTCCTTTAGATAACGTATAGCTTTCCTTTGAAGCACACATTTTTTTTCTACTTTATCTACATGTCGGTCCGAAGAATTCAGGTTCTTAATTAGCCACAATTTCTCAGCACAAAGATAGCTACTAGTTTTCAAGAGTTATAGTTACGCGAATTACCCTTTAGCACATGGAATGTTTTCAAATGAAACCTGGTCCAGTAGGAAGGCTGTGCTCGAAAAACCTGGAGTCCAGAGGGGCACTGAAAATTTCAGTCAATTACCATTCATTGCATCATGCTGAATATCCGTTTCATTGACTTTTTAAAAACATCTTCCAGATGTTTGATTTGATTCAAACTGAGTTAATCCAGCACTTGCTGGTTACCCATTTAACGGCTTTGCAAACTAAAATTGTCACATATATATTTCATTATAATTTTGTGTATTAAATATTTTATATAATTTAATTCTAATTTTAAGTTAAGAGGCATTACCATATCATCCTCAGGCTAATTACCAACGCTGCCTGTTTGACAGATCTTCCTTTCAATGAGGACACTAACAGAGGAATTGGCACATAGTAGGAATGCAATACTTATTCGCAGAATTGGATCAAAATGTTTGATTCCTAAATAACTGGGAAAATTGTTGCTTCCGTCCTAGGGAGTTAGGGATACTGAGTAAGCAGCTAACAAGTTTCTAAAAATGGCTTTGAAAGAGAAATTACTTTGGTCTCTGTGGGACTGGAATCAGGTATCTAGATTTACAGTATTTACTCAGCTGCCATTTCTATTATCTAAAAATAAAGCAAAACAGCTTGAAGTTGGCTAGTGAATCCAAATCCCATGGTGTTAGATTACTTACTAGCTTGACATAAGCTGCTCAATGTATAAAGATCTGGTGAATCCACAAAAGAGCGTATCAGAGGCAACATCTAAAGATAGAAATCCATGTAGCAATTTGCCTTTTGGCTGCATTTATAAAAATCAGCCATCTGGATGCTCATTGTCCAAATAAAATGATCTCTTTTATGACTGTGGGCCTTTTCTCGAAGGCAGCATTTTCTAAACCGTGTTCCAAGGAACAGCAGCTGTTGATGAGTTTTCCAAGAAAACGGGGGTCAATAAGCTTGGAAAATGCTGGGTAAAATTTAGATTTCTTAGGCTAAGGCATGTGGGGAATGGGACTTGGAGCTGGACTTCTGCCCTCAGTTCTGTCCCGATCTGCTGAGGACCACTGTTTTTTCACCATCCTTTCAGCCCCTCCTCCCTTTCTCAGAAGGTCTTACATGCTTCCTTTGTTCTCGGATGCCAAATCCAAACTGCTCTACCATATTTGCGGGTTGTTTGACCTTTAATTGGAGTATAATACACTCTGCCTGGTTTTCTCCCCCTCCATAATCTGTCTTCTTCACTCCCTCTGTAATATAATGAAAAAATTGGTGGGTCTTTGTCCCAGTTCCTGGGAGGTAACCACAACATCTTTGAAATTTCCAGTGATATGAGTACCTTTAGTCCTTCATGATGGGCCCTGGACCACACCTGGTACTTCATATGCTAACGAGATGATACCTACAGTTTTAAATGGGGGTTGGTCACATCAGGAAATCAACCAAGTACTAGGGGTTGGGAGCTTTGAGCTTGCTCATATCAGCCTGACATCTGGGGACCGGAGGGGGCTGGAGATTGAGCTCAGCCATGTGGGTATTAAGTCTACCAATGTGCCTATCTAAGGAATTGGGGACACTGGATGATTGATAATGACATCACAGGGGGGGGGGCAGGCTAGAGGAAGGTGTCCCACAGTGATGTCATAACATCACTGACATCATGATGTAAGGACACTCTGACTCCACATGGAGAGGACATGGAGGAGACCCTCCCAGACCTCCCTCTTTGCATCTCTTCGTTTGGTTTCGAATTTATATCCTTTTAGAGTAATAAAACTATAATCATAAGTATAATGCTTTCAGTGAAGTCTGTGACTGTTCTAGCAAATTATTGAACCCATGGAGGTTGTAGGAACCCCTGAAATTATAGCCAGTTGGTCAAAAGTACTGGTGGGCTTCTCTGAACTTGCAGCTGGTGCCTACAGGGCAGTCTTGTAGAGGATTGCCCTTAAGCAGTGGGGTCTGACCTAACTCTTGGTAGTTGGAGCCAAAATTGAATTGGTTTGCTATAGTACTTGCAGTTGATACCACATACATGGTATCAAAAGGTATTGTAGAAGTTTTGCAACCCTTATGTTACCCAGCAAAAGTGGATTTTTTTGCCCAATGTGCTTTATAATAACCTATTCCTGAGACATTGGGTCAAGGAGGGAAAGAGCTTACTGCTAGGTCAAAGCAAGAACAGAGGGCCTAACAACCTAACATCTGTCTCCCTGAGTTGAGGAGTTTAGGGTTTTTATGGATTTGAACAGGGCAGGGTGGAGTGGTTCTATTAAAATAGCAAGTATATGCAAGGGTGAGCCTAGTTTGGAATGACCATAAACAAGTGTGGAACCAGTCTAGTAAAGTTTCAGTAATTTCAAGTATCAACTTTCGGCTAGTCTATAATATACCAGAAAAGTAAGAAAAATCATCTATGTAGTGATTCAGTAAGCATAATCATTTGTTAATTCTTAACTCTTGGTTACAACTCCCCCGCCCCCTTTGTTTGTTCTTTCCCCGGTTTTGGGGATATCTGGAAGATGACCACTCTGACTTCTTCGTGCTAAAAAGGGGTGTTGACCCCAGGATTTGGTAGATTGGAACTTCTTTGTCATTCTTGAAGAGACTGGTACCTCTGGGTTTCAGGGCTTGCCTTGCATAGGAGTAGTCTGGAGGCTTTGTGAGTTTCTGAAAAATGAACTTAACAAGTCAGTTGGAAATTATAGGTCTAAATAAAAGGAGTAGAACTCCGTTACTTTAGGGAAATAATTGTTTTAGATAGAGCTTGGAGTATTCCTCAAGGTTTTCAGGAACACTGTTGCTTGGGGCTTTACCTATGGTGCCGGTTTGCATATTTGACTGAAATCTGCATAAGACTTATCTCCAGAATGATCTACCAACTCGATTTGAAATCTCTTAGCCATTGAAACTTTATTTTGTTTTATTTCTTTTCCCCCTTTTGGCCTAATCCCATGATGCCAGAGCAGAGTTCAATGCTGGGAGCTATATCATGTCCCACTTTGCCAGGGAAATTTTATCTTTGGAAGTCATGCCCCATATTGTCTGGGGGGGGGGGCGGGGAAGGTAGGGAGCTCATTTGCAGAGTTTTGCTTAGAGAGAGGCCACACCTGAGCAACAGAGAGGTCTTTCCCGGGGCTACACTTAGGCACTACTTATATTAGGTTTAGCTTCATTGTTACAGAAATAAGCTCCATAAGTGCAAGTTTCAAGACTGAGGGCTTGGCTTATTAGCATATTTCCTCTTATTAGGCAGTGCTCATATATTTCAGTGTTTATTTTCATAGGTTTACCTCGCAGAGTTTAACAGTTTCAGTAAAGTGGGAGCCTCTATTGCTTGAAAGCATAGCAGGAATCCCCTAGGTGGGATAGTTTAATAGTTCTATATTTTCTTTCCCCAGACCCTCAGGGGACTTAGAAATACCTTTCTATCTTATGCCCAAACGCTTTGAAATGAATCAGGGTATTACATTAATTCTGTACAGAATGTCAAAATCTCATTCACTATTTTAGGTTCCATGGTAGCTAGGCTGTTCAAATAAACTGACAAGACAGGTTAAATTAAAGAGTATGCCACAGAAATTTAAAAAATTTTCTTGACAGAATACATTTCTCCCTTTTGGTCTCTATGAAAATTAAAGTTTTAAAATACTGATACTATTACTGTGTATTCTGATTCATCTTAGTCTTTAACTAGATTAGCCCCATTCACCTTTCAATTGAAGTCTGATTCTTTAGCTTCTTTAATTGGGGTGGTCTTTTGGAATTAATGCTGCTTCTTCAGTGCCTAAGAACTGGTGAACTTTAGCTCTGAGTCTCTCAAGTGTCATACAGACTCTTAAAGTTCTAGGGAGCTACTAGGTTATACACAAAGAGTAAAGCATCTTATAATTTAGTCATAATTAAAGCCCTGGAATAAATGTGACTGCTGCAAGAGCTTACAATCTAGGCCCTAATTCCCTTATGAGTATTTAAAATGAAGCTGTTTCTAGAGATAAAAAGCCATTTGACAATTAAGTTATATTGAGATCATTAACCACAGACCATGGCAGAAGTTTCATTTCATTTTAGTCCTACACTTTTATGAGGATTATGTTCATCAACAGGTAGAAAGTAACTTACAGACTTGTATTGCTTCTCTCTTTTTTTTTAAAGATTTATTTATTTATTTAACTCCCCCCCTCCCCTGGTTGTCTGTTCTCTGTGTCTATTTGTTGCATCTTGTTTCTTTGTCCCTTCTGTTGTCAGCGGCAGGGAAGTTTGGGTGGCGCCATTCCTGGGCAGGCTGCACTTTCTTTCGCGCTGGGCGGCTCTCCTTTCGGGGCGCACTCGTTGCGCGTGGGGCTCCCCTACGCGGGGGACACCCCTGCATGGGGCGGCACTCCTTGCGTGCATCAGCACTGCGCATGGGCCAGCTCCACACGGGTCAAGGAGGCCCGGGGTTTGAACCGTGGACCTCCCATGTGGTAGACGGACTCCCTAACCACTGGGCCAAGTCCGTTTCCCTGCTTCTCTTTTAAAGTCCTTTAATTTTAGTCACAGATGAGCTGACTGCATGCTTTTTCAGAGAAGCATTAGAGCAAAACAGTATTACTGATAAGGAAAGTTGGTTGTTTTCACAACATATAACACTCTTCTAAGAATATCTAACAATACCATACTCATGCAGATCAGTATCAGGATATAATATAGATGGTGTGAACATTGTTTAATTTTTAAGAATTTTATACAATCTCTAAATATATACATGAATAATGTTTCACTGATGAAAATCCCACCAACAAAAGGTTAAAAAGTACCTTTAAAATTTTTATAACACTTCCCAAACACTTCTTATGTAACTCATGATATATTAAATGAAACTATTTTAACACCTTTTTAGTTAGGTGAAAGAACAAATTCTTTGCAGCAGTTTGAAGTAAAGGATATTCTTTAGGTTTTGATTTAAAACGTTAAAGATTGGCATGTTGAACATTATATTAAACGGGAACAATATTTAGTTCTCTATTTCTAAAATAGTAAAGGCTTTGTTTTTCTTAAGCCACTCAGGATCTCATAAGATTAACATGAAGTATAAGAAGTTACTCTGATAAAACACAGACTCTTTTTCTTTTTATATTGATTATTTAAAAAACGTCTATAGCTTTTTACTAAGAAAAGATGTACTTTATGAAACTTTAACAGAGAGAAAATTAAATTTTAGTTTTGTATCAGTATACCATTTGATAAACTTAGTTAGCATTGATCACAATAGATTAAATTTGTTTCCACAAACTTTTTGATTTTGTTCCTCACATTTCTGCTTCACATTCTATGGAAACCAGTTATTTCACCTTAGGACAAAATTACACCTTTAAATAAGCTTGTTAAATTATAGTCAGCATTAATTACAACAAATGAAATTTACTTTCACAAACCCTCTCACAACCTTCCATATCCATTCAGGTCTTGTCTTACATGTTTCCACCTCTCATTCTGTGAAAAAGTCATTTTATATTAAGACAAAACTACACTTCTTTAAACAAGTATTAACTATAACATAATTCACTTCCACCAACCTTCTACAACTTTCCATATCTATTCAGGTCTGGAATTATGTATTTCTATGTCTCATTGAAAAACTAGCCATTTCACTTTAGGACAAAACTACATTCTTTTCTTTAACAAAGCATATCCTGCATACTTTATATACCTGCATATTTCAAATTATCAGAAAGATCTTTGAACTGTTTTCATATATTCTACAAAACACAAAAAGTTTGTCAAACTAGTAACTTAATTTCATTAGACACAAACTTATATTTTTCA
Organism: Dasypus novemcinctus; assembly: GCF_030445035.2. NCBI lineage: Eukaryota > Metazoa > Chordata > Mammalia > Cingulata > Dasypodidae > Dasypus > Dasypus novemcinctus. Next base: position 57,139,629 of record NC_080695.1, on the reverse strand, counting down.
TCTTCTTAAAGATCTAATAGACACCATGCTAGCTTATTTTATCAGTATCCATACAAACCTAGGGAGATTATACCCAAGTAGAATGAAATGGAAATAATAGTTTATGCAAGAAATGTTTTTTCTCCTCCTCCATAGGAGGTTAAACCCTTTTTGTTTCATAATTATAAATAACCCCCAAAGCATACTGATTATTAGGTTCTGGAGTATACACTTTAATGGTTTAAGTTGTTTCAAGCATAATCTAGAAAAACCTTTCCATAACTTTCAAGGACAATTTCCTTTACTTACCGGAGAGTTCAAAATTTGGCAATTGGATTTTTAATTACTCTCTTCCCAAGGCTATCAGAAAATTTTTAATTGGGAAATTAAAGGGCAAACTATGGAAAACAAAGTTTATTCTGTAACATTCCCTCTGTCCCTGTCAATCTTAATCAATCTCCAGGGCTAGTAGAATTCTATGCTAAACTCACATCTCCCCTATCTTTCTGTACCTAGCCCTTCTCCGAGAGCTCCCTTAAGCAGTTAATTTTGTCTGACAAGTTTGATGAGAGTCTTCAGTTCATTCAAGGTTAGGAGAAGGCCCTGTAGGCAGTGATAGGTGACATAGAATGTGGAGAAATCCAGGAAAATTTCTTTTTAGTTTTTTTATTCTTCAAATAACTTGTCTCTTCAGATTTCTTTATAACATTTACTAATAATCCTGTAAAATTAATTGACCAAGTTCTGAGTATTTTAGTTTATAAGTTTACAAGAGCACTTGAAGCTCAGCTTTCCTAAATTTGGGACTCCAGGAGTATTTATATATATCTCTCTCTCTCTTATATATATCTATATATATATATATGTACTTCTTTAAAAAAACAATTTGAATAAAGCTCTGTTAAGCATTTTCATTTGTTAATTTTACCATCTGGAGGTATGAAAATATACATTGAATGAACAGGCAGACACAAATGAACACCACAAAAACAAAAACACAAAAATAAAAAATTCACTAAGTTGAATCATAATTTTCACTCTTTTTTTTTTTTTTAAAAGATTTATTTATTTATTTAATTTCCCCCCCCTCCCCTGGTTGTCTGTTCTTGGTGTCTATTTGCTGCGTCTTGCTTCTTTGTCCGCTTCTGTTGTCGTCAGCGGCACGGGAAGTGTGGGCGGCGCCATTCCTGGGCAGGCTGCTCTTTCTTTTCACGCTGGGCGGCTTTCCTCACGGGCGCACTCCTTGCGCGTGGGGCTCCCCCACGCAGGGGACACCCCTGTGTGGCACGGCACTCCTTGCGCGCATCAGCACTGCGCATGGCCAGCTCCACACGGGTCAAGAAGGCCCGGGGTTTGAACCGCGGACCTCCCATATGGTAGACGGACGCCCTAACCACTGGGCCAAAGTCCGTTTTCCATTTTCACTCTTTTTTGGTATGATTTGTTTCCAGGGTTTCCATTAGTCCATGCATCTGGTTTTTATCGCTTTTAAGATTTCCCCTGTGATGGGGTGATTCACTTACTTTAAACAGTAGTGTTGCTTGCCATGCACAAACCTGATCTGGAAACAGTTTTATTGATAAAAAAATTTTGGAGCAAAAGTTATTTGGGCATTAACTTAGTTAACAGATTTTTAGCAAGGGAGGTACTCTACAGTTGGCTAGGCTTTAAATATTTGATTTTAATTCAGTAGTAAATTCTCCCCACCCACCCCCACCAAATCCTTTCATTCCAGACCTCTGCTGGTTGCCCAGCTTTCCTTTGGGTTTTTCCCCAGGGGCGACTAGGACAATCCTTTTCCAGTGTCCTCCTTCCTTGCAATATGCATACTGTTGGTTCTTTTTTTAATCTTTATTTTTCTCCCCCTCAGTTCCTGGACTCTGCTGTGCTTCACCTTGATTCTCCCCTTTGTCTCTCTTTTGTTGCATCATCATCTTGCTGTATGACTCACTTGTTTTTTGTTTTTTTTAAATTTTATTTTATTCATTTTTTAAAAATATTACATTCAAAGAATATGAGGTCCCCATTCACCCCCACCGCCCCCACCCCACCACTCCCCCGACAGTAGCACTCTCCCCCATCATCATGACATATCCATTGCATCTGGTGAGTACATCTCAGGGCATCACTGCACCCCATGTCCTGTGGTCTACACCATAGCCCACAGTCTCCCACGTTCCATCCAGTGGGCCATGGGAGGACACACAATGTCCGGCAATTGTCCCTGCAGCACCACTCAGGACATCTCCAAGTCCCGAAAATGCCTCCACATTTCATCTCTTCCTCCCATTCCCTGCACCCAGCAGCCACCATGGCCACTTTTTCCACACCAATGCCACATTTTCTCGATATTAACCACAATAGTTCATGAATATATCATTAAGTCCACCCTAATCCTTACTGTATTCCTCCTTCCTGTGGACCTTGGCTTGGTTGTGTCCATTCCACATCTATGTCATGAGGGGGCTTAGATTCCACATGGATACTGGATGCAATCCTCCTGCTTTCAGTTGTAGGCACTCTAGGCTCCATGGTGTGGTGGTGGACATTCTTCAACTCCATGTTCGCTGAGTGGGGGAAGTCCAATAAATCAGAGTGTAGGAGCTGAAGTCTGTTGAGGCTCAGGGCCTGACTATCATATTGTGTATGACTCACTTGTGTGGGCACTCGGCTTGCTGGGTGGGCACTCGACTCGCCACACAGGCACTTGACTCACCACGCGGGCACTCACACAGGCACTTGGCTCGCCACGCAGGCACTCAGCTCACCACAACATGACAACTGGTTCACTGCACAGGCATGCTTTCTCTCTCTCTCTCTTTTTTTTTTTTTACCAGGAGGCCCCAGTGATTGAACCCAGATCCTCCCATATGGTGGGTGGAGGCCTTATCACTTGAGTCACATCTGCTTCCCTTTGGTTCTTAAGGGGTGAGGACAGACTCAGGGGTCTTAACTTTTTGCTATAGCCTTGTTCTAATTATCTTTGGTTCATTAGAGCTTTGGGTAGTGTCATTTGCCTTTTGAAGTACTGCTCTTCTTTACCCCTTTTTGTTCTCATTTAGCCCATTTAGATTCTATCTAAGATTCCTTCCTAGACTGCTAAATTTGCTCCAGTATACACTGGTTGCCAGGATTTGCTCTTTGTTTCTCATCTTCTTTCTGCTTTTTCAGTTACCCTTCTCCATGCATCTCCTGTTATCAAGGTATTTAGCAGGGCCTGAATACCACCCAATTTGGGTTATATGTTGTAAGTATTGAAGCAGTTAATTTTTCTATTTTCTTTGGGTCTTTTCTATAATACGGGGTATTATTTTCCCAGTTTCATAAATCTGATAATAGGGAATGGGGTAGGCATATATACAAATTCTTTTGGGCCTCCCTGTACGTTTATTCCTGGAGGCTCTTCCTGGAGGTATAGAAATCCTGCCGGCTCAGCTGCTGATTTTAAAGAGCAGCCCTGGCCGAACTGAGTGCCACAGTGGGTAGGAGAGGGGGAGATTATTTCTGTCTCAGGTTTTTCTACCTCCTGAAAAGGGAATTCACAGGAGGAGTTCATAAAGGCACTATTGGATCTTCCGGATTTGAATCTTGAGGGAGAACATTTTTCTTTTCTTCACTAGTCTTTACAGGTAAAATTTTACGTTTCCTCATTAATATTGGCTTTTGAGAGAGAAAAATAAAGGATTGAATGTATATTATTTTTTCTCATTTCTACTTTTTTCTATAGAACAAACCTAATTGTAATAAAGTGATTTTTCTATAGAACCATACTCGACCAATTCTTTCCTGATTCTAAATCATATTGAGGCCAGACGTTGCTACAGAAATAAACTGTTTCCTGCTTTTTCATAGGCTCATGGCTAAAATTTTTCCAATGTTTCAAAATTCAGCCTAAAGGGCTACTTTTAGGAATGCTGGTAGAGTTAGGATGCATCAAAAGCCCTAAGGGTATTATTTTGTGCAATTTTTGTTTCAATTATATGTGAGTATGTAGATACTGGGTTTCTATGTTTTTTGTTTTTTGTTTTTTTTTTACTGTGGATCACGTTTAAATATGTTTGCAGAATGTTGGGACTTAAGGGGGAAAATAATTCATCAGAAGAATGTGGAAATCGAAAGTCAAAGAAAAATCTAATGGCCTGGTCTTAGAAAGAACCGGAACAATGGCAACTATAGAGTTCTAGGTAGCAAGAAATTCAGGGTCCTATCATCAGGTTGAAGGAGTCCTACTGTTTTATATCCTCTGGACACTGTGCTAAAAATTCAAATGCCCAAGAGAAAACAGAAAAAAATCTCCAAGTTAAGCAGGGTCACCTCTATTGCTTGCAAATAATCCTATTTGTTCTGTGTGAAAACCTCCAAAATGAGTGCCTATAAAAGGAACATCGAACCATACAAACTTGTCCTATGTCCATGTCCAAGTGTCTCCTTCCAGAATTGAGCTTTGTCGTATTCTGGGGAGATTCAGTAAGAGTAGATGCCAACTTCTCCTCAGAAAACATGAAGAAAGAAGGCAGTAGGATGACGAGCAGAAACTTGCCAACCAAGAATTCTGTATCTGGCAAAACTGTCTTTCAAAAATGAGGGAGAGATTAAGTTACTCCAGAGAAACAAAAACTGAGGAGTTCAACACCGCTAGACTGGCCCTGCAAGAGATGCTGAAGAGAATTCTACAGGTTGGAAGGAAAGAACAGTAGAAAATAGATTGAAACTGTATGAAGAAATAAAGATTTCTGATGGGGGTAATGACATACATAAATACCAGTATTATTGTGTTTTTGTTTGTAACTCCACTTTCTACTTCCTACAGGATTTAAAAGGCAAATGCATAAAAAGTAGTGATAAATCAGTGACTTTGGATTCACAGTGTAGAAACAAGTAAATTGTGATAAAAACTACAGAAAGGTGGGGAAATGGAGGGTTATATAGGAACATAGTTTGTGTGTACTAGTAAAGTTAAATTAGTATCAAAGCAAAGAAGATTGTTATAGTTCCAGGATGCTATAGATTTAATCCCCATGGTAACTCCAAAAAAAAAAAATCAGAGGATATGCAAGCTCATAGAGACAGAACCTGGAGTACCACTTGCCAGGGTCAGGGAAAAAGGAAGTTAATGCAGAACGGGTGTAGGGTTTCTGCTTGGGAGATGGTAGAGTTTTAGTAGTGGAGGGTGGTCAGGGTACAGCAATATTGCGAATGTGATTATCCCACTGAGATTTGCTCGGGAGTGGTTGTGATGAGTAAGCTTATGTTGTATATATGTTCCCACAACTTTTAAAAAAGGGAAAAGAAAGGGCAATTAAAGGGACAATGACAATGCAATACATGATATTGGATGGGAGGAGAAAAGGCTCAAAGGGACACGACTGGGACAAGAAAAAATTGGAATATAGACGATAAGTTTCATATCACTGTTGAATTTCTGGAACTTCATAACTGCACTGAAGGTAGTTATGTAAGAGAATATCCTTGTTTGTAGGAAATCTATATGGCAGTATTAAGTGTTCAAGGAGAATGATGTGTACAACCTATACTTAAGTGCTCAGAAAATAATGATAGACACAATGATTTGGCAAATATGGCAAAATGATAAAATTGGTGAATCTAGATATCTGAGGGGTTAGGGGTATGTTGGAGATCTCTGTATGGGGTTTGTATTTTTCTAACTGTCCTAAAAGTTTAACAGCAGTTCAACATAAAAAGTTAAAAATTAAAAAAGAAAAAAAATACAAAATATGAATGCCTTAGAAAGGCTTTCCCTGATCTCTTCCCCCCAGCTCAATAGCCCTTCAGCACACTGTTTTCTTTTCCATTACATCCCTTCTTGCAATTTGTAATAATATATTTACTGCCTGTTTCCCTTCAACTCCATTAGGATTAAACCTGTTTTATTTGCCCAACACTTGGCAGTTGCTCAATTGATACCTGTTGAATGAATGAAAAACAAATGAACGTGTTAAATTAAAAATATACTCTAATGAGAAAAGGGAGTTGAAGAAGCTGGTGAATTCAATTAAGATAGAGCAGACTGACCACTTAAGAAAGGGAAATAGTAAGAGCAATGTGGGATCCTGGACCAAAAAAAAAAAGAAGACATTAGTAGACAAAGTGGTGAATTCAAATAAAGACTGTAGTTTAGTTCATAACATTGTGCCAGTGTTAATTTCTTAGTTTTTGAGAAATGGGCCATAGTTATAAGATGTTAGCATTAGTGAAAGGTGGGTGAAGGGTACTCCTGCAACTATGTGCTATCTTTGCATGTTTTCTGTAAATTTAAAATTATCCCCAAATAAAAACTTTATTTTAAAAAAGGAGGAAGTTAAGAAGAGGCAAAGAACTAAACCTGATCAGTGTAGAAGCTCTTTGATTGAAAATGTGAATATTGACTTACTTTTCTGACTTTCGTTTAGAACTCCTTCTGGAAACCTTTTAGAACTCATAGCTTTTTAAAATAACTCTGTAATATTAAATCCAGTAAGGCTTTCTATAGATAGGAGACTCATTCATATTTTAAGGTTGTGGTAGCAGTTAGCTTGGAATCCAGAGAGTCTTCATTGAGCTTTCTGTCCCCTCCCTGGCAGTTAAATATGAGCTGTCACACATTTTAAAAGTGGAAAATGAACAAACAAAAAAGTTAACTGCATTAGAAAATGAGAGCTACTAAAAGATTTTTCCTGTAGATCAAAACTAAACAGTAGCATGTTTTGCTGTACATAAAGACAGGGCATTTTTTCTGAGAAATATCAGGCCTCCCTTCCATGTATCATCACAATTTAAGAGAAGTATAAAATTCTCTAACTTCTAAAGCCTGACCTGATGATAATGAAGTGAGGACCAGCCCTTTTTCCCCACAGTATGGCACTGTGGGAACAACGCTGAAGGTAATCGAAGATCAGTGAGGTCTAGCTCCTGTGACCAGGGGATTCTCAGTCTCATAGGAGAGGATGTTTTGGAATCGCAGGAGGGTTTTAAAATTCTCAAACAAATTAGCTTGGAATATTAATTTCTATTCTTTGACATTCAAAGAAAAAAATGCATGTAGTGTAACATGTTTTAGATGTATTCTGAAATCAAACCATAATTTCAAAACTTACAACTCATTTCTGCTAATACAGAACTGATTTTGCCTTTCTGTTTTCTAACTTGTAATCACCATACACCAAGTCATGGGCTTTGATTAAATCTTAATTGCTTAGGTGCACAGGGGTGATGCCTGAACTCTGCCAACAAGCCCTTCTCAAACCAGCCACTGCAAAGGACCAAGAAGAGCTGTCAAGTTTCCAGCCTTACCTGCCTTCCACTAGGACAGTGTCTCTCTTCCCTGGCACAGTAAAATCACCTGAGAAACTCTTAAAAGGTAGTGATGTTGGGAAGTGGATGTGGCTCAACCAGTTGGTTGCCTGCCTACCACACAGAAGGTCCCAGGTTCGGGTCCTGGTGCCTCCTAAAGAAGAGGAGCAGGTGCCACACCCACTGCAACGAGCAGATGCCTAAATGAGCAGATGCCACAAGCCAGCAGATGCCACAGCCCACGGAGAGCAGATGTGGCTCAGGCTGTTGGCACTCACCTCCCATGTGGGATGTCTCAGGTTTGGTTCCCTGTGCCTCCTGGAGAAGGTGAGCTAAACAATGAGCAGACAGATGAGAGACCCATGGCGGGATAGGGGGTGGTGGTGGGGGTTAAATTAAAAAAAAAAGTAAATAAATCTAAAAAAAAAAGCAGTGATGCCAGGACACCACCCAAACCATTTAGGACCTGAGATTTTAAATAACTTTGTTACAAGATCAAGATTGCTACTTTACTATACTTTGAAGATGCTGAAACATCAGCAGGAAAAATGAAGATTGACACTCAGAAAATTCTATTTGAGAGGACCCCTCTGAACTTGGCACGAGTTCCGCTGGTGGAATTTGATTATAATAAGTATTTTGTAAGAAATCACTGACATGGGGTCTGTAGATTTAACAATCTTTTACAATGAAGAGTAGGCTCCGAAATGAATAGGGACAGAATAGAAAATATCATCTGAATAAATACCCGCAAATGGCCACTACGAGGATGATCCAACAGTTCCAGTTGGCCTAGGACTGTCCTGATTTTAACACCAAAAAGTCTGGGAAAATCAGGACAGTTAGTTGCTCTATCATTGCCACTCTTCCTGGGGACTGCTCAGATTGAGAAGACACTGGTCTTTTACCTCCTCATCCACAGCATTAAAAACAAGGTGCTTTGGATACCAAGAGTGACTACTACAAGACCATGGCGCAGAGGTGACAAACAGGTGTATAGAATGAGCTGCTGTATTGGACTCATAACCAGATCAACAAAGTGGTGTTAAAGGGTGCTAATGTTGACTGTTATTAGGACAGGAGACAGGGAGCTGGTTTAGCTCAGTGGTTGAATGCCTGCTTCTCATATAGGAGGTCTCAGGATCAATCCCTGGTACCTCAAAAAAAAAAAAAAAAAAAAAAAAAGAGGCAGCTTTGTTTTAGCAAGTACATCTTTGAAATAGTAACATTGTCAAGGCATTTAACCCATATATGGTAGCCAGGAAGCCCCTGGTCTGGCTTTCCCACTGAGTTCTCTGAAAGGGTCAGTCATGTTTAATGGCTGACTCTTCTTTCTAGCAATTTCCAACTAATCAAGTTGATATATTTTTTTCTCAAAGGTGTGTGAGACTTAAGAGATTGAAATAATTTAGTGGCACTCATTGTAGGGTCTGTGTAGATACTGTCAGTAAGCTTTAAAAAAGTCTTTCAAAGTAGTACACAGTCATTGTAAAATTCAAACAATACAGAGGTGTAGAAAGTAAAAGCCATTTTCCACCCTCACACTGCCAATACCACTACAGATTTGGTGTATATCCTTACAATCTTTTATTGAGCATATATTAACATATGTACTTTTAAAAAATAAATGGGATTTACTGTGCATATTAGACTACTCTTTTTGCTTGATATATCATGGCCATCTTTCTGCATCAGTGATACAGAACTATGTCATTCTTTTGATGACTGCATAATTTTCCATTTTCTGGGTATATCAATTTTTCTTAACATTTTTGCTCTTATAAACAATGTTGCAATAAGTATCCTTTCTCATTTTTGCACAGCGGTCCAATTACTTCCTTTGTATAAATTTTTTTTTTTTTGGAAAACACTATATATTTTTAAACACTTTTTAAAAATTAAAGTTAATAGACCACAAAGAACATTACATTAAAAAACATAAGAGGTTCCCATATAACCCACTCTCCACCTCTCCACCCCCATCATTTTTGTAAATTGTATTTTTTGAAGATATATACATCTCAAAATTGTTACATTAAAAAACATAAGAGGTTCCCGTATATACCTCACCTCCCACCCCACTCCTCCCACACCAACAACCTCCCCCATCATTGTCGCATACTCATTGCACTCGCTGAACATATTTGGAGCATTGCTGCTCCACATGGATGATAGTTTACCCTGTAGTTCACACTCTCCCCCAGTACATTCAGTGGGTTATGGCAGGATATGTAAAGTCCAGCATCTGATCCTGCAATATCATTTAGGACAACTCAAAGTCCCAAAAATGCCCCCACACATCACATCTCTTCTTCCTTCCCTGCCCTCAGCAACTGCTGTGGCCACTTTATCCACCTCAATGCTACAACTCTTCTATTACTAGTCACAATATTTTTATAGTAGAATATCAGTAAGTCTACTCTAATCCGTATTTTATTCCTCCATTCTGTGGACCCTGGGATGGTGATGTCCACTCCATCTCTAGATCAAGAGGGGGCTGAGATTCCACATGGATGATGGATGCAATTCTCCTGCTTGCAGTTGTAGGCACTCTTGATTCCCTGGTGTGGTGGTTGACCATCTTCACCTCCCTGTTAGTGGACCTGGGTAAATCCAACAAACCAGAGAGTAAGAGTTGCAATGCTGCTGAGGCTCAGGGCCTAGCTAGCACATGGGCAGTCCAGAGATTCAAGTCCCCTGAGTATACACCATCCCTAGCACCAAACACAGGTTCAGTAAAAGTGACAGAAAAGGCATGTGTAGAAAGGTCACATCTGAGTCTGGTTCCATCACACTCAGGAGCACAAATTCCAAAGTAGGGCCCTCTGACATGGCACAGAACTCCAAATCCATCTGCCATGACCATATACCCTGTGAGTCTTCATAGCCTTCAGGAGAACCAGTAACTAGGGTTATAACTCTGATGACCTCCTGACTTTTTTGAAACCCCTTAGCCGTATAAACTCATTTGTCTTTGGCATTTCCCCCTGTTATTCAAGGTCAAAAAGCAGTTTTTAACACAGAATCTTACATGTATGCTGAGATAGTCTGCTTGTCTGAGTTGATCCTTTTATTCAAGGTCTCCTTCTAGGGAAACGGACTTGGCCCAGTGGTTAGGGCGTCCGTCTACCACATGGGAGGTCCGCGGTTCAAACCCCGGGCCTCCTTGACTCGTGTGGAGCTGGCCCATGCGCAGTGCTGATGAGCGCAAGGAGTGCCCTGCCATGCAGGGATGTCCCCCGCGTAGGGGAGCCCCACGCGCAGGGAGTGCGCCCCGTGGGGAGAGCCGCCCAGCCTGAAGCAAGGTGCAGCCTGCCCAGGAATGGCGCTGCCCACACTTCCCATGCCGCTGACGACAACAGAAGCGGACAAAGAAACAAGACGCAGCAAAGTGGACACAGAGAACAGACAACTGGGGAGGGGGTGCGGAATTAAATAAAGAAATAAAAATCTTTAAAAAAAAAAAAAAAAAGGTCTCCTTCTAGTTGTATCACCAGCTCGTGATTGGTAGTAATCCCTCAGTGCCAGGGAGGCTCATCCCCAGGAGTCATGTCCCACACTAGGGGGAAGTGAACGCATTTACATGCTAAGTTTGGCTTAGAGAGTGGCCACATTTGAGCAACATGGAGACTCTCAGGAGGTAACTCTTAGGCACCCTGAAACTCTAGGCCTAGTGCATATTTTAGGCACACAGGCTCATAAGCATAGTCATCAGTATCAAGGGCTCATTATTGGACCATCCTTCCTTGTTGGTCTTTGCCATTGCACTTGGGGGATTATTGCTGTTCCATTGGGGAATGTAACAGAGCTCCCCTGGGTAGGAACTCAGCACTCCCTCAGTTGACATTTGTAACTGTAACTACTATGAAAATACCCAACATTTATCAGAACATTTTTATGTCCCCTATATACATGCCCTGGAGAACTTCCTCCCTCCCATGTGCCCCCCATCAATAACACCCCACACCAGTGTTTCTCCCCTGTCATAGTAGAACCTCACTGTGGTCCAAAACTTCTTCAACAATGAAGCCTAATATTATGGCAAATTCAATTAATAGGAAATTGAAATATAGTGATGGGTTTAAAGTTTAAAAATAGAATACATACTAAATTTAGAAATACTAAAAGTAAAAATAAGCTGATGTACTAAAAAAATGAAAAATTTTATAAAGTTTTGTTTTTAATTTTTTTGCCTTTCATCACTGTAATAGGTGTCGCCCTGTATGTACAGTGGCAAGGCACTCTTTCATTTCTTCCTCAGTGTCTACATCCTTTCTTTCTTTCTTTTTTTTCCCTAGTTTTTAATTTTTTCTTCAAAAAAGTTTTAGATCACAGTAATTCACACATACAATATAGGGGACTCCCATATATCCAACATCAAACCTTTTCCCCTTTCCTCAGCAATGATCTTTTTACATGTTCATGTTGTATTTGCTGCAGCTGATGTACAAATTTTAAAATATAGCTATCAAACATGATTCCATTTTGGTTTACATTATGGTTTATATTTTAGACTGTATACATTTTTAAATTTTCAGTTTCATTATGGTTTACATTTTAGCTTATAGACTTGTATGCAGTTTTGGTGTAAGTTAGCATGCCCTATATTCATTATTACATGATCTTGTGGAGCACTTCCATTGCCCCCCAGTTGTCCTGCTTCCATCTATTCTATACCTTTCTCCCGCTTCCCTCAGGGCCCACAGTGACAATCAATCTTTACTACTTGAGGGACCAGATTTACAGATACTTGCAACAATGCTGAGGACTTGACATACTAGACTGCCCTAACTGATTGGGAGCCCCTAATTCTTTCGAGAGACACAATTCCCTCTATTTGAGATCATCAGGTCTCTCCCGGAAGTGGGTACACTTTCACACTCATTGTATGGGTCTCCACCCAATGATATAACACACTATGACAAAACGAGCACTCATGCAATCCCTAGAAGCCTGCCCCTGTACCAGATGCCCCCCCCTTAAGCACTTTAAACATGTAATCCTTCCTTGTGTTTTCTAAAGAGTTTTCTCAACATTATAGTTTATAGCGTTTTATAGCATTTAAGGTATTTAACATTTTTGCTCTTATAAACAATGTTGCAGTAAGTACCCTTTTTCATTTTTGCATAGCTGTCCAATTACTTCCTTTGTATAAATTCTAAAAAGTAGAATTGTTTATTTAAAGGTTAACAGCAAGGTTTAGAATGTGGAAGATATATGTGTCTGCATTCATTTTATGGGGCTCATTTTGAGACTAAACCAAAACTTCTTAACTTGAGACAGAAAGAAAATATAATTCAAAAATGATGTAATGTAATGGAAAAAGTAGTTGAACAGGTTTTGTAATACCTTGATTCTAGTCTTTGCTTACTTCTTAACTAGCTGTTTGACCTAAGACAAGCACCTTAACCTTTCTGGGTATCTGACTCTTGCCTCCCATTTTATCTTACCTTGTGAATCTTCCAAACAATTGACAGAGTCATTTCTACAGTGCAAATATGACTCTGCTTAAATTCATCAGGATTTGACTGTTGCCTTCAGAATGAAGCTGAAAGTCCTTAGCTAATCATGCAGCAGTCTGCCTTTCTAGCTTCCTCCCCCTCCACATGCCCAGCCATGGCCTTTGATCCAGCCTCACTCTCTTCTTGCATGGCCCTAAATGCCCACAGTTGGTCATGCCTTCAGGCTTTGGTATGGCCTGTTCTCTCCTTCTGGAACACATGGTCCTTCAATTCTCTGCCCAGCTAATTCCTACCCTTTCTTCTATAAACAACTCAGGCATCTTGCCTTCTTTGGAGCATTTTCTGACTTCTTCATATTGAAATAATGTCTTTCCTTGGCTCTTATGTTCACAAAATATCATCCCATGCGTACTCTGAAATATAATAGTAATTATACTGTGTTATAATGGTTTACTTTCTTTTCTGGGCTGCTCACCATGGTCATCTTTTAATCCTTAATGTCTACCACAGTGCTTGACACATGGAGATATTTGGTAAGTCTTTGTGGGATAGAACAATTAATCTGTAAAATAAGTGACTGGATAGAGGGATATAAACTTCTAGGATCATATGAGAATTAGAAGCTGAAAGGAGCCACAGAGCAACCATTAAAGAAACAGCTCAATAATATAGTTAAAAAGCAAAGAATTAAAGTGGCACACCAGAAAATGTCTATTTAACATACAGAAAAAGGGAGTAAAGGAGGAACAGAGGGACAACAAAGGACAGGAGACATAGAAATAAATAGCAAAATGAAATATGTAAATCCAACCATATTAATATTCCATTAAATGTAAATGGATTAAACACTCCAATAAGAGGGCAGAGATTGTTAGACTGGATTGGGAAAAAACAAATAGTATCCAACTATAAGCTGTCTGTAAGAGGTACACTTCAGATTCAAAGACAAATAGGTTGAAAAGAAAAGGATGGAAAAATATATACCATGTAAACATCAGAGAACTGTAATGGTTATATTAATGTCATACAAAATAAACTTTAAGACAAAAATGTTACTAGAGATGAAGAGAGACATTTGATAATGATTAAAGGGTTAATCCACTAGGAAATTTAACAATTATAAACATATATACACCTAGCAGCAAAAATAGAAAGGAAGAGTAGAGTGAGTTTTGCATGTTCTTAGAATCATCCGTTAGAATCCTGGGCCACCATTCCATTCCATTCTAAGGTGTCATCAGGCTCAGGTACACAACAGTGGCAGTCTTGATGGAGAAAAGAAATCACAGTAGAAGTAGCAGGAAACAGCCTAAGGGAGGAAGCTATGCCATTTTTAAATATAGGAGAGAAGTTTAAGAACCCATTCTAAACATCTGAACTTCAAATCATCAGCCTAGATTCATTTTCATCTTAAGTCTTCTTTCCTTTAATTGTTCTCCCTCTTGCTGCACCTATTTCCCATAGTTCTGGTCCTGATGCCAGAAATGTTATTCTCATTAATATAGCATGGCCTCCTACTTTAGTCCCAGCCCTCTTCTGAGATGAAAAGTATCATAGTTGAGTTCTCTTTCTGGTATGCCAGGAAGTACCAATTAAATTATTGATTTAAAATCACTCTCCTCTTCTCTAGCTCTTAAAGAAGTTGACTCCCAAGGAGCATTCTTTGAGTGGACTGAAGTTACTCTGGGTGGATTGATGGATGGGATGCAAACTGGAGAGGTGTAGAGAGGACTAAATGGTAAGAAGGAGGAGTCCCAAAACTAAAGATACAAGAAGGAAGAGCCTGAGGTCAGCTTGGTCAGGAAGGGGTGGGAAAAGAAATAAGAAGGAGAATTGAGCATGAGAGAGTAAAGCCTAGAAAGAGATAAGATATGTGACAAGGGAACATTTAGAAATTTTGCTATGTGATGAGCAAAATAACCTTCTTCCTCCATCCCCAACAAAACCTTCAATTAAATAAAAAGACATTATTTACTACTGGAGTAAGGATTTGATTGTTACTTTTTATTTTGCTTTTGTTGTTTGTTTTTTATATGGTGATGTGTCAAGATTAGCCTGAAGGTGGCCAAGGGCTAAAGCAGGGTGAGTGACTGACAAGCTACGCTTGAGGCTAGGCAGTCAGCTTGACATCTTAACATGTCAGTGAATACTGGCTGAATATTAACCAGCCCTGCCTAGTTATAGGGTTTCAGAGATGAAAGAGACACCCATCCTCAGGGAATCTATGGACTTGTAGGTGTGAAAGATACATTAACAGATAATGTGCTAAGTGCTTTTTTAGAGGGAAGATTTGGGTATGTTGGGAACTCAGAGGCTCCTAACCCAGCCTGAGGACCCTGGGAAGGCATTGCAACAAGAAAGACCCCTGGCTTCAGTAAGCCAGGTGAAGAAGGGGGTGAGCAAAGACACAGAAATTCGAAGCAGTGTGATGCTTCCTGGGACCAAAACGCAGTTCATTATCACTAGAACATACCATGTGTGGGTTCCATTCTTACTAGTCTTGCTTCCTTCCTCCTTTCTCCCCTTCTTCCTTCACACACCATCCATTCATCTCTCAGTTTATGCCATGCCCTCTGTGCCCAAAGCATGGTACTAGAGGCCAGAAATAAAAGTGGGGAGAAACAAACCCAACCATTGTCCACAGGAAGCTATGGAGTTAATCACACAAATAAAACTGTAATTTCAGCCTGTGGTAAGTGCCCTGAAATAAAAGTCTAGGCAGGGTTGCCCGATAAAATACAGCATCCACAATTAAATGTGGATTTCTGAGAAATAATAAATCATTTTTGAGTATTGGTATCCCATGCAACATTTGGAACATACTTATACTAAAAAAAAATACATTGTTTCTCTGAAATTCAAATTTAATTGGGCATCCTGTATTTTTGTTTACTAAACCTAGCAACCTGAAGTCTGAGGTGCCATGGGTCACGGGACGAGAAACCCTGAGTTGGTGTGGGGTGCAGTGGCGAGGAACGTCGATGAAAATATGAGATCTGTAGAGTGGGAAGCCTTGCCAGCGACAGGGTTCGGGGAGAGGAGGGCACTCCTGGCGGAGGAAACAGTATGAATGGAGGCAGAAAGAAACTTGGCAGAGCACTTCAGAGCCTGAGAGAAAGCCCCTGGGGCTGGAACACAGATAGTTACTTTACCAGGATATGGAGGGAGGAGAAGCAATGAAAAATCGCAGTTTTAAAAATGGGTGTCTGTGGTAGTTTGATACTATATGTACCCCAGAAATTATATCCTTTGAGCTAGTCCATTCCTCTATTGTAGGTGGGACCTTTTGATGAGGTTACTTCAGTAGAGGCATGGCCCAAGGTGGGTCATAATCCTCTTACTCAAGTCCTTTATAAATGGGATGAATACAGAGAGACACACAGAGAGAGAAAGCCACAGAAGCTGAGTGAGAAAGCCATGGAAACCAAAAGCTGAAAGCTGTGAAACCCAGCAGAGAAGGGAGAGCCCAGCACGCGCTGCCATGTGCCTTGCCGTGTGACAGAGGCCGGGAGTGCTGACTGCCCGTCTTTAGGGAGCAAGCGTCGCCTGATGAAGCCTTGCCTGGGACAGTTTCACAGCCTATTAAGCTTGCGAGTTAATAAACGCCCACCGTAAAAGCCAGCCCGTTCCTGGTATACTGCATTTTGACACCCAGCTGACTAAAACAGTGTCATGAAAGTAAAGTCAGGTGCAAGGACTCAGGTTACTGATTTTTAAAAATTAGTCACTGGAGATGCGCACTGGCCCCAGCCAGCTCCTCTGTTACCAGATGTCAAGTAGTTCAGAAACGGAGGCCAGTGTGAGATTCTTAAACTAGACAGTCATCCCCACATGACTCTGTCCTGAACTGTAGGCAGGCAAACCGTAGAGAATTTTAAAAACTGGGAAGGATGCTGGGAGGCCGTTTTATTTCCGCTTCAATCCAAAGTGCAGCATAACTGAGATGTGAGAGAGAAACCTTTCTGAGAAACTACGCAGCCAGCTCTGCAGGCTTTGCCTGCGAGCCAGATGGAAAGCGCTGGGTGAAATGGAGGAGTGAGCATCCTGCTCCGGAAACCAAGGGGTATCAGGCTAGCTGGACTGACACCCAGCAACTGTGCACCGAACCGATTGCCTGGAGCAGGGGCTCCCAAGTCGGGATGATTTTGTCCCCCTCCCACGAGAAATTAGGCAATGTCTGGAGATTTTCTTTTTTTTAATTTATATTTTTTATTGCCCTTTTTTAAAAAAAAGATACATGGATCACACAAAAGGGAGATTTTTTCATTGTCACACTGGGGTGTGTGTGGAGTGGGGTGTGATGCCACTAGCATCTAATGGGTAAAAGCCAGGGATGCTGCTCAGCCTCCCACCATGCAAATGACAACACCCCACGACAAAGACTTCTCTGGCCGAAGATGACTATAGTGCTGAGGATGTGATGCCCTGGCAGGTGGCACTGATGTCAGGAGGAGGGGCGATGTCATTCTGAATCCAAGGACAGGAGCACGGTCCTTGAGCTCCCAACATTAACACGGGTGGCAGGGCCTAACCTCAAGGATGGAAGAGCCTGGAAGCCCAGGACGGGGGTATGCGACGTGCATGTGGGGGACTGGGAGGGACGCACATGAAGGGGCCACCCTCTGACCACCTTCTCTCCTTGCGTCAGGATTGGACCACCGAGGTCTTATCCACCCACTGAACAGACCGATTTCTTTGCTTTCACGCAACCTCCTTGAACACACACATATATATATCATAGCCTTAACACCTCAACAACTCTTGTATTAGCTTCTCACCTTAAATATTCCTGAAAAGATGCCACTTTGGGAGAACATATTTAGGGAAAGCCACCCGCCCCCAGTCCTGCCGCTGCTGATGCAGCTGTCTTAGAAGAGAGGCTTTGTCGTTCTAGAGCTGAGACTTCAAATGTGGGTGTACCCCAGCATCAAGGCAGGTAAACTTGGGGTTCTTTTTTGAATGCACTTTTTCTTAAAAAAAAAATTTAACTTCAGGCTAAAGAATAGCACAGAGAAAAACCTAACACCCCTTGCACCTGCCATCTAGATTTTTTCAATAAGAAGAATTTGCTTCAGATCCTTTTCTAAAGAAAAAACTAAAAGATTCTTAAAGATTCAGCTGAAGATTCTAAGGAAAGAACTAAAAGATTCTTAAAGATTCAGCTAAAGAAACCCTACTTAGTCCTCTTCCTTATCAGAAGTGACCCCGTCGTGAAATTAATATGTATCCTTTTTACTCATGTATTTGTATTTCATTGCATGATGTATGTACCAATAAACAACATGTGCTATCACCCTGTACATACTGTTTCACAACTTGTGTTTGCCACTAAACAGTAGGTTTTCAGGATTTATGCATGTTGCTACAAATAGACAAGTTATTTTTTTTAAACTGCTGCAAAGTATTAGAAAAGATGACTGTTTTAGATTGAATTATGTACCCCAGTTTAGACATGTTCTTAAGCCACATTCCTGTGAACACATTGTAAATAGGATCTCTTGAAGATGCTATTTTAAATTAAGTTAAGGTGTTGGCCCAACTGAATGAGGTTGGATCCTAATCCAGATTACTGAAAGCCTTATAAAGAGAAAGTTACAGAGAGCCAGAGCCAGAGGAAGCCTGGAAGAGGAGCCTGAGGCAGGAACGGCGGGGGGTGGGGGGTGGAGATGGCCCCTGGAGAGAGAGAGGAGGAGGATAGGCTCTGTGTGATGAGGCAAAAATACAACGTAACCAGCACAAGAATGTTATAGATAGGGAGACTGCATCACCTTGCTGATGCTTCCGTTTGGACTTCTCCTAGCCTCAAAACTGTGAGCTAATAAATTCCTTTTATTTAAGGCAAACTGTTACATGGTATTTGTCATAGCACCGTGGAAAACTAAGAAAGTGACTATCACAAATTCTTCAGTCAATCTCCTATCGATAGTATATAGGTTGTTTTCAGTATTGTTTGGTAATAGTGAAATATTGAAAACAGCCTATATACAATCGATAGGAGATTGACTGAAGAATTTGTAACGCTGCTGTCATGGCCGTGGTATGTCTTCCTGGGCCCGGGAGCAAGGGTGCATGCAGAGTATTTACCTAGTGGTGGAAGCGTTGAGTAGATGGTACGCATGCCTTCAGTTTTAGCAAATATTGTCGAATTGCTATCCAACTGCAAATGTCCCTCCAGGCAGGATATAAGAGTTTCTGTTTCCTTCCGTCCACACCACCCCTAATCTATCAACAGTTTTTAACGTTTGGGACACTAATGGGGGTGAAATAGTATTTCATTGTTATTTTATTTTTGCATTTGCCTGATTACCAATGAGATGAAACATCTTTTCTTAAGTTTATTGGCTATTTGAGTTTCCTCTCTTGTGAAATCTGCTTTCATATTCTTTTACCTGTTTTTCCTACTGTGTTATCATTTTCACTGGTATTCTTTATATTTGGTTCCTGATCTTTTGTCTGTTTGTGTATCATAAATATCTACTTTCAGTAGATACACCATGGGTATTGGTTCTTCTGAGGGCTACAGAGACCCACAGGTTCTATGGTCATGGCAGATGGAGTTCAGTGCCATGTCAGTTGGCCCTTTTTGGAGTTGGTGTTTCTGTGTGATGGAGCTGGACTCAGATGTGATCTTTGTTCACAAGCCTCTCCTGTTACTTTTACCAGAACTGTAGTTGGTGCTGGGGTTTAATATATACCCAGGGGATCTGAATCTCCGGACTGACCATATGATAGCCAGGCCCTGAGCCTCAACAGACTTCAGCTCCTATACTCTGGTTTGTTGGACTTACCCCACTCAGCTAACATGGAGTTGAAGAAGGTCAACCACCACATCATGGAGCCAAGAATGCCTACAACTGAAAGCAGGAGGATTGCATCCAGCATCCATGTGGAATCTAAGCCCCCTCTTGATATAGATGTGGAGTGGACACAACCATTCCAAGGTCCACAGGATGGAGGAATAGAATATGGACGAGAATGGAATTACTGATATTCTATTCATGAACTACTGTGATTAGTAATCGAAGAAAATGTGGCATTGGTGTGGAGAGAGTGGCCATGGTGGCTGCTGGGTGTGGGGAATGGGAGGAAGAGATGAGATGTGGAGGCTTTTCGGGACTTGGAGTTGTCCTGGGTGGTGCTGCAGGAACAGTTGCCGGACATTGTATGTCCTCCCATGACCCACTGGATGGAACGTGGGAGAGTGTGGGCTATGATGTGGACCATTGACCATGAGGTGCAGCGGTGCTCTGAGATGTTTTCACCAAATCCAATGAATGTCTCATGGTGATGGAGGAGATTTTTGCTACGGGGGGAGGAGTGGGGTGAAGGAGGTGGGGGTACATGAGGACCTAATATTTTTTTAATGTAATATTAAAAAAATAAAGACAAAAGAAAGAATCATAAAAAAAAAGAAGTAAAACAAAAACAATAATGTAAAAATTGATTATATTAGAATTGAGAATTTCTGTTCCTTAAAAGATAGGTAAATACTCAAAATTCTATGCAACAAAATGGGAAAAGGTACCTATCAGTAGAAAATTTAAATAAAATTTAAAGAACATTAAAATAAAACAATTTGCATAAAAATATCTACTTTTAGCCCATGGCTTGTTATTTTTTGTGTTATCAGCTTTTTAATATTGACATAATTGTAGTTCACATGCAGCTATAAGAAATAATACAGAGAGATCCTGTATACCTTTTTCCCAGTTTCCTCCAATAGTAACATTCCATATAACTATTATGTAATATCACAACCAAGAAATTGACATTGGAACAATAAATGGGCCTTATTCAGATTTTATCAGTTTTATGTGCATGTATGTGTTTTTGTATGTATATGCCTATTTAGTTTTTCAAAATTTGTTTATTTTTTAGGAGGTACAGGGAATTGAACCCAGGACCCTGTACATGGGAAGCAGGCACTCAACCACTTGAGCTACAACTGCTCCCCTGTATTTAGTTTTTTTTTTAATTATGCAGTTTTACACAACCAGCTGTTCATGCTCTGCATTTAAATCATTGATAGATTGGTGTATTCACCATTATCCAATTATAAAAATCTTCATCCAACATTGAAAGATATACTCAAAGTAACAAGAATAATAGTACCGTGGTTCCTTAAAGAACAAAGTGTCAAGTGAAGTATGTCACTTGAGACAGGAAATGAGGTTTTTGTTTTTTAAGTACACATTTACTATACTTTAAGTAGTTTTTTTCCCCCTTGTTTGCTTGTAGTACAGTACAGGTTTAAGTGCCCAGAGACTGAAGTAATAATTTACTGTGAACCATTTTAAACTTAACATGATATTTTGCATTTATCACTTAACATGCTATTTAGTTTTATAAATTTTTATTTTAAATTTTATTAAAGAAGTTACAGATCCACAGAAAAATCATGCAGAATATATAGAGTTCCCACCTACCTCTCACACAAAAGTTTTCTTTATTCTTAACACCTTGTTACAATAGATAACAATATTAATATAATTATACTATTAACTATAACCCATAGTTTAAGATGAAAGTTCAGTGTTAGTGTTGTGAGAACTCTGTGGTTTTTAACATTTTTAATATTGTAAACTAAATTTCCCCTTTTAACTAATTTCAAATACAGAATTCAGAGGTAATCATTTTCATAATATTATGCTACCATCATCACCATCCTTTACCAAAATTTTTCTATTGCCCCAAACAGAAACTTTGCCAATTAAGCATTAACTTCTCATTCCTTGTGCCAACCCTCACCCCTGGTAACCTGTATTCTAGTTTCTGACTCTATGAATTTGTCTATTCTAATTATTTCATATAAAAGATCATGCAATTTTGTCCTTTTGTGTTTGGCTTATTTTACTCAGCATGAGTTAAGGTTCATTCTTGTTGCATGCATCAGAACATCATTCCTTTTCCTGGCTAAATAATATTCCATTTTATGTAAATACCACATTTTGCTTATTCATTTCTCTGTTGATGGACACTTGGCTTACTTCCATCTCTTGGCAATTGTGAATGATGCTGCTGTGAACATCAGTGTGCAAATATCTGCCTTTTGAATGAAGAATTTAATCCATTTAAATTTAAAGTAACTGCTGATAAATTGGGACTTTCTTTTGCCATTTTGCTGTTTGGTCTTTGGAAGTGTTTGTATTAGTCAGGGTTCTCTAAGGAAACAGAACTGACAGGAGATATCTGCAAATAGTATGAGATTTCATAAATTGTCTCATGTGACCACGGGGATGCACAAGTCCAAATTGTGTAGGGCCTGCTGCAAGCCAGGGACTTCCGTGAAGATCCTCAATGAGTCCTCCAGGAGATACTGGCTGTCTGAAGTCAAGATGGGAATTTTGTCCCTGAATGCTAAAATCTCTTCTCCTTTGAAGGCTTTTATCTGACTGGATGATCACTCATTCCTGATGGCAGTCTTCTCAGTTGATTGTAGATGTAGTCAGCCATCTATGCAATTAACTCACTGATGATTAAAGTCCATGAAATGTTCTTGTATTCCCAGTAGCCCAGTTCTTGCATGACAAATGAATGGGTACATTATCTGACCAGGTTGACACATTAGCCTAACCATCAGAGTCCACCCCTTGTCAATTTAGCAGCCATACACATCACCTTAAGCCATACTTAATCTCTAAATAAAAACAATAACATATATATATATATATATATATATATATATTTTTTTTTTTTTTTTTTCCCCCACCTAACAACACTCAACCGTCCTGGCAACAATCAGGAATGCACGAAATCCCCCCAGAATAGGGTGCAATTCCTTCCTCTGCTGAAGTCACCCTCTTGTGAACATTCATGTGGGACACAAATATTCACTTTTAAACTTGGCATCCTTAAATATTAAGATGTGAAACTAATACAACTTATGTCATATGATAAAGGGAAAAGATAGGGAAAAAAACAAAGATATTTGTTCTATGTACATATACAAACAGACTCATAACAAAATAAGGGAGAAATCGTCATGACCATTATAGTCATCTTTTCTGTAACTGGTCATGTTTATCCCTACCATCTTCCACTACCCATTCCATGTTCCTGCTACCCTCAGCAAGCACTTCAACTTGCCGAGGTTCTTTTCCTGGTGAGGCGACCCAAACCTGCATTCCTGAGGATTCTGGGCCAGTGTTAGTCCAGCCTGGATTGAGTTGTTGCAATTTTCCATTGGCTTTAATCACAGGGCATGGTAGTACTAAGAGATGTCCTAGGGGAGTTCCAGTATTCCAGGCAAACTCTTCTTCATGTCCATGTGTAGGTGCAGTCCTATTTCCCCTCAATAGTCAAGATTAATCACCCAGCCAGTACAGTAATTCTCTTTTTGCCTTTTGATTCAGAGGCATGAGGAGCCCAAAGGGGCCAGGTGGCTGTCTTAACTTCCAGCTCAATGGAATTGTTGTTCCCTTATGGAAGCACTCTTCCTTTTGGAACTACGACCTTCAGACTAGCAGAGTTTAAGGTTGCAGGGACAGGAAGCCAAAATTTTCCTAGAGGTTTATGAGGGGTAATAGTGAGTGGTGCCACTCCCATTTCTACCCCTCAATTCCTGGACCTGTGAATCCTGGCTATGGGATAAACAACACCATAGATTCAACACCGATTTAGAGCATACACAGCCTCCTGGAGAACATTGACCTAGGTGGCAATACCACCTAGTTGGTGCTGTAAATGAGTCTTTAAAAGGTCATTCCACCGTTCTATCAACCCACCTGCTTCAGGCTGATGGGGAACATGGTAAGACCAGTGAATTGTATAAGCATGTGCCCATTCTCACCCATCACTTGCTGTGAAGTGGATTCCTTCATCAGAAACAATGCTGTGTGAAATATCATGGTGGTGGGTAAGACATTCAGTAAATCCACGGATGGTAGTTTTGGAAGAAGCATTGTGTGCAGGGAAGGCAAACCCATATCCAGAGTATGTGTCTATTCCAGTTAGAACAAATTGCTGCCCCTTCCATGATGTAAGTGGTCCAATGCAATCAATCTGCCACCAGGTAGTAGGCTGATAGCCTTGGGGAATGGTGCCATAGTGGGGGTTGAGTGTGGGTCTCTGCTGCTGGCAGATTGGGCACTCAGGAGTAGCTGTAGTCAAATTGGCCTTTGTGGTGGGAAGTCCATGTTGCTGAGCCCCTGCATAACCTCCATCCCTACCACCTAGACTACTTTGTTCATGAGCCCATTGGCCCATTGGGCAATGATAGGAGTGACTAGGAAAAGAGACTGACTACTATCCACAGAACAGGTCATCTTATCCACTTGATTATTAAAATCTTCCTCTGCTGAAGTCACTCTCTGGTGAGCATTCATGTGGGACAAAAATATGTTCATGTTTTTTGCCCACTTAGAAAGGCTTATCCACATATTTTCCCCCAGACCTCTTTGTCACCAATTTTCCAATCATGTTCCTTCCAAGTCCCTGAGCATTGAGCCAAACCATTGGCAACAGCCCATGAATCAGTGTACAAACACACCTCTAGCCGTTTCTCCTTCCAAGGAAAATCAACAACCCTGGTGCACTACTCTTAAGTTCTGCCTACTGGGAAGATTTACCTTATCGCTGTCCTTCAGGGATGTCCCAGAAAGGGGCTACAGTGCTATAGCTGTTCACTTTGGGTAGTACCTGCATATCGTGCAGAACCATCTGTAAACCAGGCCTGAATTTTCTCTTCCTCAGTCAACTGATTGTAAGGGATTCCCCAAGAGTCCATTGCTATGGGCTGGGAAAGAGAAGGTGGTGTGGCAGGAGTGGTGACCATGGACATTTGAGCCACTTCCTCATGTAACTCACTCGTGTCTTGAGCCCTATCTCATATATGCCACTTCCACTTAATGATGGAACGCTGCTGTGCATGCCCAACTTTAAGGTTTGCTGAGTTAGACAATACCCAGCTCATGACAGGCATCTCAGGATTCATGGTAACTTGGTGGCCCATGATTAAGCATTCAGTCTCTACTAAGGTCCAGTAGCTGGCCAAAAGCTGTTTCTCAAAAGGAGAGTCGTTATGGATAGTAGGGCTTTACTCCAAATTCCTAAGACTCTGTGTTGTGATTCTCCTCTAGGGGCCTGCCAAAGCTGCCAACAGCTTCTCTATTTGCCACTGACACTTCCAGCTCTATTGGATCTGCTGGATCATATGGCCTAAGTGGCAGTGCGACTTGCACAGTAGCCTGGATCTGTCTCAGAGCCTCCTCTTGTTCAGGTCATCACCCACAACTAGCAGCTTTTCTGATCGCTCTGCAAATGGTCCAGAATAGCGCACCCAAATGAGGAATCTCCAAAATCCAAAGAGGTCAACTAAGCATTGTACCTCCTTTTTTGGTCATAGGAGGGGCCAGATGCAACAGCTTATCCTTCACTTTATTTATTTATTTATTTAAGATTTATTATTTATTTATTTAATTCCCCTCCCCTCCCCCAGTTGTCTGTTTTCTGTGTCTTTTTGCTGCGTCTTGTTTCTTTGTCCGCTTCTGTTGTCGTCAGCGGCACGGGAAGTGTGGGCGGCGCCATTCCTGGGCAGGCTGCTCCCTCCTTCGCGCTGGGCGGCTCTCCTTATGGGTGCACTCCTTGCGCGTGGGGCTCCTCTACGCGGGGGACACCCCTGTGTAGCAGGGCACTCCTTGCGCGCAATCAGCACTGCGCTCGGGCCAGCTCCACACGGGTCAAGGAGGCCCGGGGCTTGAACCGCGGACCTCCCATGTGGTAGACGGACGCCCTAACCACTGGGCCAAAGTCCGTTTTCCCTATCCTTCACTTTAGAAGGGATATCACAACATGCCCCACACCACTGGACACCTAGAGATTTCACCGCAGTGGAAGGCCCCTGTATATATATATTTTTATTTTTATTAAAATTGTTTTATTTTTATTAAAATAATTATTAACAATAAGCATAATACTATAAAATTTATTTTCTACATTAAATGCAAAAGTCCTGTTTTGGTTACTAATTCAAATAAGAGTCCTGCGTCCTGACCCTTTGAATCATTACAGGAGGGCTCTCACCTGTTCTAAAAAAATGTTCCTCATTCAGGAGACGGTTTAAAACAACCAGAATTATAGTCTAAGTTATATGATAACTTGAAATGGGTTTGCCCACTTGTCTTTTCTATCATGATGATAGACATTGGGTAAATTATATATATGAAACAATATGATATTTATGTAGAAACCAGCTGAACAACAATAAATGAGATTTACTTGCCTCAAGTAATGGTCTATTTCTTTTCATTTTTTAATTAATTTTTTTTATTTTTATGTATTTTTGTTGGATTTATCTCCCATCCTCTTTCACACAAATGCCTTACCAATAAGTCCAAAGTAAATGCTACTTCTTGCTCACTATGTCCAATCAGCATGATATCATCAAAATAATGGAGCAGTGTGATGTCTTCCGGGGGAGAAAGATGATCAAGGTCCCTGCGAACAAAATGACATAGGGCTGGAAAGTTGATATATCCCTGAGGTAAGACAGTTAAGGTATATTTCTGGCCTTGCCAGCTGAAAGCAAACTGTTTCTGGTTGTCCTTATTAATGGCAATTGAGAAAAAAAGCATTTGCCAGATCAATAGCTGCATACCAGGTGCCAAGGGATATGCTGATTTGCTCAAACAGTGATACCACATCTGTAACAGCAGCTGCAATTGGAGTCACCACGTGATCGGGTTTATGATAATCCACTGTCATCCTCTAAGATACATCTGCTTTCTGCATAGGCCAGATAGGAGAGTTGAGTGGGGATGTGGTGGGAATCACCACCACTGCATCCTTCAAATGCACTGACTTCTGCAATCCCTCTAGGAATCCAGTATTGCTTTTGATTTACTATTTTTGTTATGTAGGGGCAATTCTAGTGGTTTCTATATGGACTTTCCTACCATAATAGCCCTCACTCCACGAATCAGGGAACCAGTGTGGGGATTCTGCCAGTTACTGAGTATGTCTATTCCAGTTATGCCTTCTGGACCTGGGGAATAACCACAGATGGGTCTGAAGACCCATGGGACCCACCATGAGTCGAACCTGAGCTAAAACTCATTTGATCACCTGCCTCCCTAAGTCCCTACTCTTTGACTAGTGGATCATAGTGACATTTTGGGTTTCCTGGAATTAATGTCACTTCTGTGCCAGTGTCTAATAATCCCCGAAATGTCTGATCATATCCTTTTCCCCAATGCACCGTGACCCTGCTAAAAGTCTGTAGGTCTCTTTGGGGAAAGGTGGGTGGAAGTTTTGGCAGTTTAACAGGCTCCTTCCCCAAGGGGCCTGGCCTTCACCTCACTCAAAGGGATATGGGTCTGCAAACTGTCCCAAGTTTGGGAATTGAGGGTCTGTCACTCTCTGTTTCTGTAATTCAAGTTAGGCTTTTGTTCACTAGACCTGGAACTCTTCTGCTTATATTGATCAAGCAGGAATTTAGTAGACTGTCCATCTATTTTGCTTCTAGGTACCCCATGACCTATTAGCCAATGCCATGGTCTACGCAACTCAGACTATTTTAATTGCTGCTTTGAGTCTGCTTTTCATTGTAGTAGCTACACTCACTTGTCTTTGGCAATTAAATGCTGCCACTTGGCTTCTGCCAGCCTGCGATCTGATCATCCCCATAGTGTTTAAGGATTCTAGCTCCCTGACCACGGTTCCATCAGTAATAGCTGATCTAGAGAGGAGCAGTCACAGAGCTCTTCAGGGAAGATGGAGTCAGCCTCACAAATTTATTTCTCACAGTCCTTGGGAAAGGTATGTCCTCTGGACATTCCTGGAGTGGGTGGGCAGGTCTTAAATGGTATATTCATTCTAGCATTCCAGTCCTTCTAAGGCTTTGCATCCCCTCATCTACAGTATACCAGGACAATTCTGTTATCTAGACCTCAGGAAGTGTTGTCTATCTTTTGTTCCATGTCTCAGCCCCTTTCCAACCCCTCGAGCTATAATATTGTACCGAGAATCTCTGCTTAGTGGGCCCATATCAATAAGTTGAGCCTGATCCAACTTTGTATTCCTTCCACCATTATTCCATTCCCTTAATATCCATTCCCACACATATTCCCCTAATTTCTGTCTGTATAAATTGGAAAACTCATGCAATTCTTTTAAAGTATAATGTACTTCCTCATGTGTCCTACTTTGTACTTCACCTTTGGGGGCTTGCTGTGACTTTAGTCTAGTTACAGATCTGGAAGAAAAGAGGGTTGGTGGGGAAGGAGAAGCAATAGAAATGTCTTGCAAGCCAGTTAATTCAGGGCATCCCATTGCAGTTTCATCTGGTGAGGCAGGATTAATCTCTTTAGGTGGGAGTTGGATGACAGACTCCTCAGGGTGGGGAGGAGGTCTGGACTCTTCTGCGCAGGCTGAGGGCTGGGTGGTTCTCTCTTGGGGTGGGGGTGAGGGAGGAGGTCAGGTGTCTGTCTCTGGGGGCAGACCATTACAGGTTTATCTGGAAAATTCTCAGCAGAATTTAGGGTTTCAGAGTCCCCACTGCTATCATCATCAATCCATATTTCTCCATCCTAACCCTCAGGATTCTATTCCTTTCCAGTCAATGCCCTCATTTTCACAGCAGGCACCCTTGCAAGGTTGAGATTTTAGTTTCTGTTGTAACTCTGCCACTCACACAATGAGACTGAGTCTGGTGTTCAGAGATCTCAAGCCTGGCTGCTTGAAACAAAATTTTCTTTTAGAGCACACATAGAAACTTTCACATCATTCATTGGGCACTTAAAGTTGCAAATTTGAAGCCTTCAGCTCATCCCTTTGTTTTTTAACTTTATCCAGTGTACTTCGGAATATCCAGCCAACAGAATTATACCTTTTAATTCTGCAAAACTCTGGTAAGGTGTTAAAAACACTTTCATCCACAGTCTTGCCTCTTATAAACATGAAAGTAATCATACCCAGTGGTGATATTTTGCGTATCTCTATTGCCAGCTCACGCCATGGACTGTCAGTGGTCTCTTGATTATTGGAATCAGTGTCATTAGTACCCTTGAATCTAGTCATAGTAGAAAGGCAGTTGGAAAAACCCAAAACCAATTCAGAAATCCTATTTTTAAGATTCTGTTTCTCAAGAACCACTCCCAGTACCAAGCTATATTAAGTCAGGGTTCTCTAGGGAAACAGAACTGACATGAGATATTTGTAAATAGCATGAGGTTTTATAAAATTTTCTCACGTGACCATGGGGAGGCACAAGTTCAAAATCATAGGCAGGCTGCAAGCCAGGGACTCTGATGAAGGTCCTCAATGAGATCCCCAGGAGACCCTGACTGTCTAAAGTAGAGATGGGAATTCTCTCTCTAAATGCTGAAGTCACGTCTCCTTTTAGGGTCTTCAACTGATTAGGTGAGACATCACTCAGTACTGATGGCATTATCATATGATGTAATCAGCATACATGCAATCAACTCACTGATGATTAAAGTCTATAAAATGCCCTTTTCTCACAATTAGCCCAGTGCTTGCTTGACCAAACAACTGGGCACCATTACCAGGCTACGTTGACACGTTAGCCTAACCATCACAGTCTTCATACAGTTTTTCACTCCTCAGTATTCCATTAATGTCTACTCTCATATTTAATTGATTCTTTGTAGTGTACTATTTTCAGTCCTTTTTTTTTTCATCAGTCCCTTTTCATTTCCTTCTGTCTATATATTTTGGTTTTTTTTTTTTTTTTTTTTTTTTGTGGTTACCATTTGGCTTGAATTTAAAATCCTAAATCTATAACAATCATATTTGATTTGATACCAACTTAACTTTAATAGCATTCTCAATCACTGTTCCTATACCCTTTCATCCCCCTGCCACCTTTTTGTTGTACTTCTTACAAATTATATCTTTGTCCATGTTAAGTCCAAACCCATAGATTTTTCACTACTTTTTATGCATTTTAGAACTTTTAAGAAGTAAAAAGTGGAGTTACATACTGCTTCAGTTTTCTTGCTGCTAAAAGAAATCCCATGCAATGGATTGACTTAAACAACAGGAATTTATTGGCTCATGATTTCAGGGGTTAGAATGCTTACTTCCTCTCCAGGTCGGTGTCTTCCGGTTGGCTGTAATCTTTGGGGTTCTGTAGCTTGCTCATCACATGGCAAAGCACATGGAGGTGTCATCTCCTTTCTTTTCTGGGTTCCATTGACTCCAAGCTTCTGGCTGCTCCCTGTGGCTTCTCTTTCTAACAGAATTTCATTCTGCTTTGTAAAGGACTCCAGTAATCTGGATTAAAGCTCAGCCTGATTCAGTCAGGCCATACCTTAATGAAACTAACATCATCAACTTTAGAATTTAGAATCCATAGGACCAGGGATTGGGACCTGAACATACCTTTTGTGGGGAACATGATTCAGTGGTCTGCCCTCTGGACCCCAAAAAGGCATGTTCTTCTCACATGCAAAATACATTCATTCCATTTTAGAACAATGCTAAATACAAAGTTTCATCCAAATCGATGTGGGTGTGGGGTGTCCTGGGTAAAATTTCTCTGTATGATGGATTTGTGAAATCTGGAAAATAAGTTATATGGTTCTGATATAAAATGGTGGTCTTCATTCCAATAGGGAGAAATTGGAAGGAAATCGGGGTCCTGGGTTCCAAACAGGTCTAAAACCCAGCAGGGCAAACTCCATTAGGTTCCAAGTTCTGAGAGTCAGCTGTGGATTGATGTTTAGTCCTCTGGGCTTCCTGGAGTGCCTGCCCCACCTCTTCCAAGTGCTTGTGCAGTGGTCATGCTCTCTCTGAATCCTGGGGTGAATGCCCAACCTTGAAGAGCACAGAGATGGTGACCAGACTCTGCCAAAACTGGGATAAAAGCCCCACCCTTTCCAAGCATTGTGATGTTGACCAGGCTCTCTGTAAATGCTGGGTCACAGGCCCCACCATCAATGAGTGTTGGGATTGCAGCATTCTCCCTGAACAAGGGGATGCAAGTCCTGCCCCTCCAAGCACCAAATAGCCTGCCCCCTCCAAGTGCAGTGGTGGATCCACCCTTTCAACACATGTGGGAGGGTCCGCTCTCTTGGGCTGAGGAGATCTTTTTGGTAGAGCCGTTGGCTCCAGTAGTTCTGCCCTTTAAGTCCTTCTTCCTTCAGTTTGGTCCTTCTCAGTCCCTTCCAGTCCAGGCCAGCAGTGGGTCTGCTCATACAAAGTTTGTGAAAAAAATTGTTGGCTTTGTGTCCGGTTCATGTGTGTCCAAACCACCAGATAATAGAACTTCCCACAGATCCTACCTGGATAACTGCATTTCTAATCCTGGCTGTCTCTGAGATGCCTGACTGTATCCATGTTCAGTTAAACCCTCACATGGAGATCCTGTTTAGGATGGGTCCACACCCACAAGACCAGGAGTTGGAACCAGACATGCCTTTTGTGGGGTCATAATTCCCTAGCGTATACCAAAAAATAGAGTGCAATAGTATTGGCATTTATAATTACTCATAGGTTACCTCTACTGGAAATATTTATTTCTTTACACTGCTTTGATCCACTGTCTAGTGTCCTTTCCTTTCAGCCTGAAGAACCCCCTTTAGCATAGCTTATAAGGCAGATCTAGTGGTGACAAATTGCCACAGCTTTTGTTTATCTGGGAATGTCTTATTCTTCCTCATTTTTGAAAGAGAGTTTTTCCAGATAAAAAATTCTTCTTTGGAAATTATATTCTTCTAGCACTTTAAATATTTCATACTACTGCCTTTTTGCCTCCATGGTTGAGAAATTGGCACTTAATCTTATTGGGGCTCTCTTGTATATGACACATTGCTTTTCTCTTGCAGCTTTCAGAACTTTCCCCTTGTCCTTGGCATTTGACAGTTTTGACTATAGTGCTTCTGGGTATGGTTCTCTTTTAGTTTATCCTGTTTGGGGTTTGTTTAGGTTCTCGAATGTGTATATTCATGTCTTTTGTTACATTTGGGAAGTTTTCTGTCACTATTCCTTTTTTTTTTAGATTTAATTATTTCACCCCCCGTTGTCTGCTCTCTATGTCCATTCTCTGTGTGTTCTTCCAATCCCAGGACCTTCCAGAGTGGGAGAGAAGTGCTCAGTCTCTTGTGCCACCTCAGCTCCCTGGTCTGCTGCATCTCTTATTGTCTCTCCTCTATGTCTCTTTTTGTTGTGTTATCTTGCTGCACCAACTCTCTGCTCAGGCCAGCTTGCCACATGAGCCAGCACTCCTGCGCAGGCCAGCATTTCTGCGCGGGTCAGCTCTCCATGTAGGCCAGCTTACCATGCAGGCCAGCTTGCCTTCACTGGGAGGCCCCAGGAATTGAACCCTGGACCTCCCATATGATAGACAGGAGCCCAATCACTTGAGTCACATCCGCTTTCCTGTCACTATTCCTTTGAATATTCCTTCTGCCCCTTTCTCTCTTTGTTTTCCGTTTGGGACTCCCAATGCTTATATATATATATATTATTATTTTTTTTTTTTTTTAAAGATTTATTTATTTATTTATTTAATTCCCCCTCCCCCCCGGTTGTCTGTTCTCTGTGTCTATTTGCTGTGTCTTGTTTCTTTGTCCGCTTCTGTTGTCGTCAGTGGCCCGGGAAGTGTGAGCGGCGCCGTTCCTGGGCAGGCAGCACTTTCTTTCGTGCTGGGCGGCTCTCCTTATGGGGCACACTCCTTGCGCGTGGGGCTCCCCTACGCAGGGGACACCCCTGCGTGGCAGGGCACTCCTTGCGTGCATCAGCACTGTGCATGGGCCAGCTCCACACGGGTCAAGGAGGCCCGGGGTTTGAACCTTGGACCTCCCATGTGGTAGACAGACGCCCTAACCACTGGGCCAAGTCCGTTTCCCTCCCAATGCTTATATTGTTATGCTTGATGGTGTTGCACAGGTCTCTTAGGTTCTGTTCACTTTTTTTTTCATTCTTTTTCTTTCTGCTCCTCAGCCTGAGTCATTTCAACTGTACTAACTTCAAGTTAACCAATTCTTTCTTCTGCCAGCTCTAATCTGTTGTTGAAACTCTCTTGGGAATTCTTTATTTCAGTTATTGTGTTCTTCAGCTCCAATATTTCTGTTTGGTTCCTTCTTTAAATTTCTCTCTCCTTATCAAGGTTCTTATACTGTTCATTCATCACTTTCCTTATATCCTTTAGTTCTTTCTCCATATTTTCCTTTATCTCTTTGAGCATATTGAAGATAATTTTTTAAAACTCTTTGTCATTACGTTCTTAATATTATCTTGTTTGTTGATGGTTTCTGAAGTTTTATCTTGTCCTTTGGATGGACCATTATTCGTTTCATTGTTTGTCTTGTAATCTTTTGTTGCACGCTGTACATTTTAACGTGACCTCTCAGGGATTTTGTTCCTGAACTATCTGTTTTTTAAGTTTTTATCCAGCTAGTAAAATGCCAGAGATTTCCTTGAATGGCCAGGAGTGGTTTTAAATTGTGTTTCCTTGATTTGACACTGTCCAAGTTACTGCAATCCTTTAACTGTTTTCTGAAGTTTTGAGGAAGAGGTTCTGTTAGTTTTTCTTAGTTGTTAAAAGGTTCTATGGGAAAGTAGAACTCTGGATTTCCTTATGCCACCATCTTGGTCAACCAGAAGTTGCAGTTCCAGTTATGTTCAATTTTGTCACATGTTTAGATTCATGTGATGAAGGCCACAGTCAAGATACAAAACAGTTCTATCATAAGGATCCTACATGCTGCCCGTCTATAGCCACAGTTATCTTCCCCCACTCAGCCTCTGACTACTATTAATCAGTTGTCCACTCCTACAATTTTGTCATATCAAGAATAATGCCAAGTGTATACTTTTGATATTTTTTAAATAAAATTCTATTGTAATTTTGTATAAAATTTTGAGTAAAATGTACCCAAATTTTCCCATTTTAGCCACTAAATGTGCAATTTAGTGTTATTTATTCCATTCCCAATCTTGTGCTACCATCATGAACATCCAATTCCCAACTTCTCATCATCTGAAACATATACTCTGCACCCTTTAAACAATAACTCCTCCTGACCCTCACTCCCTGGCCCCTGGTAACCTGTAATCCTCTATGAATTTGCTTATTATGGGTATTTCATATAACATTTGTCTTTTTTGTGCATGGCTTTTGTCATTTAGCATGATGTCTTCAAGGTTCATCCATGTTGTAGTGTGTATATCACAACTTCACTCCTTTTTATGGTTGAATAATATTCCATTGTGTGTATATACCACATTTTGTTAACCATTCATCTGTTGATGGGCACTGATTTACTATTGTAAATAATGCTGCCGAGAACACTCATAGCATAGGTGTTTGAGTTTCTACTTTCAATTCTTTTGGGTATATATTGAGAAGTGGGATTGCCAGGTCATACGGTTATTCTATGTTCAACTTTCTGAGGAACCACCAAACTTGAAGTTCTTTATTCACTCAGCGTAGTTTCCTTCAGATACATCCAAATTCTTGTGTGTATCAATAGGGCATTCATTTTTATTGCTGAGTAGTCCATTGCATGGATATTCCACTTTGCTTAGACATTCGTCAATTGAAAGACATTTGCGTTGTTTCCAGTTTGAGGTGATCATAAGTAGACTCTTATCGACATCTGTCTAGAGGTTTTTGTGTGAAAAGTTCTCTGTGATAATGCCCAAGGGTGCAATTGCTTAACCATATGGAAGCTCATGCTCAGTTTTGTAAGAAATTCTCAAATAATTTCCCACAGTGGATGTATCATTTTACATTCTCATGAGCAATATATGAATAGTACGGTTTTTTCATATCCTCACCAACATTTGGTGTCATCACTGTTATTTATTTGAACTATTCTGTTAGGTGTGAAGTGATATCTAATTGTGGTTTCAATTTGTGTTTTCCTAATGGCTAATGATATCGAACATTCTTTCATGTGCTCATTTTCCATCTGTATAGCCTCTTCAGTGAGATTTCTCTTCATGTTTTTTGCCCACTTTCTAATCAGAATATTTGCTTTTTTTAATGTTAAATTTTGAGAGGTCTCTATATGTTTGAGATACATGTTCTTCTTGGATATGTAGTTTGCAAATATTTTCTCCCAGTCTGTAGCTTGTCTTTTCACCCTCTTCCCAAGCCTTTTTCATAGTAAAAATTTTTAATTTTGATGAGGTCCAATTTATCAGTTTTTCCTCTGATTGGTTATGCTTTTGGTTTCAAGTCTAAAAAATCTTTGTCTAGCTCTAGGTCCTAAAGATTTTATTCTATTTTTATTTTAAAAATAGAATAAAAATTATAAGTTTATAATTTTATGTTTTATATGTAGTCCATGAATAATTTCAAGTTAAATTTTTATAAAGTATGAGAATTAGGTAAAGTTTCTTTTTCTTCTTTTACCTGTAGACGTCTAATTGTGACTGCACTAATTACTGTAAAGACTATCCTTTTTTTTGGTCATAAATGGATCTTGTCGGATGCTTTTTCTGCCTCACTTTATATGATCATAAGATTTTTCTTTAGCCAGTCAATAAGGTGGATTCCACTGATTTTTGAACCAGTTTTGCATATCTAGATGAAATCTCACTTGATCATGATTCTTTTTATACATGATTCTTTTGCATATAAGTTGATAGGAAATATTGGTTTGTAGTTTTACACTTTGGTATTTTGTCTGGTTTTGTTATCAAGGTAATACTACCCTCATGAATGGGAAAATGTTTTCTCCTCATCTTTTTTCTGGAAGGGAGTATATAAAATCTATTAACAACTCTTTAAATGTTTGGTAGAATTTTCCACAAAACCGTCTGAATCTGAAGATATTAAATTACACATGAAATGTCTTTAACGGTTATAGAATTATGCAGATTCTTAATTTCATTTAATTGAGTTTTAGTAGTTTGTGCTTTTTGAGAAATTGGTCCATTTATTCTACATTGGCAATTATCTGAGTGTAAAGTTATAAAGTTATGGTATTCCCCATATCCCATTTCATTTCTGATATTGGTGATTTGTGTCTTCTTTCTTTTTATATTTGTTAGTCTTGCTAGATGTTTATCAATTTTATAGATTTTTTCATTGATTTTTCTCTATCATTTTGCTGCTTTTTATTTCATTGATTTCTGCTCTTATGTGCATTATTTCCTTTCTTCTGCATATCTGGGGTTTATTTTACTGTTCTTTTTCTTGTTTCTTGAGGTAGGGACTTAGATTATTAATTGAGACCTTTCCTCTTTTTTAAAATAAATTTTTAGGACTATAAATTGCCTTATCAACACTGCTTTAGCTGTGTCCCACATTTTTATACTTTTAATTTTTTGAAATAATTTAAACTTACAGGACAGCTGCAAAAAAAAATACAAAACCGATACAGAGAACTGTAACATTCCCCCCACCCTGATACCCAGACTCAATTTAACATTTTGCTACATTTGCTCTATCTATCTACCTGTCTTCTAAATATTTGAGAGTAGGTTGTATACATCATGCTCCTTCAACACTTAATAATTTCATGTACATTTCATGAGAACAAAGATATTAACTTATGTAGCCATCTTAAATACAGTTATCAAATTCAAGAACTTTAACTTTGATATAAAGCTTTGAGTCTGTATTTTCTCACATATCCCAGTAATGTCCTTTTGGTCCATTTCTCCTCCATTGTTTGATCCTGTCCAAGATCATACATTGTATTAATTGTCATTGTCTCTTTAGTGGCTCTTTTTTTTGTTAAATTTTGTCAAAACATATAAACTTTCCCATCTCAACCATTCCCAAGCATACCATTAAGTGTAATGAATCATATTCACAGTGTTGTGCTATACACATCACCATCTATTACCAGAATTTTCCTGTCACCCCAAATAGAAACCGTATACCCATTATGCATTAACTCTCCATTTCCCCTTCTCCCTGCCCCTGGTGACCTGTATTCTACTTTCTGTCTCTATGCTTTTGCACTTTCTAGCTATTTCATAAAGTAAAGCCATCCACTATCTGTCCCTTTATGTCTGACTTATTTCACTCAACATGATGTCGTCAAGGTTTATCCATGTAGTAGCATGTATCCGTATGTCATTCCTTTGTAAGGCTTGGTAATATTCTGTTGTATGTATATACCACATTTTATTTATCCATTTATCTACTGATGGACTTTTGGTTGCTTCCATCTTTTGGCTTTTGTGAATAATGCTGCTATGAACGTAAGTACATCCCACATACTTTGAATGCTAAATTTTCATTTCATTCAGTTCTATATTTTATTTAATTTCTTTTGAGACGTCTTTGACCCCAGTATTACTTAGGAAAGTATTGTTTATTTTCTAAGTGTTGAGATGTTTTTTCTGTTATTTTCAGTTTGATTCCATTATGATCAGAGAACATATTCTGTGCCATTCTAATTTTAAATTTGCCAAGTTGTTTTTTGTTTTTGGCTCAGTATATGGTCTATATTGGTGAATTTCCCATGGGTGTTTGGAAAAAAAATGTGTATTCTGCTGTTGTTGAGTGTTCTGTAAACATTGATGAAGTTGTTTAATAGTATTGTTTAGTTAATATCCTTGCTTATCTATCAGTTGCTGGAAGTGAAGTGTTGAAGTCCCCAGCTGTAGCTGTGAATTTGTCTGTTACTCCTTTCAGCTCTGTCAGTCTTTGCTTCATGTATTTTTAGGCTCTGTTGCTTTGTGAATTCCCAGGATTGCTATGTCTCCTTGATGGACTGACCCTTTTATCATTATGTAATGTTCATGTGATAATTTTCTTTGCTCTGAAGTCGACTTTATCTGATATTAACATTGCCTCTCCTTCTTTCTTTTGATTAATATTAGCATACCTTTTTCCATCCTTTTATTACCAATCAGCTATATCAATATCAATATCAATACATACACATACTCACCTTCTTGAATCTATGTTTATGTCTTTCAGCAAATTTGGGAAATCTTCAGCCTTTATTTCTTTTAATACTTTCTCAGTCCCACTCTCTTTCCTTTTCTTCTGGGACTTAAGATGATATGAATGTTAGTCCTTTGTTATGTCCCATAGATCTCTGAGGCTGTTCATATTTCTTTCAATCTATTTTCTCTATGCTCAGATTGAATAATTCTATAGATCTGTCCTCAAGTTTACTAATTCTATTCTTCTTCATCTATCCTCTACTATTTTTTTTTAAGATTTATTTTTTATTTATTTTTCTCCCCGCCCCCCACCCCGTTGTCGGCTCTCTGTGTCCATGCGCTGTGTGTTCTTCTGTGACTGCTTCTATCCTTATCAGTGGCACCAGGAATCTGTGTTTCCTTTTGTTGCGTCATCTTGTTGTGTCAGCTCTCCATGTGTGCAGTGCCATTCTTGGGCAGGCTGCATTTTCTTTCGCGCTGGATGGCTCTCCTTACGGGGCACACTCCTTTCGCGTGGGGCTCCTCTACATTGGGGACACCCCTACGTGGCACAGCACTCCTTGTGTACATCAGCACTGCGCATGGGTCAGCTCCACACGGGTCAAGGAGGCCCGGGGTTTGAACCGCAGGCCTCCCATGTGGTGGGTGGACACCCTGTCCATTGGGCCAAGTCTGCTTCCCTATCCTCTACTATTGAACCCATCTAGCGACTTAAAAATTTGGTTATTATAAAGTTTAGTTTTATAATTTCCATTAGATTCTTTTTATAGCTCATTTCTTTGTTCACATTTTCTGTTTTCATTTGTTTCAAGAGAGTTTGTCATTATTCAAACGTTGTTATGATGGCTTCTTTAAAATACTAGATAAATGCAACATTGATTCATCTTGGTATTGGTGGTGTTGTCTTTTCTTATTCGAGTTGTGATTTTCCTGCTTCTTGGGATGACAAGAAGATTTTTCAACTGTGCCTGGATATTTTGAATGTTATAAGACTGGAGCCTGTTTAATCTGTCTAAGCAGGTAGTCTCCATGTTGAAATGTGGTACGAGGGCTGGGTGCGTGTGCATGTTCATCTTCCTGCTGGGCCCCCGTGACACCACCCTGGCCAAAGTGGAGCATGGACTCACACTGCCTTGCTGCAGGTGGGTGGGGTAAATGTTTAGCTCTCCCCTCAGCCCTGCTCTTACCATCCTGGCAAAACTTGCTTTCAAGTGGAGTGATTTGAAACCAGGGAGGAGGCTCATACCACTCTGTTGGCATATAGTTGGGGGGAGGCAGAAGATTCGGATCTCCTCTGAATCCCACTAACACCAGGGAAGAAGAGTGGGAGAAGAAGAGTGTCAACCAGTCCTCCTCACACTACCTTGTTCTATCTATTGACTGCAGGCAGGGGTAGAGGTTCAGCTCCCCACTGGACGCCCCCCTGACTCCAGGGGATGGGCAGTGGGACAGGAGTACTGACCAGTCCTGCTTCATACCATCTTGTTCACTCACTGCTGCCAGGCGGGTGTGGAGGTTTAGCTCCCTAATGGGCCCAGTTGACACTAGGGTGGATAGAAAGTAGAGGGCTCCCAAGCAGCAGTTGTTCTCAGCTCAAGCCTCCTTGCTGCCCGAGGCAGGGGCGGAGCTCAGCTAGCCCCTGGATGCCACTGCTCTGCTCTGGCCAGAGATCCCGGCATGGCCTTCTTCCCCTGCCTTGGGGATGGAGGAGCGGCTCCTCGCTCGTTCTTGCCTATACTTCCCCACCAGGGGAGTTAGAGTATTGCCTGTCACTTCAAGGAAAACAACTGACAGTGTTTGTTGCCAGTGATAAAATCTGAGCTTTCAGTAGGCAATTAGAATTTTAGAAAACTTCTGTTACCATGAGCTTGACGACCTCCTAACATATGAGACTCTTCTATGAGATTGGTGGTAATGTTCATGAATGTGGTTTTTTTGATGAAATGTTTCAACATTTGGAAGATCAGCATAACTAAATGAACAAGATGTTACAAAATCTTGCTTGTGTAAAAAATGCTTTCATAGAGTATGGTAGACCAATGGGTTTTCAGGCAACAGAGTGCAAGAAGGTTGTTGATACAGTGTCAGATTCCACACTGCAACTAACCTTTAAGAAACTACCACTCCTTGAATATTGGTATAGTATAAAATTAGCATAGTTATAATAAACTGAAAACACTCCTGCCAACCGCATATCTGTGTGAGGCTGGATTTTCTTTCTATATTTCCACCAAAGCAATATTTCACAACAGACTGAGTACAGAAGCTATAGGAGAATTTTGCCAGATATTAAAGAGATTTGCAAAAATGTAAAACAATGCCACTCACTGAGTTTCTTTGAAACTAGAGCTATTTTTCATTTAAATATGTTATTTATGTTGACATGTTGATAGCAATTGTCTTTAAATTAATTAGAAAGTGTTTCTAGAACTTTTCAGTTTTAATTTATCCTACAGTAAATATTGATGGATTTACAAACAAAAGCTCTTTGGGTCCTCAATTTTTAAAAAACATTAGCAAACTACTGGAGTATAGCATGAGATAGGGATCTGATTTGATTTGATTTTCCCACTTGAATAACTAGTTTCCCCAGTACTGGGGAATAATACTCTATCCTGCCCCTACTGATTCATGATGTAACCTTCTACCTCTGCCATGTTTCCATATGCGTGTGGGTCTGTGTCTATACGTTCTTTTCCTGTTAGGTTTTTTGATTTGCCCATCTGTATGCCAGTTCTACACTGTCTTAATTACTATTTCTTGATACTATGTTACTATCTGGGAGATTTTACATTTTTATGATACAAGTCTTCCCATCTATGAACATGATACGTATTTCCGCTTATTTAGGTTGTTTTTTATGTCCTTAAATGAAGTTTTATAATTTTCTTCACAAAGATTTCATATACTTTGTTCAATTCATTTCTAAGAACTTTATAATTTTATTTGCTATTACGATATTTTAATTGAAACTTTTAATTAATTGTTTCTGGAGTATAGGAATTCTATTGATTTTGTATGTGTGTTGTGTTACTTTTGTAACCAAGTTTGGTGAAATCTTTTATTAATTTTAATGGTTTATAAATGCTCTTGAATTTTTTTCTGCGGACAATCACATAATCTGCATATTAACACTATTTTGCTTTTTTCTCTTTCTTATACTTATTTAATCTCATCATACTGCATTACCTCAGCCCTCAAGTGTGTCATGTTAATAATGGTGGGCTTGATTTTCTAGAACTGCTGCAACAAAGCACCACAAACTGGGTGTTAAAAAACAGAAGTTTATTGTCTCAGTTCCAGAGGTTAAAAGTTTGCAGTCAAGGTGTTGGCAGGGCTGTTCTTCCCTTGAAGTTTATAGGGACAAATATATACCATGCCTCTCTCCTGGATTCTGGTGGTGGCTTGCCAACAATCCATGGCTTCTCTGCCTCAGTTGTCACGTGGTTCTCCCTCTGTCTGCTTGTGTCTAAATTATAAGGACACCAGTCATATTAGATTAAGGACCCACTCTACTCCAATATGTTCTCATTCCTTTTCCTTTTATTTTTTTGAAGCTTTTTTAAAATTAGAGACATTGTAGGTTTACAGAAAAAACATGCATAAAGTACAGAGTTCTCAATTAATCCCCCAATTTTTAACATC
The DNA here is from genome assembly GCF_030445035.2 of Dasypus novemcinctus. Lineage (NCBI taxonomy): Eukaryota > Metazoa > Chordata > Mammalia > Cingulata > Dasypodidae > Dasypus > Dasypus novemcinctus. Next base: position 57,098,437 of record NC_080695.1, on the reverse strand, counting down.
TTTTTTTTTAAAGGAGGTACCAAGGATTGAACCTGGGACCTCGTACATGGAAGTCAGGTGCTCAACCACTGAACTACATCCACTCCCAGCACCTTTCATTAGTGTGCGGGAAGATGTCATTGTAACTTGCTTACTTCCATCTGTGACAACTGTATTTCCAAAATAGGTCACAGGGCACTGGGGCTTAGAACATCAACATGTTTTTTGGATGACATAGTTCAACCCATAAAAGTTGAAATGTTACATTTCATCAAATGTTATCGCCTACAGAATCATAATTTCTTTTTCTTTTAAAGATTTAATTTATTTATTTCTCTCCCCTCCCTGCCCCCTCCACCCCCCACCCCAGTTGTCTGTTCTCTCTGTCCATTTTGCTGCGTGTTCGTCTTTTTTGTCCGCTTCTGTTGTTGTCGGCAGCACGGGAATCTGTGTTTCTTTTTGTTGCATCATCTTGCTGTGTCAGCTCTCCGTGTGTGCGGCGCCATTCCTGGACAGGTTGTACTTTCTTTCACACTGAGTGGCTCTCCTTACGGGGCGCACTCCTTGTGTGTGGGGCTCCCCTATGCGGGGGGCACCCCTGCGTGTCAGGGCACTCCTTGTGCGCATCAGCACTGCGCATGGGCCAGCTCCACACGGGTCAAGGAGGCCCGGGGTTTGAACCGTGGACCTCCCATGTGGTATGCGGACGCCCTAACCACTGGGCCAAGTCCACTTCCCAGAATCATAATTTCTGATGGTGGAGAAACCTGCCTAGGAGAGGCATGTGGTATGGTATGTGTGGTTGTGAAGAACATAATCTGAGTTCATGTCACAGTTATACCTTTTTCTAACTCTGTGGCCTTGGTTATCACTCAACTTTCTGCAGCCTTAGTTTCTTTCTCTGTAAAATCAGAATACAAAAACTCAGTAACTTACAGTGTTGTTTGTGAGGATTATGTGAAATAAATGTTAGCTTTTTATTTGAGAACCTCTGCCCTAGAGAGAGCAACCGGACAATTATTGACTTCTCAGCTGGGCAGAGGTGGATTTTGTCCAGAAAACTCAATGTAGGTCACCTGCTCTTTCCTTCAGGTCAGTTGTGCATTATCTTTTCCATCTTATGTTGGAATTCAAGGTAGTGAGTGTGCCTACTCTATAAATATTAGTACCTTTATAGAGACCCCTTGAAGGGAAGAAAATATGGGGATAAAGCAAACTTAAACTACTTTTTCCTAATCACTCTCTACAGTTACTTGCCAAATCTTGGAAAAGTCAGCATCAATATAAAGATTGAAACTTTCGGAGAGGAGCATGATGGTGAATTTTATGTGTCAACTTGACTAGGTTATGGTGTCTAGTTGTTTGGTCAAGGGAGCACAGGCCTGATTGTTATGGTTTGAGTATTTCATAAATGGATTTACATCATTAGTCAGATGATTGCTTCTTTGGCTGATTACATCTACAATCAATGAAGGAGATTGCCTTCAGCATGAGAGGAGTCACCTCATCCCTTCAGTTGGAGGCCTTGAAAAAAGGACTGAGGATTTTAGCAGTCAGAAAGAAGAACTAGTATCTCTATTTCAGCCAGCCAGCTTCTCCTGGGAAATTCATCAGAGTTCCCATCTTGTGGGATGCCTTATGGAATTTGGACTTGACAGTCCCCATGATTATGTGAGCCAATTCCTGATTCTCTCTCCCGCTCTTTCTCTCTCTCTCTTTCTCTATATATGTATGTATATATACACACACAGATGTAGTTATTTGTCTGAAAAAATCTTAATACAGGTACTTTGGTAGTATTTAGCAATATTTTAAATAAACCTGTCCTTTGACCCAGGAATTCCACTTCTAGGAGTCTGTGTGACACACATATTTGCACAAATGCAGAAAGATCTCTATAAAGAAATTTCATTAGATTATTGTTTCATGCAATGAAAACTTAAAAAGAACCTAAGCGTCCATCAGTACGGAAGTGGCTAAACTATGGTAGAGCCTTACAGTGAAATTCTATGTAGCTGTTTGGGGGGAAATGTAGTAGATCTTTGGAGAGAAGAATGGAATTAGAAGAGAGTGTCGAGATAACTTTTTTTTCTTTAAACACTAGCATTTTATCTGAATTTTCTATCAGAATTAATTCAAGTATTACTTGTGTAATTCTAAAGTATTGTTGGGACCTTAACTAGACCTTCTGTGAAAGACAGAGTCCATCACCACTGATAATGGCAGGCTGCCTGAGCTTCCCACCCTGCCCAAGGTAGAAGGTGACCTTGGATAAGAAACATCCTTGAACGAACTGGGAAAGAGAGCAGGTCCTAGACCCAGGCACCACCAAAGGTTGTGGGATGATGTTGAGGTAACATCCTCCCTGTCTCTGAGGGGGAAAGACTGCCAAGCATTGTGGGCTGAATTGTGTACATTGATTTCAAAACCCAAAGAGGAACCTGGAGACTAGGAAAAAAGGGAACTGTGTAGGGGGTGGTGGTGGAAAGAAAATGCTCCAGTGGCCACCAGAACCTTCCAGTGGAAAGCTTTTCACCCTGTTGACCTCTATCGATTTGTTGGTCTCTGGAGGAGGAGAAAAGCTGACCCCAGGTGTTAAAGGAAGACACTGGTTTCTTTCCACGCAAAGCCGCAGGGAGCCGAATCACACCCACATTTCAAGGGCACCTGTAGAAGCAGCTGGTGACTCATTGCTACCTCCAGTTTCACGCCTGGAGGAGGATATCGCTGTCAGGGAGCAGGGGGAGGTGACTTAGTGGAGCTGCAATGTAGGAGTCTCCTATGCTTTGAAAGAACTGAAAAGGTTCCAGGAGATTTAAAAATAACATTTCTTGCCTGTGTTCTTGGTTACAAAATTAATACATGTGCACAATAATAACTGTAGTCATACTTATTTTATTGAGCATTTATCCTCCCATGTCAGGTATGGTGCTCCCAGCTTTCCATACATTATCTCATTGGATCTGTATAACAGTTGGATGAAGGAGGTCCTGTTATCTCCATTTTACAGATATGAATTCTGTAAAATATATGTATTTTTTGCATACATATATACGTATATATATATATGTATGTACGTATTAGTCAGCCAAAAGGGTGCCGATGTAAAATATCAGAAATCAGTTGGCTTTTATAAGGAGTATTTATTTGGGGAGCAGCTTACAGATACCAGTCCATAAAGCATAGGTTACTTCCCTTACCAAAGTGTATTTTCACATGTTGGAGCAAGATAGCTACCAACTTCTACCAGGGTTCAGGCTTCCTGGGTTTCTCTCTTCCCAGGTATTGCTTCTCTTTCATCTGTGTGTTTACTTTCTGGGACTCCAGCTTAATACTTCAGCATCAAACTGCAAATCAAAACTCCACATCAAAATCTTCAACTCTCTTCTTTCACCAACTCTTTCATCTGTGAGTTCCCACCTACGAAGGGGTAAGGCTTATCACCCTAATGACATGGTCTAATCAAAACCCTAATCATAATTTAATTATGCCCAGGTACAGACCAGTTTACAAACATAATCCAGTATGTATTTTTGAAATTCCTAACTATATCAGACTGCTACATTCCACACTCTGAATTCCAAAAAGACATTATAATATTCAAGAAAACATTAAATTAGTAACAATGCAAGTACTAAATCATATGACAATCAATTAAAGAAATACAGTTTGTTTTGGGGCAAAATCCTGCCTGGATGTAGACCTCTGAAATTACAAAACAGTTTTTCTGCTTCCAATACACAAATGGACAGAAAAAGAAAAAAACATTTTCATTACAATAAGGAGAAATGGGGAGGGAAACATGAGTCACGGGTCCTAATAGATCAGTAAACCTGCAGGGCATCCTCTATTTGATTTCAAAGTCTGAGAGTCATTCTTAAGAAGATGGTTTCTTCTCTTTGGGGCCACCTTTTCCACTGGCTTGCCCAATGGCCTTTTCCTTGGTTCTACCCTCATCAAGCATCTGGGTGTCAACCAAGTTCCAGACCTCACCCTCTGAGAGCCCTTGGGGTGATTGCCAAACCTTACCCAATCTTTGGGTTAGAGTCTTAGCCTCCCTAGTACAGTGATGTGAAGACAACTTTCCCCCTAACCTTTGGCATATAAGCTCAACCCTCTCAGAGCAATGAGTTGACCATGTAGCCTTCCCTAATCCATGGGGGACAGGTCCACCCCTCTCAGACCTGTGGGGTGCCGACCTTAAACCGTCCTAATCCTTGGAGAATGTGTACCCTCTCTGTACCCTGGGGCAGCAAAACTCTCCCAGAACATTGGGCAGGAACATCCCCCCTCTTCAGCTGCAGGGGCAAACTGCCCTCTCTGTACACGTGGATGGGGTTCTTCTCTTGGCCCAAGGTGATGTTATCATTCCAGATCTCAGCTTCCATGGTTTTCCTCTTGATGTCGTTTCCCCTTCCATCTCTCCTTTCCATGTCCCTTTTATTCCAGGCAGACAGTGGTTTTGTTCATACAGGTCTTTCAAAAAGTCTGTTGGTTTAGCATGCAAGAAGCAGGAATCCAAGCCATCAGACTGTAAGATTTTCCACAGCCTTTCTGCATCTTCAATCCTGATTTACGAGTTCCAAGTTTAGTTAAGTCCTCCAGTGGGGCACTTTCATCTGAGAACTTGATTTCCAGAGGCTTGGAATTTCCGGAATCAGTTTCTGTTTTCTTTGTGCCTGACAGTTCAGTCCTCAGCATTTCTCTCTCATCTAGCATTTTGCTATAAGCTGCAAGGAGAAGCCAAGCCGCATTCTCTGGGTTTACTTCGGACATTTTTTCAGCTAAATGCCCAGGCTCACCATTTTCAAATTCTGCCTTCCATAGGACACCAGGAGTTAAACTTGCTAAGTTCTCTGCAACTTCAAAACATGGATTGCCTTTCCTCTAGTTTCCAATAATAGTTTCATCATTCACTTCTAAGTCATTATAAAAAGTCTCTTTAGCATCCATATTGCTGTAAACAGTCTCTTCAAAGCATCTCACAGTTCCTCCAAAAAATATCCCTTACCCATTTATAAAACCGTTCCAATTCTGGTAATTGCAAAAGCACTTCCCCAGTCCTCAGTACCAAATACTGTTTTAGCTTAGTGCTGATGAAAAATACCGTATATTGGTTGGTTTTTATAAAGGGTATTTATTTGGGGTAGCAGCTTAAAGGTACCAGGCCAAAAAGCATATATTACTCCCCTCACCAAAGTCTATTTCCACGTGTTGGAGGAAGATGACTGCCAACATCTGCCAGGGTTCAGGTTTCCTGGGTTCCTCTCTTCCCCGGTCTTGCTTCTCTGGGCTCAGGGTTCCTCTCTTCCTGGGGTTTGCTTCTCTGTCCTCTGTGAGTTGACTTCCTGGGGCTCCAGCTTACGGCTTTAGCATCGAACTCCAACATCAAAACTCCAGCATCAAAACCCCCCAACTCTGTCCTTTGCCATGCCTTTTATCTGTGAGTTCCCACCCACCAAGGGCCTAATGATGTGGCCCAATCAAAGCCCTAATCGTAACTTAATCAGGCCCAGGTACAGACCAGGTTACAAACATAATCCAATATCTACTTTTGGAATTCATAACCATGTCAAACTGCTACAACACTCTTGCTGAGTTGAATGGAAAATACAGCCCTGTAGCTATGCATGTTTTCATGAATCCTCTGGATTAGCTGCCGAAAATTTCCGGAAGACCCAGGGATACAGCAAGTCATTATTCACTGCCTCCTGGATGGCATTGCCAACACCTGCTCTGGCAGTAGAGTCCACCAGCAGGCTGGACCAACACCCAGAAAAGAGCAGCAGGACCTAACATGGAGGTAGCTAAAGGTGATCTCATTATTGCCCTTGCACAGCTGGTAGATAGTATGAGCTGGGAATCCAACCCAGCGTCCAGCTCTCAACCCCTGTAATGAACCACCTCCTAGTGAGGGAAGAGCATATAAACTCGCAATGCTCCTTTAGAAGACCTTGTTCTTCTATGTCCTTTAGAGAAGAAGGATCAGAGTTTAGCCCACAAAGAGATATACTCATGACAGCATTTTTTGTAAGTGAAAAATTGGAGGCATACCGTATGTTCAGTCATAGAGGTTGTTAAACATCAAGTTACTGAATAATTACTTGATAGCTTGAGAGGACGATCACAGCTGAGTGCTAAGTAAAAAAAAAGGCAGGATATAAAAGAGGAAATTGTCAAATAATAGTTGCATAGGGAATTACAGATGGAAAAGTGACTGCAAGAACATGCATCAGGTTGTTGGTTATTTTCGGAGGGTAAAATTGTGGATGATTTTTTTCTAGACCTTTGTGTGTGTGTATATATATATATATTTTGCCTCAGAATTCATGTCTGTAAAATGGAGATAACAATAGGACCTCTTTCATCCAATTAATGTAAAGATCAAATGAGGTAATGCATGTAAAGCTGAAAAGCACAGTACCTGACATAGGATGACAAATGCTCAATAAAATAGTTATAACTACAATTATTATTGTGCACATGTATTAATTTTGTAATCAAAATTTAAAAGTAGAGACCCTTGCCCTAAGAGGAACATGCCCCTTCCCTGCTGACGTCTTTTCAATGGGTCCCTTTTTCTCTCACACTGGCCGCTGTGTTAAGAATGGTTTGTAGAGGATGGAAAGTGGAACCATGGAGATGCTGGCAGTTGCCCAGGTGATGAAAGATGGTGGCCTAGACCAAGAGGGTGGCACTGAGATGGAGCCAAGTGGAAGAATTCAGGTTATGCTTTGGAAGTAGAAGTTTAGTTCACAGACCTGCCAATGTATTGAATGCAGAGGTTGAGAGAAAGAGAGGAATCAAAGCTGACCCTCCAGTTTCATTTCTTGATAGTTCCTCGCTCAAATATTACACTGTAGCCATCCTCAACCATCCGTACTATCTCTTGCTGCTTGGTCTTTTCATGTTTTCCCTTCACCCATCTATTCTTTTCCCCATCTCACCCTTCCCTTCCATGGCTGTCATTCTTTGGATGCCAGTTTAAAGGTTACTTCCTCAGCTAACTGAGGTCTTGATACTTCCCTCTGCAAAACATGGACCCTTCTTATTGTAATAACTGGACAAATTGTCTCTTTTGAGTGTTGGCAACAGGGACTTGGTCTGCTTTGTTCACTGTGCCATTTGTAGCACTTGTTAAACAGTACATGAAAGATTGACCATTGTCACAGTCAACTTTCTGGTTAATGCCAGGTGTTTTGGAATGTACAAGACAGGACTGAGCAACACTGCAGGCTATAGGGAGATTCAGGGCTCTCAGTTTCAAGCAACAAACCTAATCAAGCTGGCTTAGGCTAAAAGAAAAGAATGTATTCACTTATGGGCCTGAATAGTCTGCCATGACTTCAGGCATGGCTGTACCCAGGAGCTCAAATACTATCATCAGAACTCAGTCCTCCATCTTCTTCTCTTCACTGTGTATCCGTTAATATCAGCCCCATTCTCAGGCAGGTGCTTTCCATGTAGTGGCCCCATATGAGGTCAAGCTTTAGATTAGGCTTTAGCTAACAATCCAAGTAGAGCGTGCTCTTCCCCAGCAGTTTTATTAAAAGTCCTGGAATTGACTCTCATTGCTCTAACATGGGTACTTTGCACAGCTCTAAACCAATTCCTATGATGGGAGAGAGGGGGAGAAGTGGTGGTGGAATTGGCCACACTTTGAGCCATATGCCCATACCCCCAAAAGAAAGTCAGAGAATGCATGTTGGGAGAGGTAAAAAAGAAAGACATCTTTGGGTTTGAGGAGATGGACTCAGAGACCAGAAGCCTCATCCTGACCTTGCCATCTTGCTTAATTTCTTCAGAGAAGCATGTGGATCATCTTGGAACTATTTCCACCTTGAGGAATGTGATTTATGAGGAAATTATGCAATGGCACTTTATATTCATTCTGGTCATTTCAGTAATTGGTTCTGAGACACTGTTTATCTCCCCTGGCTCTATTCCAAATATAAACTGCTATTTTCAGCTGTATCATTGGAAAGAAATGGAGAAAGATATTTCTTTCCAGAAAAAAAAAATAAAGGAAGGAAATAAACAATAAGAATAACCAAATGGAAGCTGAAAACCAATTGTTTGACTCCCAGTACTTGCTCTAATTGCCATTCTAGGCATATGCAACTAGTCCCTCTATCTGCAAACTAGCAATTCTTGGGAGCCGGCCTAGTTAGTGCACAGCTAAGGAAATAATTAGAAATCCAGCAAATTCATTATTTAAGAGGCCCAGACTGATGATTCAAAGGATATGAAAACTGGCAAATTGTTCTGCCCTTAATTGGACTACATTTGAGGATTCTTTTGGTTGTAGGTAGTCGAAACCCATTCGGCTGAGCCAGAAGGGGATGTAGTTTAAGGATTACAGGTGTCAAGACCCAGGGGCAGGGCTTCCACTGGAATTCAGGAAATGACCAGAACACGTAGTTAAGCCAGGAGGGCCCCTCTCCACCTCCAACGCTTGTCTGTGTTTTTCTCTCCATGTCGCCTTCATTCCTCTCTTTTGCAGAAGAATGGCTTTCTCTGTTTTTCAGAACTTGTGGCAATGACCAGGTTTCTATTTTAAGCAGCAGTTAGGTTGAGGCTGGAGACTTAATCTCAATACCATCTTCTCAGGCAGGCAGCCTATTGGTCCAGCTTGGGTCAGATGCACACACCTGGTTCAATCCAATGTGGAGAGGGGTGTGCGAGTTCTGTTGTATGAACATGACCGTGTGGATGGGTCAGAGAAAAGACATTTCCCAGAAAAGATGGCATTCTAAGAAGTAAAACAAATACCCCCCCCTAAAAAAAACCACCCCAAAACAACAACAAACTATATGTTGTACCATGCTCTAATTAAATCCAAACCATAGTGAAATCTTTCAGATTATAATGGGATAGCCCACCCCATAGCATAGTCCAGTTTCTGGGGACAGATTCCAGGGGTTCGAATCTGCGCCTTCAATATTTGCTGGCTGTGTGTCCTTAGGCAAATTACTTAACCTCTCTGGGCCTTGGTTTTCTTGTCTACAAAATAGGTATTGTAATAATAATACCTACCTCACAGGGTTGTTGGGACTCAAATGTATTAATGTAAGTAAAATTCTTAGAACTCTGCCTGGAACATAGTAAAGGTTTGTTAAATAATGGCTATCGTTATTATCACTACAGATTATATCAATTAATAGAAGATGTTTGAAAGAGAATTTTCATGATTATGAGAAATAGGACTATATAACCATTACTAAAATTGAACCAATCAGTGCAGCTGCCAATTGGGATTATTATTTGGAATATAGATGTTACTTTTTCAAGGATTGCCTTAAAAGCTTAAAATAGAGGTTTCTTCCAAAGAGCCTTATATAAATTATTAGCAATCCTGACCATTTTACCTACCAAGAAAAGCCACTTGTTTTACTAAAAGTTTGTCTGCATAGTAAGTTTGGAACTTAAAGCCTTTAATACCCTAGTTTATAAAAGGCAAGTTACAGAATCTCTTTTTTTCCTGGATGGCTTTAAAAATAATATAGGGTCACAGGATCCTTAAGGACAGGGATTTGCAAACTTGTTCTTAAAGGGTCAGCAAATAAATAGTTTTACCTTCGAGGGCCTTCCGGTCCCTGTCTCAGCCACTCAACTCTGTTGCAGTGTGAAAGCAGCCTGAGACAATACATACACCAACGGGCATGACTGTTCCAATGAGGTTTTATTTATAGGCACTAAAGTTTGAACTCTATATAATTTTCACATGTCATGATAGATCCTCTTTTAAAAAAATTTCTCCAGCTGTTAAAAAATGTAAAAATCATTCTTAGCTCTCAGATTGTACAAAAACAGATGGTGGCTGGATTTGGTCATGATTTGTGAGACTCTTATAGGAGATGGTTGTGTTGGCATTTTGCTGCAGCGTTTCATTGCCTGCCCATATCTCTATGGCCCTCATTTTCCCAGAGAGGTTTTCACCTCCCACTGCTCTTCCTTGCTTGTTTCACTCAGAAGATGTAGAGTAGTCGAGCACCTGTGGGGTGCTCTAGGATGTAAGCAACAGAAAACTCAGCCTAAACTGCCTTCGCAGAAAGAGACTGCACGGGTTTCCATGACCCTAGAGCTGGCTGATCTGGGCCTTCAAAGAACCTCACCTCGGGAAGCAGATGTGGCTTAACTGATAGAGCATCCGCCTACCATATAGGAGGTCCCGGGTTCAAACCCAGGGCCTCCTTGACCCGTGTGGAGCTGGCCCATGCGCAGTGCTGATGGGCACAAGGAGTGCCCTGCCACGCAGGGGTGTCCCCCGCATAGGGGAGCCCCACGCGCAAGGAATGTGCCCATAAGGAGAGCCGCCCTGTGTGAAAAAAAACAACAACAAAGAACCTCACCTGTTGTCCTAGTTGCCTGTATCTGTTGTCACAGACAGGGTGGCTTGAAACGACAGAGATTTCTTGTCTCACCACGCTGGAGGCTGGAAATACAGAAACAAGGTGTCAGCAGGGTCATTCGTGCTTCCTTCCAAGCCCGTAGAGAAGAATCGGTCCCAGGCCTCTTCCAGCTGCTGCTGGGGGCTTGCGGGCCATCCATGGAGTGCTGTGGCTTCAGCGTCACCTAGCGCGCTCCCCGCTGTCTCTCATTGTGTCCGAGTGTCCTCTTCTTGTGAGGACTCCAGTCTCCCTGGGTTAAGGACCCACCTGCCTCCAGTATGACCGCATTTGAACTTGCCCAATTCTATCTGTAATATCCCATTTCCAAGTACAGTCACATTTTGAAGTACTGGGTATTAGGCCATCAACATTTTTTTGGGGGGGGGCACCTGTTTCTCTCAATCTCTCAGCTCTTCTCCACTCCATGAAGACTTTGTTTTCAGGATCCATGTGATGGCAGGAAATCGGGAGGGTTTCTCTTTCCCCCACGAGTTCACATGAAAGTTCTGGGTCTGACTCCTTGTGCTTTGCATCAGGTCCCACGCCCCTTGCCAAGGCAGCCCCAGCATCCAGGCAAAACTGGATGCAGTGACAGGCTTAGGCCATACCTGGTACGGACAGTCCCATTAATCCGTCATCTGGGAAGTAGGGGTCATATTATCAAAGAAAGGTGAATGGAGGCTGGGAGGCAAAATCAACAAATGTCCATTCTGTACCAGGACATCACACTGACACTTGAACAAAATGTACCCTGAACAAAATGATGTGATGGGGAGTTGCCAAGAGCAGGAGATGGTCATTTCCACTTCCCCTCCCCAGAGGAATTATTTGTCTTACCTTTGGCAAAATTCCCTTTGCAGGTTCCAGCTTTTCCAGGAGCAGACTACTGCATGGAGTAAACCCAGAGCTACGTAAAGCTTTATGTTCCATTTTCTGCGCAATCAGGTGCAGGCCACAGTATGGTTGATTGCAATTTTGTTTGGGGGAAGCAATGGCTTGAATAGCTAACAGCCTGCCAGCCTCTCACCCCTCTCAGAAAAAGCAGACAGAGCTGAACATTCTAGCTGGGCTGTTTTCTAAGGTGGGCTGTCCATGCTTTTTATACTGGTGTCCCCAGATTTGGGGCTACTGGTGGCAGTTTACCAGGCCCCCCTGTGCCACTGAAGTGTTTATATTATTTCAATGCCTAACCTTTTCCACCTTTCCCCAAACATAATTTTTTTGCCTCAATTTATCCCATCCTGGCCCTCATTTTCTTTTACTCAGCAATCCACTCCAGATCCAATCTTTTCCTTCCATTCTTGCCAACAAACTGAAACAGAGTAATTAATGCCACTGAACTGTATACTAAAAAATGGTTAAAATGTCAAACTTTGTCATATAGGCTACCGCAGTACATTTTTTTAAAAAGGGATAGCAACGAGAATAAAAATCAGTGCCTATGAAAAGTATCTCAACTGGCTGACCCTTTGCCTACCTTTTGAGCTTTTTTAAAAAGAGGTCCCGGGCATTGAACTGGGGACCTCCCACATGCAAAGCAGGCACTCAGGCACTGAGCTACACCCACCCCCCTTTTCTTTTACTTTGTTTGTTTTGCTTTTTGGCATCTTCAGCTTTTGATGCCAGAGTCACCCTGGGACTTGAGCACTCAGTCTGCGTCTCTCTTGGCCTTGCTGGGCACTGATCCTTGCTGTATCACGTACCTTTCATTCTAGCTTGGACGCACAAGACATTCTGGACTTTTGCTCCGCTGTGATCCTCTTCATCTTCAACGTGGAGATATTTTTTTTTTAGTTATAAAAATAACGCTAGCTGCCCTCCTTAAGGGGGTGGTGCATAACTCCCCACCTCTTAAGTGTGGGCTGTGTATGGTGACACCCCATGTATGGAAAGTGGGGGGATAATTTACAGTGGAGAAACCTGACAACCTCAGCCTGGCGATCAAGGTCAGCGTCATGGGTGACAAGTCAACCCGAGAGCCAATTTAATCCTGAGAATAAACATCAGACAGATTCCAGTTGAGGGACTTTCTACAAAAGACTGACCAGAGCGTCTCAAAACTGTCAAGGTCGTCAGGAACAAGGCAAGTTGGAGAAACTCACAGCCCAGAGGAGTCTCAGGAGATGTGAGGGCTCAGTGTAACTAGATGTGGCGTCCCAGATGGGATTCGGGAACAAAAATGGACAAGGGGTTAAAATGAATCCAACTGGAACTTTCGTTCATTAAAAGCACGCTTATTTTCTTTTCAGTCCTGATGGCTTTTGCCGTTGATCTTGCTGTTAGGGCCTCGGCGTCTCTTTTCCATGGTTTTTTGCTTCCTTCCCCTTTCTGCCATGACCCAATCCCCGCCCCACGCACACCGCTTTCATCCTATGTGGGTGAACGCTGAATTCAGCTCACCTACACCTGCACCTGCACACAGCCCGGGCGTGGGTTACCTTGGCCAGTTTCCCCTGATCTTCTAGCAGCCCATGTCACACCGAAACCTCCTCCATTCAGGTGGAGACTTACCCGTGCCTTTCTAGAACTTTCTGAGTGAAAATTATGTTCCCCATGCAGTTTATCTCCTCAGTCAAATTTCCAGCCTACAAGGAGTGAAATGAGCCACATGATTTCCCAGTTTTGATAAAAAGGCAATTTTTCAAAACTGAAATATGACTTTAGGCAGTCCGAATTTAGTTTCCTCTGGATTCCAATAATTTAAGCCCCACCAAGCATGGTTTGAAGTGGCACCATCTGGCTCTCCCTCCTCATCCTTGCCTGACCTGAGCCCTTTGCTTACTTTTGAATTGGTTTGTAAATTGAAAGTGTTAGGGAGGCAGTAAAAATGCGTGAATCACAGCTCAGGATAGATTTATAATTGTCTGTATTCATGAAGTCATTCCAAGATGGGAGGACTGGAGGATATTTCAAGAATGAACCTTGAATAATAGAGCGGACCTGCAGAAGGGCCGAAAAACATTAGCTGTTTATGCAGTTTTAATTGGGCAATTATCTTATTGTTATTACAGGCTTATCAATTTCTACAGTTCCAACTCGACAGCTCTAAGATTTCTTTTTGAATTAGGAGGATATTTTACTCTTTCCTATAAGAATCTCAAAGGGCCTTTGAAGCCAACCTGAGCCCTTCAGTTTGAGTTGGGAGAAATCTGATTAGGTGCTTTAGTGACCCACTGAAGGTCACTTCAGAGCGATGGGGAGAGGACACTGAGTAATGTAAAGTGACATTTACAGATGGTTAAATGACCTACCAGAACTCATGTGTCATCTCTTTCAAAGACCCACCCTGGAGGTAAGGCACATGATACTAACATGAAAACCTTTCTGGAAATCCTGCTTGGGAGTTGTGATTCCAGGCTGTGGCGAATTCTTGTGAGCATCCTCAGTGATGACAAATCTTTGCCCTGGAGAGGGAATTTGCTTTGGGGAGCTACCAAAAGTCATTTGGAGTGAAGTATTGCAGATAAAGGGAGTGATCAAAGTGAACATAAATGTATGAAACCACTTTCCTTGAATGGCTCATAAGCAGATTTGAAAGCAGTTATCAAACATGCCTCTCCTTACCCCAGAAAGAATTTAATAGTGTTATAAGAGTCTAAGAAATGCTTAAAAAGGCATTGGCTTTATTAGAAGCATAGAGCATTCCACGGTGATTCCCTGAAAGACAATATTCTTAAATATTTGTTTAAAAAAAAAAAGAATTTGTTTCTCATTCCCTTAATATCATCCCTCACAGCGCCCCACCCCCAGGTCTGATGCAGGCAGGATAGGTGGCTTTTGGTGCTTCTCATCCTTAAGAAAACATGGAAAGGGACAAAGTGTGAGGTAGGATATTCCCAGAGAGAGGAGTTCTGGGGAGGGAGGTAAAGTTGGCGCAGAGAAGGAGCTGCTCTATTTTGTCTTACCCCCTAAATCCAGCTGGCATGGAGGTTTGAGGTTGGTAGTTTTGTCTTTTGAGGATAATGGTGACAACGATAGAGATTGTGATAAGTGACACTCCTGGAGTCCGCCTCAATCCTTATGGTGCAGCTTATACTAGCCACTGCATTGAGCACTGCACCTTATTCACTGGGAAGCAGATGTGGCTCAACTGATAGAGCATCCGTCTACCATATGGAGGGTCCAGAGTTCAATCCCCAGGGCCTCCTGACCCGTGTGGTGAGCTGGCCCACATGCAGTGCTGCTCCATGCAAGGAGTGCCCTGCCACGCAGGGGCCACCCCGCGTAGGGGTGCCCCATGTGCAAGGAGTGCGCCCCGTAAGGACAGCCGCCCCACATGAAAAAAGTGCAGCCCGCCCAGGAGTGGCGCCGCACACACAGAGAGCTGATGCAGCAAGATGATGCAACAAAAAAGAGAAGCAGTTTCCCAGTGCCGCTGTATAATGCAAGCAGATGCAGAAGAACGCACAACGAATGGACACAGAGAGCAGACAATGGGGGGGAGGAAAGAAAAATAAATAAAAAATCTTTGGGAAAAAAAAGAGCCTTATGCAGGGAGCAGAGGTGGCTCAAGTGATTGAGTGCCTCCTTCCCACATGGGAGGCCTCGGGTTCGGTTCCTGGTGCCTCCTAAAAAGAATACAAACAGCGATCACAAACAATGAAGGGCGGAGAAATAAATGAATAAAAATAAATAAATCTTAAAAAAAAAAAGAGCCATATGCACAATCTCTCGCTCCAACTTCACCCTGACCAAAGAGCAGTTGCTTTGATTATCCCCACTTTACAGGTGATGGACAGAGGATGGAGATGTGGCGTAATCCATTTAGCAGGCACGCAGCTGGTTATTACTGAATGAACAAATATTCCATGCTGGGTATTATTAGATCTACTTTACAAATGAGGAAGCAGAAGCTCAGAGAATTGAAATAGTTTGTCCAGGGTCCCACAGCCCGTAAGGGGCAGAAGTAACATTTTAACTTGAGTGGCATGCTGTCAGCTAAACTGACCAGGACGGTGTGGCTGGGGCTGCTGGCTCTGAGCTGGGGTGGGCAGCCGATGTCCAGTCTCACTAATGGGTGTCCCACCTCCCTCTCTGCATCTAGGTTGCTCCCCATGAACCACCTTTCTACCCTCTTGGATGATAATGCCCCATCCTGAGTCCCTCCATTGTAGGATTATTTGGCCTCTATCAGGTAGACTGTGGCAGAGAGAATAACAGCTCCCAGAATTAGCAGCTATGTACAGCAGGGGAAAGAGAGCGAGCCTGGAGGTGGAGACTTTGCCTGTTTATTTTTTGTCTGTTTTTTCGTTTATTGTTATTATTGAAATAATGAAAATGCTCTTATAATGATTGAAGTGATGCTTGCACACTATGTGATTATACTATTGATGGTACACTTTGGATGAATTACATGTGTTATTAATATGTACCAGTCAAATTGATTTCTTTAAAAATAATAATAACAGCTCTCCAAAATGCATATCCTAATCCCCGGAATTTGTGAATATGTTGCTTTACATGGTAAATGGGAATTAAGGTTCAATTTGGAATAAAGAGGTGGGGCATTATCATCCAATGAGGCAGTTATTTTGGATTATCCAGGTGGGCTCTATCTAATCACATGATTCCTTAAAATCAGAAAATAATTTCCCAGCTGGGTCAGAGAGAGACCTGATGCTGGAATAAGGGCCAGAGAGCTGCCCACTGGAAAGGGCTTCCCCGCCACCACCCACTGAGAAGGACGGAGGGGCCACAAGCCAAGGAATGGGGATGACCCCTAGCGGCCAGAAACGGCAAGGAACTGGATTCTCCCCAGAGCCTCCCAAAAGGGTGGCGGCCCTGCCAACATTTTGATTTTGCACAGTGAGACCCCTGTCGGACCTCCAGAAGCATAAGAGAATAGATCTGTCTTGTTGTTAAGTACTATGTTTGGGGTCATTTGTTATGGCAGTAAACAGAAAAATGAATACACAGGTGGAATGTTTCTGTTTTTTTTTTTTTAGCTGGAAGGACAGTTTGAGCATGAAGTCAACATGAGTTGTGTCTGCAGAGAACAAAGGCCCCAGGTGGCTGAACCTTGCATCCCAGGACCATTAGCTAAGGTTCTCAGCTGGCATTGAGCAGAGCAGCTCCATCAAGCTTTTCCCCACCCCATCTCCCCAGCCCCCTACATGAATATCAGGTGCACCTTTCTGTCCAAACCAGAGCTTTTCACACTTCGAAGTGAGTGATCATAGCCAGCATTTCTTGAGCACATTCTGCTAAGTGCTTAACGTGGATCTCCTCATTTGATCCTCTTACCAACCCTTTGAGGTAGTTGCTATAATTTTCCTTCTGTTTCCTAGACAAGGAAACTGAGGCATGGAGAGGTTAAGTAAGAATCCCCTTAATGAAGTGCAGATTGCTGGGGCCCCTCTGTTTTGGTAGATCCAGGAAAAGCCCAGGGAGATGGATTTTTAGCCAGACCAGGTAAGTCTAACACCTAGGCTTCCAGGAGCACTAATGAGAAACCCTGCATCTAGAGCAGAGCTTCTCAACCGCCCGGGACACATTGGTTGTGTCTGGAAACGTTTCTGATTGTCACCGCTGGGGGTGGGGGAGGATGTCGTTCCTGTTGCTTGGTGGGGAGAGGCAGGGATGCTGGTAAACATCCTTCAAGGCGCAGGCAGACCTCCCGGCGCAGAACGACCGGCCCCAAATGTCAGGAGTGACGTGGCTGAGAAGCCCATGTGCTCGGAGTGCTGAGCAGGTTAGGGGAAGCTCTCGCTTTAGCTTTGTTCCCTGAGCTTTCAATATGAGCCTTCAGGTGTTCTCACCACTGACTTTGCACAACGAACCTGATGTTTGTTTCTCTTTTGAAAGAAGCTGTTGTCTCAAGTCCGGGGTGCAGTCAGGATCGCCTCCACATGGGCTATTCCAGTTTCTCCTCTGCTCCTCAGTCTTGCTACCTCACCCTCATCCTTGTTTCTCATTCCACTGAAAAAGTCGAGGGCACTGAACTCCCTCTTCTGCCCTCTTCGTCACTTCTTTGCCAGGTCTGGAACATCTGGAAGGGCGCAGGAATTCTTACAATGAATCAATTTTGCATTGTCATCAACTGCCACAGTGTCTCCCAGAGTCCCCTGGGGATGGGCAGCAGGGGGTCCTCCTCTCTCTGGCCTCCCAGTCTCTTCTCCCCTACCTTTCCTCCTCTCCTGCCCTCCCCCTGGGGGCCCAGCTCTGTCCTGGGGGGATGGCACCTCTGTTTTGAGGTCCTGGACATTTCTTCTGGCTCGTCATTCAGCTTGTTCTGAAGGGAGCATCTCAAAGACGAGCCCCTGGCTTGCCGGGCCGATTGCCTCTTGCAGTAAGACTTTGCAGTGTTATTATGCTTTATTCAGCCTCCGCAAGGCCTCCCCCTTCCCACAAGGGGTGTGGGTGGCGAGTGAGGAAACGAAAGGTTGAAGGCAAAAAAAATCCTTTTTCTTACCCCTTATCTGTCAGGCCACCTGCCCTCCAGGCTGTGATGCACAGGTACCGCCTTTTGCTGAGATAGCTGTGTTCACCCGCTCACCTTCCCAGCTCCCAAGGGGCCCTCCCTCCTCCCTGGGAGAGCTGACGGCAGGCATTTACTCATCTGGGGATTCTCAGCCACAACTGAGTGGGTCTTGGGATTTCCGGGGCAGCCCACTGGGAGGGCCAGCTACTCCCACGAGCTCCCTCAAAGGGTTTGCTCACAAGTCCTGCCGAAGGAGAGGGTCCCGTGTCATCCTGCCCCTTCATCCCAGCTGGTTGAACCTGCTGAGCCCCTGACCAAAGACGGGGCCATCATAGGCTGCCCCTCAGAAGCCCTTCTATGGGTGGGGCTCATAGCTGAAATGGAAGGGTCCTGAAATAGAGCAGAGCAGAGACTCTGAGGAAGGGGAAGGTATCAAGGAGAGAAGAGGGGCCAGAATGGACGTGGAGGAGCAGCATCCCACAACGGCCTCGACCAGCCTTAGCTGCTGTGTGGGTTGGGGTAATGTCCAGCTCTAGTCACATCACACTGTCTACTGTGGCCCAAACAGATTAGTGACTTATTTTTCTCTCACATTAAAAAAAGAAAAATCCACGTCTGGTGTGGTGGCTTCACAGGCATCAGGGACCCAGGCACCTTCTATGTTTCTCCTTGATCATCTTTAGCAAAATTCCGTGGTCCACAATGGCTCTCAGAGCTACAGGGTTAGACTACAGGATGAAGGAAGAAAAGAAAGCAGGGTTATGCTGGCAAATTTTTAACAAGGTGGCTCTGGAGGGATGGGGAAAGGACCTGGTATGCAGTGTTGGCCAATTTTCACAGAGCAAATAACCCCCACCATGGCTGATTTCAAATTACCAATATGGTGCCCCTGAATGGGGAGTTGGGAAGAGATGCCCAGGAGCCACCACTATATGTCATTTCCATCTTACAGATGCAATCGATGTAAGTGACCTCAAGAGCAGAGATTGTAATTGGACAGTGATGAGCTTTGAACCTTTATTCCCTTTGTTGTTGTTTTTTAAAGATTATTTATTTATTTACTTCTCCACCCCCCCAGTTGTCTGTTCTCTGTGTCTGCTGCGTTGTCTTCTTTTTCCACTTCTGTTCTTGTCAGTGGCACGGGAATCTGTGTCTCTTTTTGTTGCGTCATCTTGCTGTGTCAGCTCTCCATCTGGGTGGTGCCATTCCTGGGCAGGCTGCACTTTCTTTCGCGCTGGGCGGCTCTCCTTACGGGGCGCACTCCTTGCGCGTGGGGCTCCCCTACGCGGGGGACACCCCTGTGTGGCAGGGCACTCCTTGCGTGCATCAGCACTGTGCATGGGCCAGCTGCACACGGGTCAAGGAGGCCCAGGATTTGAACTGTGGACCTCCCATGTGGTAGACAGATGCCCTAACCACTGGGTCAAGTCTGCTTCCCTCTATGTTTTTAATAAGATTTATTTATTTGTAAGTATATATAATTTAATTTTTAGCAATGGCTGTGTTGAACAACTAGCTTGCAAAATTCCGGAATACTTAACAGTTGCTCTCCTGAGCTAGTGCAAGCTGGCCGCAGCACACCACTGGAGGCAAAGGGGACTCCCAGAAGCCCCATCCAAAGAGTTCTATACTATTTACAGCTCATGGGCCAGGCCTGGCTGCAAGGGAGGTTGGGAAATGAGGTTGGGGGCAAGGTCCATTGTTCGGAATTCGGTTACTAAGGAAGAAGGACGGATAGGATGCTGGGTCAGCAGCTGGCAATTTTTGCCACACTATCCTTTCCCCTTATCCCTAACCACTCTCATTTTTCATAGAAATATATCTTAGTTTGCTGTAGCTGCTATGACATATACCAGAGGCTGGTCGTTTCAAGCAATAAGAATTTATGATCTTACACTTTTGGAGAGAGGAAGTCCACTCTGCCTCCATCACCTGGCCATCTGTACCCTTCTGTCTCCTACTCCTCTTACTAGCATGTTAAATTTCCTTTGCCTCTGAGGACTCCTGCCGAGTGAATTAAAGCCCACCCTGATTCAGTCTGTTCTCCTCTCAACAGGATCTTTGAAGATCTGATCTATAAATGAGTTCACATCCCCAGGACCAGGGAGCCTCCCTGGGCACAGTCTGGGCACATATGACTTTTGAGCACTTGAAATGCGACTAGTTTGGATTGCGATGCACTGACGTCATAAAATACATACTGGATTTTGAAGACTTAATATGGAAAAAAAGATTTTAAGACATCTCGGTAATAATTTTAAAATATGAATTATAGGTTGAAATGATAGTATTTTGGATCTAGATGTATAGGATTAAATAAAATATTACTAAAATTAGTCTCTTCCATTTCTTTTCACTTTTTTAAAAAAGATTTATTTTATTTATTTCTCTCTCCTTTCCCCCTCCCTCCCCACTGCCCCAGTTGTCTGCTCTGTGTTCATTTGCTGCGTGTTCTTTGTCCACGTCAGTTGTCAGCGGCACAGAATCTGTGTTTCTTTTTGTTTGCTTCGTCTTGCTGTGTCAGCTCTCCGTGTGGGTGGCGCCATTCCTGGGCAGGCAGCACTTTCTTCCGCGCTGGGTGGCTCTCCTTTTGAGGCGCACTCCTTGCACGTGGGGCTCCCCTACACGGGGACACCCCTGCGTGGCACGGCACTCCTTGCGCGCATCAGCACTGCGCATGGGCCAGCTCCACACGGGTCAAGGAGGCCTGGGGTTTGAACCGCGGACCTCCCATGTGGTAGGCGGACACCCTAACCACTGGGCCAAGTCCGCTTCCCTCTTTTCATTTTTAAAATGTGGTTACTAGAAAAGTTACAGTTACTACATGTGGCTCACATTATATTTCACTTGGACACTGCTGACCTATATATTCTCTCTCTTTACCTGCAATTTAGGGAAACTGAGGCTTAGAGAGGTGAGTAGTTAGAGAGCCAGAATTTAAACTCAAGCCTGCTTGACTCCAATGCTGCATTATTAACCCCGTGGTTTTTTTTTTTGCTATCAGTCCTTTGTTTTTTGTTTTTTGTTGTTTTTTTTTAAATTTTTTATTCATTTTTTGAAAATTATTACATTCAAAAAATATGAAGTCCCATTCAACCCCACCACCCCCACCCCCCACACCCCCACAGCAACACTCTCTCCCATCAGCATGACACATCCATTGCACCTGGTAAGTACATCTCTGGGCATCGCTGCACCCCATAGTCAATGGTCCACAGATGATACATTCTTTATAATTAGTTTTGTGACCTTGGAGAAGTCAGATGTGGCTGAGAAAATAGACACTCAGAGAAACAAAAAGGAATTTACTTACAGCCATGTAGGTACATCGGCACACAGAGAATAAAAACCGAAGCCAGTGTTTCAAGGCAAGTCAAGTTTCCTCTGCTGCAATATCTTCCTTGCAGGGTATTTGTGAGGATCAAGAGACATTATCTATAGGAAAGCACTGTGCAGCGGAAGAAGGCATGTTTAGTCTCTAGACCCAGTAGCAATCTTCCTCAGCAGGGCTGGGGGAATTGATCAGCCAGGAGCCGCTGAATTAAAAGCAGTTATTTCATCTTCCTGGGAAATGGTGGCTCATTAAAAGCAACCAGCTGTTTCCCATCACATCCGCGGTGTAGGGAGAAGGCAAGATGCTTGCGCATCCCATAATGGGAAGTTTGGGGGACGAGATAAGTTTATTCCTACATGAATGATTGATGACAATGATGGGCCCCAGGAGCCCTTGACAGGCATCAGAATAACTCTTCTCCATAATAGTGCTCAGATGATATATTCGCTGGCATTTAAGATTCTTTGTTGGGCCAGTACCAGGAAGAACATCCAACAGATACACAGGGTGGTAAGCTAAGGGACCAGCCCTCTGGTCTCTTCCTTTGGACCATGGCAGGCAGGGACCTGTGGAGCTGGAGGGGCAGAGCGGTGGCCTAAAAGACCGAAGTCTCTCAGTCTCCAGGTCTGATGAATCTGATTTCGTTTCCTCCCCACGGTTGGTCTGGCTTCTTCCAGGGAAATGGGATGGCAAGGATGAAGCCAGCGGCTGCTGTAGATCATGTCTGGGCAACCAAGCACCTGATGTACGTTACTTTACCACTACAGCAGCAACTTTATGAGGAAGGGGTTATTACCTGCATCTTATAGAAAGGAAACTGAGGCACGGGGAGATGAAGTAACTTGCTCAGGTCACACAATTAGTGGTAGAGCCAGGAGTCTGCCCAAACCTACCCAGAGGGATAAGCTCCTGGTCCTTGGTGAGCCAAGGACCCTGGCAGAGCGCAGAAGCCACATACCTCCATCCTTGCTGGAATGTCTGCTCTACGAGGGCAAGGCTTTTTGTCTGTTTTCATCACTGCTTTCTCCCCATTGCTTAGAACAGTGTCTGGCACAAAGCACGTTCTTGGTACATTTTTATGAAATGAATAATAGTGAATATTACAGGGAGCTTTCTACATGCATAGCACTTACTACATAAATTACCTGTGAGATGGGTATGACGGTGCCCATGTTGCAGATGAAGAAACTGAGGCCCAGAGGAAGAAACGGGACCAAGGTCAAGGATGAGAGACAGGCTCTGAGACCCCCAAATCATGCCCATAACCACTCCCTTCGCTTTCTCTCTTCCTGGGTGGACCTTCCCCACTCTTCTCCACCCTTCGCATTTGTTTTGAATAGATCACACCTACCCCTGGTAAAGGTGCAAACAACTTAGTTTCTTGATAATGTAAGATGGTAACATGCGGGCTGGGTGAGGATATATGGGATCACAATCTTTGCAGCTTTCCTGTAAATCTGAAACCACTCCAAAATAAAAAGTTTATTTAAAAAATCCAAACCATACAAAAGGACATAGAAGGTAGAGAGTGAATTCCCCTCCACACTGACACCCCCTAGCCCAGTTCCTCTCTTCCTCCCCCACAAAGGCAACCACGGTGGCCCCTCTCTCGGGTATCCTCCCAAGGATATTCTAAGCCTGCTGGACACCTGATAAATATTTGTGGAACTGAAAGGAAGAGACCAACCTCCATTTAATTGCCTCTGTTATATGATCTGGATTGAAATAATTACTCAAAACTGTGGATTTGTTTTTGAGTAGAAGACTTGACGGATGGTCGAGACTTTTCCTTCAGGCCTGAATTCCCATTTAATTTCCATTGAGAATGCAAGCGTTTGGACCCCCTGCTCTTTGTCTGGGCAGCCTCAGAGCCACATTCTGTCATGTCCTTCTAATCCTGTCCCACCTGGATGCAAGGCTGAACCGAGGCACCCACTGGGCTGGGATTCCGTTCTACACCGGCTTCCTCAGAGAGTGGGCGGGGTCCCTTCTGTGGGGCTGAGGTGCGTCTAAGTGGGACACAAATGTAGCATCAAACAACACTGAATTACATGGCAGGGAAGTGTTCTCTCTTCTTCCCCCTCCAGTTATCAACCTTTTTGATTACCTCAGGAAGAAATCGTCAGCTTGGTTCTTGTTTGTCCTTGACTTGTCCTCCAGTACTTGCTGATCCCCCTTGTTAACGAGGAGAAATCAGGTTTCAGTTTGAGCTTTGAGCAAGTGACAGTGTTTAGCCAGAATTTAATAACATGGCGCTCTTTTCATTGCATTTGTTTTTATAGTGATTTCATAACTATGCCAAGTGAGAGTGACTTGTCATTTATGGAAGTCGTACAAAATTTCCTTATTCAAAGAGCTCGGGAGAAAAAAGTCAATGCAAAGAAATAGTGAGAGGGAGCAGACGGAGCTCACGTGCTTGAGCACCTGCGTCCCATGTATGAAGGCCCTGGTTTGGCCCCTAGTACCTCCTAAAACCAAAAACAAACAAAACAAACTCCCCCAACTTGGGGGAGACGATGTAGCTCAGTGGTTGAGCACCAGCTTCCCACATATGAGGTCCTACCTTCAATCCCTAGCCCCGGTACCTCGAAAAAAGAAAAAAAGAAAAGAAAAGAAATAGTGAGAAAAAGATGGCATAGACAGTACGTGGCTGCGGTGAATTCTGTGTGTTGGCTGACGTTTTGGACACTCTTCGGCAGCACCTTGACCCGGAGGCTTTGATGTCAGGCGGTCCTGCTCTGCCGCTCACCGGCTGCATGACCTCAGGCAACCCCTAATGACCTCTGTGAGCCTCATTTTATTAAATCTACAGAGGGGGTGATAATGCCAGTACCTACTTCCCAGAGGAGCTGGAGGACTGGTGGTTGTTCTTGCACGGTGTGGTGCTCGGGATAAACGCTCAGCGTGAGTCCTCGGGTGCGTAAATTTACAAAGCGAAAGCTAAAGCCTGGCCTTAAATTCCTTCACGACCGATGGTTGGAAAAGATGAGGAAAGACTTCTTTTTGGTCCGTCGCTGTCTTAGTTTTCTAGTCTATGTTCAAATCAGAAGTCTCTAGGCGGTTGCCAGCCCTCACCGCCTTCACCAGCACCACCCCTGTCTCTGGCTAGCTTTAAAATGTCAAGATAAATGATTAAACCTGCTGGCACACCCAGACATGCCGCTGGTGTTCAGCTCTTGTTTGCTGACGCTGCTACCCACGAGGCATGCACCTGCCCGATGTGCAGCATTGGGGGCTGGAAAGATGGATTTAGCTGCCTCTTCCCCCAGGAGTGACTCAGTTCTTGGAAGCCCAGGGACAGCAATGGCAGTGGAGCCCGGGGGGCTCCGGTCGCCACAAAGCCCCAGAACTCTGCTTGGAAGTCTGCAGCAGGGACCATCTTCTCTCCCCGGCGGGAGGCCCTTCTCCCGTCTCCTTCCACGATTCTTCTTCCTCGTGGAAAGCTTCACTGGCAGCTGTTGGCAGCTCGCCTTCTAGCTGAAAAGGTCCACGTCCTGTACCAGCATTTCTCAGGTGGTGGCCGGAGGGCGTCCTGCGTGGAGAGCGCTGGGCGGGACCCCAGCCCGGGCCTGTCCAATCCCAGCCCCTGAAAGCAGGGATCAGCTCCCCGACAAGCTCCCCAGATACGCCCCCTGCCCGCTGTTTAGAGAACAGCTACGCTATGTACCTAATGCAACACGATGTACTCGTTTTCTCTAATGTGATGCCAAGAATGTTATTTCTTATGTGGGAAGGTAGTTTTTTTTTTAAGATTTGTTTGTTTATTCTTACACACACACACTCATTGTTTGCACTCACTATCTGCTCATCTTCTTTTTAGGAGGCACTGGGAACTGAACCCAGGGCCTCCCACGTGGGAGGGAGTGCCCAATTGTTTCAGCCACCTCCACTCCCGGAAGGCAGTTCCTAAATAAATAGGACTGATTACAAGGGTTCGGGGGTAGGACAGTCTGGTTTTAAATCCCGGCCCCACCACGTACTCCTTCCTCTGAACCTCGGTTTCCTCCTCTGTTTAGTGGGGCTAACCTACCTCCCAAGGCTGTTTTGAGAATTAAAGGTAATGCACAGGATCTTGGAGTGTGAAAAAATGTGAGCCCCTATCGTTGCGGGGTGTCTCAGTTTCCTGGGGCTGCCCTAACAAAGCACCACAAGCTGAGCAGCTTGGAACGACAGAAATGTAGCGTCTTGCAGTTCTGGAGGCCAGAAATCCAAAATAAGGTGTTGGCAGGGCCGGGCTCCCAGGCTGCTCCTCGCCTCTCTCCCGGCAGCGGCCAGCAACGCTTGGCGTTCGTTGGTGGGTGGCAGTACCAAGCCCGTCTCTGCCTCCGTCTTCCCACAGCCGTTGTCTGTCTCGTCTTCTTATAAGGACACCAGTCAGATTGAATTAGGGGCTCACGCTACTCCAGCATGGCCTCATCCTAACCAATCCACCTGTAAGGACCTTCTTTCCAAAGAAGGTCCCACTCCGAGGTACTAGGGACTAGGACTTCAACCTGGCTTCTTTGGTGCCACAGTTCAGCCAGAACACTGCGGAAACCTCCCTCTCCTAGCCTTTAATCAGAAGGAAGTACAGTACCTACCACCTAGGAAGGGGTCAGCAGACTTTTTCTGTGAAGGACCAGACAGGAAATGCTTGAAGCTTGGTGGATCTTATGGTCTCTACTGTAATTACTCAAGCATGAGAGCAGCCCTTGACAACAGGCAAACAAGTGGGTGTGGCCGTGCACCAGTAAAACTGGACTTCCAAAATCAGGCAGGGGGCTGGAGAGTTAGCCAACCCCTGGCCTAGTGGAGATTAAATGAGGTGCGGGGCGCAGTGGCTGGTCCCGCGTGCCCGCTGCAAGAAAGGATTCTTGCCATTTCCTGTCTGCTTTGAGGTCTAGGCTAGGTTCCATCCATGAGCAAGACTTTCCAACAGCCATCTCTGTCCCATTTCCTGCCCCCGTTCAAAGCTCAACATTCATCTCGACACCTGGAGCCTGGCAGTGCCACTGCCTCCATCCTCTCCTGAAGAGGAAGGGAAAAATGCCAGTTTGTGGGGTGTGAGTCATCCTCTTTTTTTTTTAAGTTTCATTTTTTATTTATTTCTCTCCCCTTCCCCCCAGTTGTCTGCTCTCTTTGTCCATCCGCTGTGTGTTCTTCTGTGTGTGTCCGCTTCTGTTCTTGTCAGTGGCCTGGGAATCCGTGTCTCTTTTTGTTGCGTGATCTTGCTGCGTCAGCTCTCCTCGTGTGTGGCGCCATTCCTGGGCAGGTTGCACTTTTCTGGTGCTGGGCGGCTCTCCTTATGGGGCGTACTCCTTGTGCGTGGGGCTCCCCTACACAGGGGACACCCCTGCGTGGCACAGCACTCCTTGTGCACATCAGCACTGTGCATGGGCCAGCTCCACATGGGTCAGGAGGCCCGGGGTTTGAACCTTGGACCTCCCATGTGATAGGTGGATGCTCTGTTGGGCCAAATCCGCTTCCCAGTAATCCTCTTTATCCCATGCCTTACGATTTCTAACCTCTGTCCAGGGAAATCAGGCTACCTTTTGAAACCATGATGGGAAAAATGAGAATGGGATATCAGGGTGGTTAACTGCCCACTTTCCCATCCACAGATACCTTTAGCCCTCACAGGGAAGCTGTATCATGTGATCAAGATGTGGTTAAAAGTTCGAGAGAGAAATAGAGCTGGGTTTGAATTCTGCCTCGGCACTGGTCTGGCTGTGTGATCTTGGGCAAGTCACTTCCCCTCACTCAGCCTCAGATGGTCATCTATAAAATAGGCATTAAATGAGATACTATGTCAAGCTGCCAACTCAATGCATGATAGCTACTGACTCCCATTTCGCAATGAAGGAAATGATCCTAAGAAACCAAATGTCTCCTTTGAGATCCTGCAGCAGGTTGGCTTCAGGCCAGGATTTCCAACCTTGGGTCCCCGCTGGCTTGCACCAGGGCCTCCTACCCCCCACCCCGTGCTACCTATGACCCTGCTGCCTCGAGTGTGCAGTAAATAAAGCTCTCAGAGAGAGCCATTGCAAGCCCATGGCCATTCGTCCCTGTAGTGGGTTGACAGTGTGTCCCCCCAAAATTCTTGTCTCCCCAGAACCTCAGAATGTGACCTCTTTGGAAACAGGGTCTTGAGATCATTCTGGATTAGAGTGGGCCCTAAGCCATTGAGAGTGGCTTTTAAGATCCCAAAAAAAATACGTGTGGACACAGGGAAGGAGGTGGACACCAGAGTGATGTGTCCACAAACCAAGGAATGCCAGGAGCCACCGGGAGCTGGAAGAGGCTGGGACAGTTCTCCCCTCGGGCCTTTGCAGGGAGGGAGAGCGGCTCTGCCCACATCTTGATTTCAGATCTCCATCCTCCAGAACTGTGAGAAAATGAATTCCTGTTCTTGTAAGCCACCCGGCCTGCAGTCCTTTGTTACGGCAGCCGCCAGAAGCGAATGCAAGCACCTTGATTCCGAGATGAACGTGCGTGGGCTGTTGGACTTAGAACAGACGCACGGCCAAGGAGCGGCGGGCATGAGGCAAAAAGCATGAGTGTTGGAGGCAGGCACGAGCTGGCCGGCTCTGAGCCTTTGCTCTTACTTGTAAGTTTGAGAAATTGTTAGCCCTGCCGCTTGTGATGAAAGTTAAACAAGATTGCGTGGCAAAGCAGGCCTCGTAGTAGGAACCAGAGTCGTCGTCACCATATATTGAGCATGATGTAGTGGGGTTAATTTAGTTTCATTTAAATTAGTTTAATTTAATCCTCACAGCAGCTCTCGTATTACAGAGAAGGCACTGAGAGGCCACACAGCTAGTGGAGTGCGGAGCTGGGATTTCCACCTCGGGCATCTGACTCCGGGGCAGTCCCCGCCCCTCGGGCCATGGCGACCCTCTACTGCCCTGCGCCCAGAGCCAGCTCTCCTTGAAGCTGGTCCCCTAGCCTGGATGGAGGTTGGCACATCTCATGCCATTACCCGACCCTCTCTCCTTCGCTCCTTCCTAGAGCTGGACCTCGTTGCCCCAATCCCAGGGCCCGTCTTGGCCTGGTGTTAGGGCAAAAGGACCCCAGAGTGACTCAGGGGCCTTGAAGCCTGACCTGATAACGCTGGGGCCCTCCTTCCCTGCACATCGCCTAGAAAATGTCCTAAAAGTCCTCTCTAGCCATCGCTCCCTCTTCCCCAGCCCCGTCCTGAACAGCTCAGCTGGCACTCCCTCCCTTCTCGGGCATCCCCGCTTTGCACCCTCATCCTGCACCAGCTCAGCCAAACAGCAGGACCTCTGCAGGATCCGCCCCCTTAGACGGCAGGGAGGAGGAGCTGTGAGTATTTCCCTTCATCCGCCTCCCCTCTCTTTCTTCCCACCACCCATTTACATAGTTGTTTGCCCTCCCCAACTTAACAGCAGATTCTGCATCATGTTGTGCAGAAAATACAAAGAGAAGCAGACGTTGCTCCGTTGCTCCGAGAGGCTGAACCAAGGCAGGGGGTGGGCTGGGGGCGGAATGCCCCACCGGCCTGGACCGCGGTGAACACTTGCTTCTCCCCAGGGAACTGCTCGGCTTTGCCCATGGCCTTTGTCACTGTTGACCCTCTTAGACATTGCGGAGGACCTCAGAGCTAGTTCGGGAGGCCAGTGTTAGGGTCTGCTGCAGGTAATGGCCTTCCTCCTGATTTCCAAGGAAAATAATGAGTTTTGATTGGTGGAG
This sequence comes from Dasypus novemcinctus, assembly GCF_030445035.2. Lineage (NCBI taxonomy): Eukaryota > Metazoa > Chordata > Mammalia > Cingulata > Dasypodidae > Dasypus > Dasypus novemcinctus. The sequence continues at coordinate 57,069,624 of NC_080695.1, read as the reverse complement.
GGGAGACAGGTAATTGTGGCACGTGGAGTGCGTCGGAGGTGAGATGATTGAAGGGTATGGCAACCTACCAAGAATCTGATGTCGCGTGAATAATTTCAGCGTCAGGATATCCCCACAGAGGGCCAGGGCACGGCGCATGGGTTCTGGGAGAGGGCGCTGGGGAGGGACCAAGCCGACAGCTCCCCCGCCCCTGGGCAGGTGTGCGGGGCAGGGCTTCAGGTTGTAGGGAGGAGACACACAGGTAGAAAGAGGGCAGCTCTCCAGAGCGTGGAGGCGAGCGAAAGGAATAAGACAAACGCTGGTCTGCAGAACCCGGGAGGAGTTTGGAAGGAGTTAGCAGGTAGAGTGGATGTGATATTGGTGTCGGTGAGAAAGAAGAGCCCCCTGGAGTGACCCCACCTCGAACCGTAAAAGGCCTCAGAAGGTGGCCTCCTTTCCCCCTCAGCCCTTTCCTCTGGAAATGCCTCTTACTGTGCACAAGGTTTCGCGGTGAGAATGCTTCTCGTGGGGTGTTGAGAATGGCACAATGTGGGAAACAGCCAAATGCCTGGGGGTTGGTTCAGCGATTCATGATACAGCCAAACAGAATACTAGACAGCCCTGGAAACGGCTGCTGAGGGCTAACATCCGAGGACGGCCGAGCGCTCGCCATGTGTGTTAAGGGAAAGGGCAGGTCACAAGGTAGTGTGACCCTAACTTTACATTCCAAAAATAAGATCTATGTGACGGTCTGGGCAGATGTGTGTATACACACAGGTATTAGCATAGATTAACATTTTAAACTAGTAATAGTTTTCTTTTTTCTTTTTTGTCTTTATTTTTTTAATGTTACATTAAAAAAATATGAGGTCCCCATATACCCCCTACCCCCTCACCCCACTCCTCTCCCCATAACAACTTCTTCCATCATCATGAGACATTCATTGCACTTGGGATAGTTTTCTAATATGTGTATATGCAATACCTTTCTATGTATGCGGTAATACACACACATAGGAAAAACGTACACTAAAATGTTAACGGTAATATATGTGGTAGGATGTATGAGTGTATGTATACATATGGATATATTTACATCTTTTTGTATTTGTAGTATCTTTCAGTAAGTATCTGTGGTTTATATATACATATATATACATCTCTCTATAAAATTAGATCCTCTTTAATCCAATATGACTTTATCTTGACTTGATCACATCTACCAAGACCCTATTTGCAAATAAGGTCACATTTACAGGTGCCGTGGTTAGGACTTGAACATATCTTTTTGGGGACACAATTCAACCTATTACACATAATAATAATTATAACACTTTCTTCCACCGGAAGGTGGTATTGGTCGAGGCTGGGACAGGGTGAAGTGGCGGCGATCGAGGGGAGCCGAAGCTGGGCCCCAGCGAGGTGCGACGAGGCCCGTGAGCTCATCTGACCCTCTGCTTGCCCTTGTAACAGGGTTTCCACGGAAAACGTGTTCTCCGGTTCCCAAAGGCCGGCCCGCAAGCCCACACGGGCAGCCCGGCCCAGGTCCGCGTGCCCCCGGGCTGTAACGGTCCCCAGAACGACGGCAGGGTCCGTCCCACCGGAGCTCTTGAAAACCGGTGCGTGCCGGGCGGGCACCTGGCCGTGGCTGCAGCCCGTGGCCCTGACGCCTGCGTCCCGCGTCTCCTGTGCAGGTCAGCTGGACATCATCTCCATGGCAGAGACGACCATGATGCCCGAGGAGATTGAGCTGGAGATGGCGAAAATTCAGCGTCTCCGGGAAGTGTTGGTCCGCCGGGAGTCTGAGCTCAGGTTCATGTGAGTGCCGGGGGTGCGCGAGGGGCGGAGGGAAGGAGGAGGTGTGGGGGGGCTCTGGGGCAGAGGCGCGATCCGCATCTTCTCACCTGAGGCTCACGACCTCCTCGAGAAGTGCGCGTCCTTATCTCCAGTTTTAAACGGATACTGAAGCTAGGGTTGAATTCCGGCCAGTCTGACTCCAAAGCCCAAGCTCTTCCTGTGTTACCCCTGGCAAAAAGCAGAAGGAGAAAGAGAGAGAGAGAGATAGGGTCCCAGAGATGGTACCCTGTGCTGGGGTACTTAAGAGCACACACACCCTCTGGGCTCAGGGAGGCCTGGGATCAAAAGAGCTGAGTGACCTTGGGCAGGTTACCTAGCCTCTCTGAGCTTCAGTTTCCTCATTTGTCACGTAGGGGACTATAACAACACCTTTCTCTTGGGGTTATTAGCAACCCCAGTGTCACATAACTCAGAGCACAGGAATCTCAAGGAATTTCAGGTAGCTTTTCAAGAGAAACTGCTGTTTTCCAAATTGGCCTCTAGTAGACAAGCAGCGAGTTTTAAAACACACCAAAACCAGATTTAAAAGGCAAGCCGGCTGGAAGCGCCCTGCACTGCCTGTCAGCTCCCAGCCCAACCTCCTCTCGAAGCAGCAGACTTCCCTTCCAGGCACGTGCAAGCACCTTTTGCCCGATTCACTGATTTCGCACAATACTGTGGAGCCAGTTTTATGATTATCCCATTTTGCAGATAAGAAGACTGAGGCTCAGAGAAGCTAAACATGTCTAAGGCCCCCCAGCTAATAAATTGGGTGAGTTGGGATTTGGACTCAGCTCTTCTAGTCTTCAAAAGCCATGTCCCTCCTCTTCCATGATACTACCGTCTCTCTCACCCCATCAAACGGGCTATGATATTAACAGCCACCATTTATGAAGTTCTTTGCCTGTGCCAGGACCTGGTGTTAAATGCTTCATGTGCATGATCTCTTCTCAGAGGAAGGTTCTTGAACACCTTCACTTCCTGGATAAGAAACATCCTCCCTCTTGTTTGGGAAGCTAAAGCAATATACGAGTGTTCAGAAGCAATCCCTCACTTCGTTGTTTAAAAAGGAAAAGACAGAGAGCCTGAATCCTGCTGTAAAGTACTCCAGGGATGCCCTTGGCTCAGCAAGTGCTGTTCAGTGGCCAGACAATACTTTTGCCGCTAAGTGAGGGGCAGACAATGGCTGTTGCTTTGCGTTTGTTAACCTGGCATTACGTGTGTGTGCGTGCACACACGTGCATTATCCTCAGCATCTGGCACATGCCTGGCACACAGGAAGAGCTTAATAAGGATAACAGTAGTGCACATTTATTAAGTTCCAGCTCCGGGCACTAAGCCCTTGACTGCGATCTCATTTAATTTCCCCATCAAGCCTGGGAGTCCAGCCACTTATGGACAAATGCCAATGGTCGACACAGATTGATGGAAAGACCAGACTCAGAAGTCACTTGAATAAATCAAATAAGCTTCTCTTATCTGGAGGCTACTGAGGCCTGGGCAGTCAGGATTTGTTCAAGGAGGCTGAACAACTCTCTAGGGGAGGGGCTGGCTTTTAGGAACCAAAAAGTCTCACAGCTTGCAGACAAATGGGGATGATAACTCCCCACACCCCCTCACACCCCCAAGTGTGGCCTTGTACAATATGTAGCCTGGATGTGCCCTGGGGACAGCTGCATCTGGCCCGGTGCACCCAGCTCATCAATCTCGGAGACACACGACAGATTGTCAGCTTGCCAGGGCACAGAACCCAGCCCGCTCAGACCTGCTCTAACTCCTCATCCATCATCCTCAGCCTCCCAGGCTAACAGGCTGTAGCCCACGACATTCTTGATTCCATCCCTCAGGGCCATGCCCCGATACAGCTTATCCTGCCCGTAGGTCCTATTCTTATCTCCATTTGGGGGAAGAGAGAACTTGAGGTTAAGAAATTTGTCCAAGGTTGCATTGCTAATAAGTGGTAATCTGACTCCCGAATATTCATCAAATGAATGAATGAGTAAAGAAAGGAAGGAAGAGAGGGAGGGAGGAAGAGAGATAGGGAGGAAAGAAAGAAAGAGAGTTTGAATATATCTACCAAGAAAATTCCTTGAAGACTGTAAGCTCCAGCAGGCAGGGACCTCAGCTGCCTTGCTCACCATTCTATCTTTTGAGCATCTTGAACAGAGCCTGGAACTTATTAGCCCTATTAATAAGTGTGAATTGTGGAATAAATTATTCTTTCACTCTCCATCCTTATCCCAACAACCTCCCCCCCCAATATGCATGCATGTGCACACACACAAATGCAAGACCCCTTGGTAAGAAGGAGAGAGAAGTTCCAGGCTGCACTAAGCATTTCCAGGCTCGGATGAGGTAGCTCCAAGTGACAGGAATGTCACTGGCCTTGGCTGAAATAGTCCCGCTGACCATAGCTGTAATAACCAAGATGAGATTGATTTTGTCACGCCTGTACCAGTGTCATCAAGTTAATACCCATCAGCTCCTGGGCAGACGCATGAGTCAGACAGTATTTCATGGTTGGCGGTGTCCTCCCGCTTTCACGGTCTGCTGCGCTGACCCTTCTCAGAATGGGCCCGATGGCTGCTGCACCTCCCACCCCCACCCCCACAGCAGTTAGAAGTGTTCTGTGGGCTTCCAGATTCTTCCCGGCTCTGTCTTGCTCTTACCCGAGGTGGCCGATTCTCCCTCTCCTTCTGCCAGGACGGTGAGTGAGCAGAAGAGGGAGGTTTACCTCTTCCCAGGAAACTAGCTTGAACTAAGGGGGGCTCGGGAGTCAGACATCTGGGTGGGTGTCCTCGCTCTCCCACAGACTCACTCGGTGACCTCAAGCACACAATAGGGGACGGAGGAGCCCGTTTATTGAGGGGCCCATATGCCACACACTGTAATTGCATCGGGCCCATCCACTCACTTATTTTAGCACATTTCATCCTCACAAGAACCCTTATGAGGCGGGTTCCATTTCTTCCATTTCACGGTAGAATCCCCGTCCAGGGTCCCAGCTAGTATGTATGGAACAGGTTCAGCCCCGAGAGGTCTGCCTGGAGGCAGAGCTCTCCAGCCTAAACTCTTCTGTCATCTTATCCCCTATGCAGGGAACCCTTTGCTCTCTGTCCAGCTTTCCAGATTGCCAAGGCAAACCCCCGGCTGGATGCCCACAGTCCCAAGTCTAGTTTTGTCTTGCTCTACCGTCTTGAGTTAAGTGTGGTGAGGAGAAATGAAAGGTCTTTGCTGCGTCAGACTTTGGACTGTTCTGTACCCTTTCTCTGGCGATAATCCTCACAGGCCAAATGATGGGCTCCATCCTGGACCATCGAGACTTGCCAAGCCCGTCTTTCTGGGACTTCACTCTAGGGCCTGATGGTTGTGAGGCTCCTCAAGGACCACAACAGTGACAGTTATTAAGTCCTGACCGCAGGCCGAACCTGTGCGACGCAACTGCTCACACATTGTCACATTGCCCACGTGAAGTCAGGGTGACCAAGAATAAGGGGGCGAAGAGTTCTGGCGACCCAAAATAAGGGCCACATAGTCTCATTCACAGGCGCCTATGAGGGAGCCCCCCTGGGACCATGTGCCCGGGCTGAGTCCTCTCTCGTTGCTGTCCCTTAGCACGTCCTCTGGTCTCCAAATTCAAAACGGCACCTACAGATCTCCCCCCTGGGGGTTGGGCATTTTACGAGCTCCCCTTGAATGAGTCGATAAACCCTTCCGCGGACACAAAACCGCCTCTCTCCTAGGCAGCCCACGTCTAGGAAATAATGCTCAACGTCTGCTTTGTCTCCTCCTTGACCCTGCCAGCAGCCAGCCCCGCCCCCTGTTCCTCTTGCAACCCCGTCTCCCCACCCCTCTCCGACCTGTCCACTGCAGGCGAGAGCTCAGGGGAGCCGTCCACAGGCTGACTCATTTTCTCGCCCTTAATTCCAGCACCGAGTTCTGCCATCCGCTCTGCGGAAGTCCCGCTGCGGGGCCTAGCCGGCCCGCCGCAGCCCTTTCGCGACTCGCGGGCAGTCCTGGTCCTGCTGATGGTCGGGGTTTCAGATAATGAAGCATCTGCGGCCTTGGAAGAGGGGTGGGGCCTGGCTAGCTTCATCCTGCACCCCGCCCCGGATTTTCATAATGAGGATATCGTGCCCTGCCTCTCGGCTTCCCCTGGGCAGCGGCGGCTTTTCATCAGAAGTGCAGCCGGCAGAGGAGGGAGGCGTGCAGAGGCTGCATTTCAGGAGCATGGCTCTGGAGCTCCATCAATTCAGAAGCCTGGGGGTGAACTCCAGTAGCTTCCTTTTAGGAAGAGGCACTATGTGTGGTTAAGAGGTCAGGCCCTAGAACTTGTAGAGATTCAGGATGGGGTTATGGCAAGTGCGTGAGATGAAAATAGCAGCTTTTTTGACAACTTGCGATGCTGTGCGACATTCTGGGTGTTTTATACGTACCGGCTCATTTCATCCTCACCACCACCATAGAGGTAGATAACAGTCTCTTCCCCCTACTTTAGACATGGGGGAAGTGAGACATGGAGAGGTCAGGTGACTTGCTAAGGGTTTCACGGGTTCCATTCAGCAGCAGACAATGATATGCCCCATATGCTCGGAATTTGTACTCCATGGTCTCAACCATCATGCCACAAGGTCTCTCAAGTGGTTTTGAATTCTAGCTCTGCTTCTTATCTACTGTGTGGCTAGAGCAAATTCTCTGCCCCATCCCAGCCTCAGTTTCCCTCTGTACAATGAGAACAATGATGTCTCCCTGGCAGCGTTGTAGCAAGGGATGAAAGGAAATGACATATATGAAAGTGACTGGGCCATCCTAGGCATTAAGCAAAGAAAAATTCCCTCCCTTCCTTTAAAGTTACACTGCACCTTGGGGGTGGGTAAGGGATCAGGGCTGCCAAGTCATCTCCAGAGAATCCCTCGAAAACATTCCTCTCCCTGAGAAGCTTGGGGTGGGATGGGCTCTCTCTCCCAGGATGTCTTCCAACCGTCACATCCAACTCTACCCTGGGGCCTTGACTTTATTATTATTATCTAAAAAAACCCCTTTATAAATCTGCATTTTTCTTTTCCTATTAGTGAGCTGATAATTCTGAAGTCTGTTAGGAAAAGCTTCAAGCCAAGGGCAAAATAAAGCATGTGTGTTTATGTAACTTGGCACCTCTCAGCCTCGTTGGGGAGTTCGCATCGCCGTGGTGGCACTCTGGGTTTTAAATAGCATCTCCTAAGAACAGGTCACGGTTGTTGGAGCTGCTGTATATGTTGGATGGGAAGAGATGCCCTTAATTGCAGAAGCTCCAAAAAGCAATTTGTCTTAGACAAATATACAAGCATTTGAGGAGTAGGGGAAGGCCGAGAGGAAAGAGGCTGCAAACAAAGAAGAAAGGGAAGGAGAAACTAAAGAGAAGGTGGTTGGAGAATATCCCTTTGAATGGAAAGATGCTGTCACTGAGTTTCCAAGTCCTGGGGTGTGGGGTACGGGCAGGGATCTGGACTGATTACATGGAGAACACGATGCCCTCTACACGACAAGCTTCTGAGGCTCTAACTTGTCTTTCATGGTCAGAACAAACTTTGGGCAAAGGAATTATTATTTTATCTGGAATCTCTGACAGTCTGAGCATAAAATTTTTTCCTTCTATTGGTGTCAAGGATCTCTTCTGAATCTCCTGGGCAATGCAGAGCTGGAGGAAGATCACCATACATCCTGTTGATTCTCAAAAATTTCCATCCGTGTACTTGATCTGACTAGCAAAGTCTTAGGGGGTTGGAGACTGACTGAGATAAAGAGAAATTGGCCCAGCCACTTTGGAAGAGAGTTTGGCATTACCTAGTATAACTGGAAATATCTTAGAGCTGCACTATGTAATTAAGAAGTCACTAGTACCATGTAGCTATTTTAATTTAAGTTAATTAAGATGGAATAAAATTGATAAAACCAGGAGTAAGGGCATGAAGATGACAGAGTGAGAAGCTTTGAGGATCTATCCCCCCACAGAAGCTTTGAACATCCAGCAAGAACTGGTAGAAACATCTTTCTCAAAGCTTCAGAAAACAGTTGAAGGATTGTGCCAAGTCAAGAAAAAAGCCACTTAAGAGTGGTAGGGGCTATTATTAAAAAATAAAATAAAATAAAAAACAGAAAACTGCAAATGCTGGAGAGGTTACAGAGAAATTGGAATACTCCTTCATTATTGGTAAGAATGTAAAATGGTGCAGCCTCAGTGGAGGACAGTTTGGTGATTCCACAGGAAGCTTAATATAGAGCTGCCATATGATCTGGCGATCTCGCTACTAGGAATATATTCAGATGAAGTGAAAACAAAAGCACAAACAGACATTTTCACACTGATATTCATAGTGACATTATTCACAATTGCTCAAGATAGAAACAACCAAATGTCTATCAACTGATAAATGGATAAACAAAATGTGGTATATACATACAATGGAATATTATGCAGCTGTAAGAAGAAGTTAAGTTGGAATGAGTATGACAACATGGATGAAACTTGAGGACATTATGTTGAGTGAAATAAGCCAGACACAAAAGGACAAATATTATATGGTCTCACTAATATGAACTAAATACGATGATTAAACTCCTGGAGTTAAACTCTAGAGTATATGTTACTAGGAGATAGAATGTGGGTTGAGAAGGAGAAACTGATACTGAATATATGTAGAATGTTTACTAAGGTGGACTGTAAATGCAGGGAAATTGATAGAGTTGATGGTAACACATTATAGTGAGTATAATGGGGTATTCTAGGGAGTTTAATGTCACGTAAAAGAAAGCTAGAGGCTAATCTAGGGACTGTACAACACAGTGGTTTCAGTGGTGAATGTGATTGTGGTTAAGGGTACACCAAGAATGTTCCTCTATTACAAGGTGTTAAGAAAATGGAGATACATAGAAAAATACACCTAATGTTTTGTGTGAACTCTAGTTGACAATAATATTGTAATTTTTTTGTAGCAATGGCATAGAAGGTACTGTATCAATGTTAGGGGTCAATAATGGGGGTTCATAGGGTATGGGATTTTTCCTTTTGGAGTAACAACAGTGTTCTGAAATGGAGTGAGCTGATGACAGCACATCTCCGTGATGAAACGGAGAGTCACTGAGGGTACACTTTGGATGAATTGTATGAGGCAGGGGACCATATAGCACAGGGAACCCCATGGTGAGTGATGGATGTGATTAACAGTACAAATATATTCTCTCGTGAACTATGGCAAATATACAATACTAATGCATAGTGTTAAATAATAGGATGATTTGTGGGAATAGTATAATATTATAACTAAATATAAGCTATGGACCATAAAGAGCACAGATGTTATGATGATGTTCTTTCATCAATTTTAACAAATGTGCCACAACAATGTAAAGTGTTGGTGGTGGGGCAATGTATGGGAATCCTGTACAGTATGTTTTGTAAACTCACTTCTCAAAAAAAGAGTAGGAACTCCTGGTGCCCTGGCTGGTCTCTCCTGCAGCCACTCATGAGCTCAGCACAGAGCGGGCCACACTCCCAGTGTGGAACCCTGGTGCCAGTTCCAGAGAGAGCAGGCACATGCTAGGAAATACTAGGAGCATGTGTGCCTGGCCCCATCTGCCTGGGGGTGGCCTGAGGGACTCGCTGTATCAGAACTTGCACTGCATATACAAGGCAGCTCCCAGAGCTCTCCTACAGAACCCTGTGGAGAGCAGTCAAGTGGCTGCCTGTGGCAAGGGAATGCTGGCTGTGGGATATACAGTGCAGGGCCCAGACTCTGAGGAACTGCTTCCTAGAGAAGAGGGGACATTTGGAAGCATGTAAATGGGGAAATTCGTAAGACCAACTGCATATGCCCAAGACAGGACATGCTCAGAAAGGCCCAGGGAGGCCCTATGCTTTGGCTGGGAACTATTCTTTAAACTCATTGTATGGATAAGCTCTGAAGAAGAGTCATGGGTCAATCTGAAAAACTTGGGAAAGGTATTTTCCTTTTTATAATTTTTTGTTAGCTCCTGACATTCAAAGAAAGCTCTGTAATTACCACTAGCTGGATGCAAGCTTAAGGAATATATGCCTCAGTCTAAATTCCAGTGAAAACACATTAAAATATCAAAATGTCCAGATTTCAACAAAAGATTGCAGAATACACAAAGGAACAGGAAGCAATGATCCAGGCAAAGAAGAGGAAAGCATTAGAAACTATCAATGAGGATGATCTGACGTGGGACATTTCCAGACAAAAATTTTTAAAAATGGTCCTACATAGGCTCCAAGAACTAAAGAAAATCAGGAAAATGGTAGATGAACATAAAGAGAATATCAATAGAGATAGGAAAATATGAAAAGGAACCAAACAGTTGAAGATCATAGTAATAGGAATGAAAAATTCCCTGGAGGGCTTGAACAGTTGGCAGAAGAAAGAATTGGAGAACTTGAAAACAATTGAAATCATCCAGTTTGAGGAGCAGAAAGAAAAAAGAATGAAGGAAACTGAACAGAGCCTGAGGGACCTGTGGGACACCATCAAGTGTATCAATACATGCAATACTGTGGGAGTCCCAGAAGGAAAAGAAAGAGAGGGGCAGGGAGAATAATCAATGACATAATGGCTGAAAACTTTCCATATTTACCACAAGATAGGAGTATAAACATCTGAGATGCTTATCCAAACAGGATAAACCCGAATAGACCCACACTGTGCCATGTTATAGCAAAGCTGTCAAATGCCAAAGATAAGAGAGAATTCTGAAAGCTGCAAGAGAGAAGCAACATGTCACATACAAGGGAACCTCAGTAAGATTAAATGCTGTTTTCTCATTGGAAACCATGGAGGCAGGAAAACAGTTGGATGGCATATGTAAAGTACTAAAAGCAGAAAATTGCCTACCAAGCAGTGTGTAACTGGCAAATCTTCTCTTAAAAATAAGGGAGAGATTAATACAATTTCAGATAAACAAAGGCGAAGGAACTTCATCACCATTAGACAACCCCTACTGGAGGTGCTAAAGGGAGTTCTGCCGGTTGGAAGGAAAGGACACTGGATAATGGACTGAAGCCACATAAAGAAATAAACATCTCTGGTAAAGATAATGACATGGGTAAATATAAAAACCAGTACTATTGTATTTTTTAGTTGTAACTCCACCTTTTATTTCCTATGGAATCTAAAAGGCAAATGCCTAAAATGATAAATCAATGGTTTTGGACTCATAATGCATGAATATGTAATTTGTGACATAAAGGTGGGGGGACAGAGAAGTATTGAAACATAGTTTTTGTATGCTATTGAAGTTAAGTTGGTATCAAAGAAACAAGATTGTTATAGATTCAGGGTATTAAATTTAGCACTCATGGCAAAGACTAAGAAAATATCAGAGAATATGCAAACTCAGAGAGGCAGAAAGTAGAGTACAGGTTACCAGGGGTGGGGGGTATGGACAATGGGACAGCAATGCAAAATGAGTGTAGGATTTCTGTTTGGGGTGAAGGGAAAGTTCTAGTAATGGATGGTGGTGAGGGTACTGCAGCACTGTAAGTGTGATTAATCCCACTGAATGTTGTGCTTGGAGGGGTTGGGATGGGAAGATTTATGTTATATATATTTTTCCATAATTAAAAAAAGAAAGAATGAGAAACTAAAGCGATAATGACAATTAAATATAATACATGATCCTGGATAGGATCTAAGAATGGAGGAGAAAAAGCCCAAAAGGACATTACTGGGACTTTAAAAAAAATTAGAATATAGAATGTATTAATAAGTTTTAAATCAATGTTAAATCTCTTGAACTTGATAACTGCACTTATGGTGATTACATAAGTGAATATGGGATATATTATGTGTTCAAGGAGTCTGATGTATGCAACCTGCTTTCAAATAACCAGAAAATAAGTAGATTAGATAGATGATGGATGGATGGATGGATGGATAGATAGATAGATAGATAGATAGATAGATAGATAGATAGATAGATAGATAGACAGATAAAGAATAATACAGCAAACAAAGTTAGCACAATGTTAAAATTTCTGGATCTGGGTATCTGGGGTAGGGGTTGGGGTTTGTATTATTTTTTGTACCTGTCCTATAAGTTTAGAATTCATTCAAAATTAAAAAATGGAACAAAATAAAATTTCAGTTCTTCAATAGCTCTAGCCGCATTTCAAGTGCTCAATAGTCAGTCATGTGCAGAAAGCACATAATTTTATAGAACATTCTCATCATTGCAGAAAGTTCTACTGGACAGCACTGCCTTTAGAGAAACTCAAATGTGCAAAACAGTCTTGTGTGTAATAGTAAAAGACTGGAAACAACTCAGATGTTTATCAGCAGTAGAAAGGACCAATCATCCGCGGTCTAGTCACACAGTGGAATACTATATAGCAGTGAAAAATGAATGAGCTTTAGACATTACTATGGATGAATCCTAAATGAGTAAATGATTCTAATGTAAAGGTCAAAATATGTAAAACTAAAAAATGGGGTTGTTGAGGCATTCATATATCATGGTAAAACGTAAAAATAAAAATTGAGGGAATATTAGCACAAATTGAGAAGAGTGCTTACCTCTGAGGGAATGAGGAAAATATACTGAAAAGGGGTCCACTGGGGCTTCTAAGGGTGACACACAGGTAATTACTTAAGCAGAATGATGGGATCATAACTGTCTATTATTCCATATCTTTTATGCACAATTTGGTATATAGTTGTTGAAGGGAGAAATGCCGAGAAAGCAAGGGAAGGGCACCATATCTACTATCTCCACTTAAATGTCTCGAAGGTACATCGAGCTCGATGTGTCTACATCCAAAGTCATGGTCCTCCCCGCCCCTCCCACCCTGCCAAGTCTAGCTCAGCAAATGGCCTGTACACCATCTCTCAGCGGGAACCCAAAATCCCAAAATTAGGCCCTATCCTTGATCCCTCCCTCCCTACAACCGCACATATTCAACCTATCACCAAATCCCCTCGACTCTGCCTCCTGAAATACTTCTCAGCTTTACCCTCTTCTCCTCCATGGCCACCCGAGTCCAAATTCCCATCTCGATCCTAGATTTCCAAGCTGCCCTCCTTGCAGGGAACGTTGCAGCCAGAATGGTCTTTTCAAAATGCAAATCAGATCATAACTCCCAGCTTTAAACACTTTGCAGAATTTGTTAGTGTGATGAAGATCCAACTGGCTCCCCTCCAGCAGCCTCTCGACCATTTTCCATCCCCAGCCTCCAGCCCCGACTCCAGCCCCTGGGGCCGACTTTCAGTTCCCTCCCTACCGGGACCCCTCTGCTCACTCCCCCCCTCCTTGCCTGGTTAATTCTCCCTCTTCTAACCAGGTACCAGAGCCAGCGTCCCCTCCTCAGGGAAGCCTTCCCAGCACTCTCCCCACGCCCCATCCCCGGCCTCTGCTATATCATGCTCTTTTCCTGAGGACCCCTCTTCTCTGTTTGTAAATCTTTGTTCATTGATGTGACTGTGTGTTCAATGTCTGTTTCCCCTCCTAGATCTGAGCTTGAAAAGGGCAGAGACTAAGCTACTTTTACACCCAACAATATCAGAATCACCAGTACATGGCCGAACTCAGAGTAGGAGCTCAGTGAATATTGCTTGAGTAAATGAGCCGTGCCTCATCTTTCCTCTTCTCCCAGTGCCTGACCAATTTCAAGGCAAGTCTGGGTAGCGAGGCTGCCAGGCTGTCTGGTGGTTAGGGCAATGTGGGTCCAGTTCCTAAGAATTGACCCAGAGCAACACTGCAGCTTGCAGTGCGGACATTTCACCAAAAGTATTAGTTTTGTATGGCTGCTGTAACAAATCACCACATACTTGGGGGAGGGCTTAAAACAAAACACATTTATTCTTTTATAGTTCTGGAGGTAGGAAGTCTGAAATCAGTTTCACGGGGTTGAAATAAAGTAGCCAGCAGGGCTATATTCCCTTAGGACAATCTACAGGAGAGTCTGTTTTCTTGCTTTTTCCAGCTTCTAGAGCTGGCCGTAGACCTCACCACTTAATGTACCAGGCATAATGCTGAACATTTTCTATGGATTATCTTATTTCATCTTCATAGCAACCTGAATGTGCAGATACTATTATGAGCCATGTTTTAGCCAGCTAGGAATTCTTAGCGTTGGGATTCTATCTCTAGCAGTGTGACCCCAGAGCCCAGGCTCTCAACCACTCTGCTATGTTTGTCACAATGTCAATCTTTGCCACTGTCAATCCTAGCTCACTGTCCCCTCCTTAGAAAATGTAGCCCCAGCCATAGCCCTACAAAGGGGTTTCCTCCTTTCCCTACTTCCCTCCTCCAGGCCAGAGCCGATCGATCCACATTGGCTCAATCTTGGCCATTCGGAGTCTCTCTCTTGGGACACAGAGAGACTGAGCCAGTGAGATGATGGGGGACTGGCAAACAAAAGTCTGTGTAAGCAGAGAAAGCTGGTCTTTGGAGGGGAAGTAGGAGGACAGCAGCTGCCTCAAGAGAAGCAAAGACACTCTGACCCTCAAAAGCAGAGGGTGAACTTGACCATGACATTCCCATCTGAGTGGCTGAACTGAGGATGACAGGAAGGGGTCATGTTGAGCTCTTCACAGCAAACAAATTAAAAGTGTAATTGATATTCTTGGTTAACAATGTTCTTTTTACCACCCTATACGATGAGGCAGTGGGGTGGGGTTTTTTCCCCTGGCTCTTTTCAAAACACAGGGCCCAGTCTCATAGCATTCCTTGCTCTTCTATTTCTTTCAACTACCCCTTTCCAAATAAGAAAAATTCCTCTCCCCATCTTAGTAGAGAAGTTTCACTCTTTTCTAGGAAGTCATGACACCAAAAGATACTTGGGCTCTTGAGAGCACTACCCCAGAACCTTTCATCCCCAAGATAAATGTGGGTGCCAGCTCTTAAAATTAAATTTTTCTGTATTTTCTTATACCTTTACGAGACTATCTTTTCATCACACTAGCTTGAGTGCATTTATATTCCTTGTGTTCTGTGCTGAAACGTTCTATTGAAAACTTGACTATTCTGGGAACTATATTTCCCAGAATCCCTTTTCCTATATGGTTCCAGGTTAACAGAGAAACATGTGGGAAATTTGGGAAGCAGAAGGGAAGACGCAGGCTTTCCTCTTTGAGGGCCGTCATGGTTGGATGGGGTGATTGTCAGGTACAAGTGTCGCCGGGGTTCCAGTTGTCTTCACTCTCATCCACTGTGCATTCAGCACTTCTTCCTGACCACTAGCCTTGCTGACCGACAGCAACCCCAAGTCCTCTAGACACTTGGTAGACACCGATTCAACAGCCTCCCTTCGACTTCTCCACCTGCTCCCACTTGACCTCCCTACCCTGGCCGCTGGACGTATATGACTTCAAGATCAGCTGGTCAGTGACTCCTCTGGCCTTCCATTCCCCCTCCCAGAACTTCACGCCCCCAGCTCCTGCCATGATTGTGGAAGTTCAATTCTCCTAAAACATCCCTTATCCCATAACTCATGGCGATTCTGCTTCCCTGATTGAACCCCTGATGATACACAAGAGGCTCTACAAGACAGTCCAAGAGCAAGGAGCTTACAAAGCAACCAGAGGCTGGAGGCAGTGAAGCTTGCCCATTTTGCACCAGGCTAGCAATTCCCAGAGACCACTGGTTCTCAATCTTGACCACAAACTGGACTCTCCTGAAGAACTTGAAAGACAATACTGGTGCCCATGTCTTACTCCCAGGAGCATTGCCACTAAAAGCAGATTATAGTTTACGTTGTAGTTTACGCTCTCTCCTGCACAATTGTGTTGTTATGACAAGGTATATAATGGCCTGTATCTGTCATTGCAGTGTCATTCAGGACAATTCCCAAGTCCCAAAAATGCCCCCATATTACACCTGTTTTTCCCTCTCCTCCCCTCAGAACCTCCAGTGGCCACTGCCTCCACATCAATGATATAAGTTCTTCCATTGCTAGAACCACAAGTCTATAGTAAAATACCAGTAAGTCTGCTTTAGTCCATTGTTCTTTTCCAAATCCTTAGGATTCTGTGATGGTGATGCCCACTCCATCTCTAATTGAGAGGGGGCTTAGATCACATGGAACAAATGGATGGGACTGTCTTGCTTGCAGTTGCAGACTCTCTCTGTTCCTTGGGATGGTCGTTGTTCATCATCATCTCCTTGTTAGTTCTTCCAACAACTAACTTGTTGCTGTCCCATTAGAGAATGTGATAGAGCTCCCCAGGATGGGAATTTGATATTCTTTCAGTTATTGTGTGAATCTCCACCTACTGTAACAATGCCCCATGAACACTTAACACATTCATATACCCCAGGAGCACCTCCTCCCATGCTTCTCCCATCTCTAACACCCTGCACCAATGATCCTCCCCTGCCACAGTTGTAACCCTTCTGTGACCCAAAACTTCTTAAAAAATGAAGCCAACAAAATAACCAAATACAATAAGAAAATGAAATAATGATAATTTAACAAATAAAATACAAAAATTTAAAAATTTTGGAATAATAAAAATTTTTTGATGTTATGTCTTTCGTCATTGTAAGATCTATTGTCTTATATGTACAGTAACATTTTCTTCCTTTTATTCCCCCAGTGTCTTATTTTTTTCATTTTGTCTTTAAAGAAGCTTTAGTTTACAGAAAAGTAACGTACAGAATATAGGGTAGGGGAGCGAACGTGGCTCAAGAGTTTGAGTGCCTGCTTCCCACATGGAAGGTCCTGGGTTTGGTCCCTGGTGCTTCCTAAAAATAAAAACAAACAACGAGTAAAGAAACAATAAACCAGCTCAGGGGAGCCAAAGTGGCTCAGTGGTTGAGTGTTGGCTTCCCACATATGAGGTGCCAGGTTCAATCCCTGGCCCCGGTACCTCAAAGAAGAAAAAAAAAGAATATAGGCCATTGCAAATACCCAACATCCTCTCCCTTTTCCCCTTTCCCCTATTAATAACATTTTACATATTGGTATATTGCTTCTAACCATGGGCAATGATTTACATTATGGTTTACATTTTGGACTACACATTTTTATAAATTTTGGTGAAATTTAACATGGCCTGCATCCGTCATTGCAAGACCATGTAGAACACTTCCATCACCCACCAAATGCCCCATGTTCCATTTATTCTCTTCCTCCCTCCCCCTCCCATTGGCACCCGTGGCAACCACCAAGCTTCACTCCTTAAAGAACAAGCTTCATAGTTACTTGCAACAACATTGAGGGCTTGACATACTGGCCTGTCCTCCCCTGTTAGGCACTGCCTGTTCTCTCAAGAGACTCTGCCCCTCTATTTGAGAACACAGCAGGACTCCCCAGGATGGGAGTCCAACATGTTCCTGCTCATTACATGGGTCTCCACCCACTGATACAACACACAACAAGATGAACACTCACACACACCCCAGAAGGCTGTCCCAGGTGCGTCCTCTCCTGCATGCCCCCCACATCCAACACCCTAAACCAGCAACCCTCCCCTGCCATATTTGCCACAAGAACATTCCCAATGTTGTAGTTTCAACCACATACCCACAAATGCCCAGAGTTCACCTGCTCCCTTCCCCCAGTTCCATGGACCATCCAACCCACCCTCCCTACCCTACCTCCCTCACAAAGCAGCACCGCCCAACCCAATAGCATCACTGCACCACTGTCCTGCCCATCCACTGCACAACTGCACCATTCCACCTTGTCATAGATTTTGCCCGTATGGGCATTGGAGAGCATCAGGATTTTTAAAGCTCTTTGGATGATTCCACCCATCTCCCACTGCACAGACAACCTCTCACTTCCTCTCTGGGTAAAGTAGAAGAACCCTCTTGTCCACTGACTGCTTAGAGATGACTCATCTCTTTCCTTTCCTTTCCCACGATTTTTCTTGATGAAAATTGGTCACAAAGTTCAGGCGTCCCCAAGACCACCTTTACTTCTGACAGCAATCACAAGTTCAGAGGTCCCCAAGGCCACCCTCAGGTCGGATAATTCACAAGAAAGACACACAGAACTCAGAAAAATCATTATACTCATGTTTACAGTTTATTACAGTGAGAGGATATAGATTAAAATTAGCAGAGGGAAGAGGCACATTTGGCATGGTCCAGGGGAGAGCAGGCATGGGTCGGCCACTTGCCTTCTCCCAGTAGAGTCGTGCAAACAGCAGCTGTTTCTCCCAGCAACACTGTCTGATGGTACTCATGGAGTATTGTTGATCAGGGAAGCTCAGCTGAACCTTGATGTCCAGAGATTTCATTAGGGCTCAGTCCTGTCGACATGGTTGACTGCCCACATGGCTGACCGAACTCTCCAACGTTCGAGCTGATACTGTGGGGCCCAAGGCTTCCACAATAAATCACACTTTTAGTTTTGACTTTCTGGTGTGACCCAAAACTCCCAGGCAAACAAACCCACTCTTCTTAGTCTGAGGACTTAGAGGTTACTTCCTGGGAGCCAAGGGCAAAAGCCAAACCTCTCTTTGGGCAAAGATAATCCTTTACTGCATTTAGATTCAGACAAAAGGTATACAGTCTCCTCTGTGTTAATTTGGATCCTGTGCACACCAGTGGGTTTTTCTTCCCCAGTAATTTAGGATTATGATCAGAATCAGAATGAAATTTGTGTTGTGGTCTCTCACAATGTGTGATAATTCTGATGCCACTTGAGTCTTCTTCATCATCATGCCCTTTATCAAAATACATTGAGTAAGCCTTTGATTGAGCATGGTGCTATATTTACCAAGAAAATTACAAAGACCTTAGTTTCTAAAAGCTTATAACCAAAAGTGGATTTACAATCATTCAGCTTTTAATGCTTTCAATTTGCTCAATGGTCTACCTGTTTGTGACCTTTAAAAATCAACACAAGGGAGTGGAGGTGGCTCAAGCAGTTGAGCACCTGCTTCCCACATGGGAGGTCCTGGGTTTGGTTCCTGGTGCTTCCTAAAAACTAAACAAAAAACAGCAACAAAACAAATGAAAAAACCAACTCAGGGTAGCTGATGTGACTCAGTGGTTGAGCACTGGCTTCCTGCATACGAGGTTCCAGGTTCAGTCCCCATACCTCAAAAAACAAACAAAAAACCAAACAACAAAAAACAAACCTAAAAAACCAACACAAGGTCTCCTTTCTTATTTTTGTTTTTCAAAGAGATCAAGTGAGCAAGGTAAGAGTTGAAAGACATGGAATTTCTCAGCTTTCTCACTGCAGAGTGGTTTTGGGATGAGAGTGTAATAATGCCAAATGTGGATTCTGGAATCAGCCAGTGCACAAATTTAATACAGATCTACCACTTACTAACTGTTCAGACTTTACTTATTTATTTTTTATTAGACCAATTGTAGGTTTACAAGAAAATTATACAGAAAGTACAGAGCTCTCATATACCCCCCTCGCACATACTCAATTTTCCCTATTATTAATATTTTACATAACTGTGGTACTTATGTTACAATACTAGTTACCTTATTATAATTAGGTTATTAACTTAAGCCCACCAATTACATTAGGGTTGACTTTGTTTTGTACAGATCTATAGGTTTGTGTGTGAGTATGAGTGTGGTAACATGTACAACCTAAAATTTCCCTTTTGATCCCTTACCGAATGTGCAATTCAGTGGTGTTAATTACATTCACAAAATTGTGGCCTCCCATCATCACTATCTATTGCCAAAACTTTTCATCACCCCAAACAGAAAATTCATACCAATTAAACTTTTCTTCCCCATCTCCCTCCCCCACCTGGCCCTTAGTAACCTGTATTCTGGTTTCTGACTTCATGAATTTGAATATTCTGCTTGTTTCATATATGTGAGATCATAGAGTATTTGTTCTTCTGTGTCTCCTTATTTCACTCAACTTAATGTCTTCAAGGTACATCCAGGTTGTCATATGCATCAAGATTTCATTTCTTCTTACAGCTGAATAATATTCTATTGCATGTATACACCATATTTTGTTTATCCATTCATTGGTTGATGGACACTTGGATTGGTTCCACATTTTGGCAATTGTGACTAATGCCTCCATGAAGATCAGTGCACAGATATCTGTTTGAGTCCTTGCTTTCCATTCTTCCGGGTATGTACCTAGAAGTGGGATTGCTGGGTCATATGGTAACTCCATACTTTCTGAGGCCACCAAACAGTTTTCCACTGTGACTGCACCATTTTACATTCCCATTAACAATGTACAAATTTCTCCATATCCTCTCCAACACTTTTTATCTAACTGCAAGCTCTTGCTTCACAGAGTGATTGGCATGCGCCCCTTCTACGGCTGCCTGGGGCAAATCCTCTTTCAGGCACTGTCTTCTTAAAGCACTAACTTCGGAAGTGGATGCGATGGCTTCCTTAGCGGCCTTGTGGTTGGCAGAAAGGCCCCCAAAATGTTCCGACCTAATCCCCAGACCTCGGGGGGAAGAAGGTCCCTGCCAGCTGGAGAGACACTTGGAGCATCCTGGTGCCAGGGAGGAGAAGCCACTCTCTGCCTAGGGGGCTCCTGGGCATCCTCTGCGCCCTGGCTCCAGGGCAGGGGTGGTACAGAGCTCTCTGTCTGCCCTTAAGCCTCCCTGGGTTGGCTCCAGCCTAAGCAGATCCCTGCTGTTTTCTTCTCCCAGCTCCAGGGGGGTGGGGGTGATGTTAGGCCAAGCACGATGGGGTGCTGGGGGAGAGGAGAGCAAAAAGGAGTGAGGGTGAACTTCTGGACAGGGGGAGGGGAACAGAGGCCGAGCATGGGCAGGTAGGGATCAGCGTGTCTGGGAGAGAGGGCAAGGTCATGCGTGGAGGGACAAGGAGGACAAGCCTGAGGCAGGAGGGGGAGCGGGGACAAGCATGGAGAGGGATTGGGGGGCATGGAGGCGATCCGTGGCAGGGCTTTAGATTGTCTTTTTACTTTCCTGATAAAGTCCTTTGGTGTCCAAAAGTTTTAAATTTTGATAAAGTCCCATTTATCTATTTTTTTGTTGTTTCTTATGCTTTTGGTGTAAAGTCTAAGCAACTACTGCCTAATACAAGGTACTGAAGATGTTTCCCTATGTTTTCTTCTATGAGTTTCATAGTTTTACTTCTTATATTTAGGTCTTTGATCCATTTGGGGTTTATTTTATATATGGTGTGAGGTAGGAGTCCACCTATCCAATTCTCACAGAATAGTTGAAGAAACTATTCTTTTCTCATTGGCACCCTTGTCCAAGATCAATTGGCCAAAAGGTCTTAGGGTTTATTACAGAACTCTCAATTCAATTCCATTGGTCTATATATCTGTTCTTGTGCCAGTACCATGCTGTTTTGATTATTGTAGATTTGTAATAAGTTTTAAAATCAGGCAGCATGAGTCCTCCAACTTTTGCATTTACATGAAGAAGTCTGTTGAAATTTTGGTTGGAAATGTGTTGACTCTGTATATCACATTGGGTAGACATGACATCCTAACAATTTTTTGTCTTCCAGTCCATGGACATGAAATGTCCTTCCATTTATTTAGATCTTCTTAAATTTCTTTTGGCAACATTTTGTAGTTTTTCCTGTACAAGTCCTTCCATTCATGGTTAAATATATCCCTTGATATTTGATTATTTTAGTTGTTATTGTAAATTGATTTTTTTCTTTATTTCCTCTTTCGATTTTTCATTACTAGTGTATAGAAACAACCCTGATTTTTAGGTGTTGATCTTGTACCTTTCCGCTTTGCTGAACTCATTTATTAGTTCTAATAGCTTTTTTTGTAGATTTTTTTCAGGATTCTCTATGTGTAGGATTATATCCTCTGCAAATAATAAGAGTTTTACTTCTTCCTTGCCTATTTGGATGCCTTTCACTTATTCTTCTTGCCTAATTCCTCTGGCAAGAACTTCCAGCAGAATACTGAATAACAGTGGTGACAGTGGATATCCTTGTCCTGCTCTTGATCTTAGAGGAAAAGCTTTCAGTCTTTGACCATTGAGTATGATGTTAGTTGTGGTTTTTTCATATATGCCCTTTATCATATTGAGGAAGTTTCTTTTTATTTCTGGTTTTCTGAGTGTTTTCATCAAGAAGGAGTGCTGGATTTTGTCAAAGGCCTTTTCTGCATCAATCAAGATGATCATGTGTTTTTCCCCCTTTGATTTCTCACTCTTGCCTAGAGTTTTAGAGTAGATTGGCTGTGTGTTAAGGCTCTTCTTCAAAGTTTGGCCCCGTTTATCCTGAACATTTAGAGCAGCTCATGTTTAACAGTTGGAATTTTGTCAGGTCTTTCTACACCTGCCTCTAGCCCTGGGCCTGCACAGTGATAGTAAGATGACCCTATTAGGTGTGACTCTTTCTCCTCCAGGAGAGGATTTCTTTTCCTCTGTTCCTTCCCTAGGAGTCCTGGGCCGTTCTCTTTGCTTTTACACAGATTTGCCTCCCTTGGGGTTATGATTGGTGCTGCCTTTTCACTCAGCTCTCTGTCCTGGGTCTGTCCTGCCTTAAGGATGTTCGATGTCCTGTTTCCATGTGGCTCTTCTGCCTCTGATAACTTCCACATTAGGGGATATCAACTCATGAAGCCAGATGGGGTCAGTTCTCAGAATACCTGATTTTTTTCATTCAGATGTATCAAAAATCAGGGACTGGGCTGGGAGTGTGCTCAACTTGCCAATAGTTCTATCATGGGTCACTCTGATTTCCAGGGGATTGTTTTGCATGATCATGCACACTAATCACAAAGTCCTACTGAGAGTCTATCTGGCTTGGGTTCCTGTGCCTGAATGTGCATGGTACTCTAAGTCACTGCCATGGGTGGCTTTGGGTTCACAACCACAGCAGGAGGTGTCTGGGTTGGAGCGCGGCTGCTTTAGTGTGTCTCTTAAATCACACAGGACCAAGCATGGGTGAGGGGTTCGGACTGGCAGGTCCATACCACTCTCCTACCTCCCTTTTGTGTGTGTGAGTTTTTTTCCTTTGATTTAGCATTTGCAGAGTCTTTCTCCAGGATATATCATCCTCCCAGATTCCAGGTATGTTGAATCTGCACTTTTATTTAGCTGTCTCTAAGGGGAAACATTTCTTGGGATGTCTTATGCTGCCATTTTGATAATGTCACTTCTCAACTATGTGAACTTTAAGCCTCAGTTTCCTCATCTGTAAAACTAGTGCAATAACAGTTCACATTTCATAGAGTTGGAGCAGAAGTTAAAGAAATAATACCTGGAAAGAACTTAGGATAGAGTTCATCACTTAGTAAGTATCTCATATGCACTAGCCATGAGAATTCTTGGATAAGTCTTTCTGCAATCTATAAAAGATTTTTGGAGCTAGAATTCAATCTAAGACAAAAGTTGACCATTTATATAGGTAGATTTAAATTTCATTTTGAAAGTAGCACTTTTTAAAACCCTGTATAACTGACATTTTGGATTCATATGAAGTTTCCTCAGATGGGGTTTGGTGAAATATACTGGACTATTAAGAGGCTCTTAGCTTGGAGCTCTGTATTCTGCTTCCCCATTGAAAATGGTGATTATCCACCATTCCATGTCTCTAAGAACTCATGCTGCCTTTTTGGGCTGCTAGAGCTGGCCTTGAGCTATTTTGGAGGAAACCTTTGCCTGATCCTAGAACAATTAGAGAGGGTTTGATTCAGTCCAGCCCAAGCTCTGGTGATTAAACCGAGGGAGCCCTGCCATGTGGCACCATTAACTGCCTAGAGGAATCAGCCTCCGGCCATCTGCTGTCTGCTGTCAGTCTGGTTTTTCCTTTAGTCACATTTTGAACCATCTTGAGAAATTTCGAGTTCCTCTTATCTGGATGTCCTGACATAGGTAACAAGAAACAAAGCATGGTTGAGGGATCCATGTTGGAGCACTGGACCTGGAGTCAAGAATCTTGTCCAAGTGACCTTACATGACTCAGTTGGTCTGGATTTTCCCAAAGTGTGGCACACTCTGGGATGATTGTAGGTGGTACTGGGGAAAACGTTAAGAATTTATTTTCACATCTTTTAGGGAAAATATTGGTTTTCCAATATGGTGCTTTAAAAAAGGTTTATATAAAAACGTTTTACACAAAAAAGTGAATCAGTTTGACTCTCTGTCCATCGTGGCAGCTGCTCTTGGTTGGAGGCTGTCCTGCAGCTAAGTCAGGAAGATGGTGACTGCAAAGAAGATGAAAACGTCACTGGAGTCTACAAAACTCCAGGCTCCCTCCAGCTCATTATGAAAAGTGGACAGTACCCTGTTTGCAGGGTACAAGCAGGCTCTGAAGAGTATCAGGCAAGGCAAAATGAAACTGATCATCCTTGCTAACAACTGCCCAGCCTTGAGGAAATCTCTAATCAAATACTATGCCATGTTGGCCAAAACTAGTGTTGATCACTGCAGAAACAATAATATTGAATTGGGCATGGCATGTGGAAAAATACTACAGAATGTGCACATTGGCTATCATTGATCCAACTGATTCTGACATCATTTGCAGCATGTCAGAACAGAGTGGTGAAAAGGAAACCGTGTAAAAAATTTCTTCAGTAAAACTGGTCAGAGCTTGTTTTAAAGATAAACAAAAACAAGAACAACAAACGATTAAAAAGTTAACAAATTTAAAGGAAAATACTGAATAAATAAGAGAAGGGGAGCCATGTTTTTAAAATAAAAATTATCTGAAAATTGGTAATAAGGTGAGGGGGTGGGGCAAGCACATCCTTTCAATGTTGGACTAAGGCTTTGTTGAACAGTCCCTGCTCAAGGGACTATTTCATTATCTGGGTGTTTTAGTTGCCCAGCTACTAAAACAAATACGATACAATGGATTGGCTAAGCAATAGGAATTTATTGGCTCATGGTTTCAGAGACTAGAATGCTTGCCTATTCCCCAGGTTATTATCTTCTGGCTTCTGCCAATCTTTGGGATTCCTTGGCTTTTCCTGCACATGGCAATGTACACGGAGGTATAATCTCATTTCTTCCCAGGATTCCCTTGACCTCCAGCTTCTGGCTGCTCTCCTGGCTTCTCTTCTCTGTGACCGATTCCTTTGCTGATAAGGACTTCAGCCATACTGGATTAAAGCCCATCCTCATAGAACCTGGGCACAACTTAACCAGTAATATCCTCAGAGGTCCCATTGACAAATGGCTTCACACCCACTGGGCCAGGGATTGGGGCTCTAACATGCCTTTTGTGGGGGATGTGATTCAATCCCCAACCCTGGGAGAGTCCACATGTATTTGACTTTGTTATATACTATTTGGTTAGAGCGTAAACGCTACTCAATGACAGTTCACTTGCAGATTTCTGTCTAGTAGAAAAGATAACCCCAAAGGTTATGGCTTAATTGCCCTGTAGGATGTTAACCAGCTTTGTGTCTAAGCTAGCGATCTTAGTTCTAAGAATCTTAAAAAATTGTCTATGAATCCATCTCCTTACATGCTCTTGGAACGAGCTTTTTTATCTTACTGGTTCCCTCATTAACTGGTTAAACAGTTTTTGACAAGCATTCATTCCGTATTTGTATGAGTCACATTTTTAAATTTTGAAAATATATACCTTGACATGCCCATAATAATGCCAATTCCCAGAGAGCTCCCTGTGCCCATAATTTAGTCCCACAAAAATGGGCCGTGTGTGAGCCACTGTGCCAGGCACAGCAGGGAAGGCAAAGATGAACCGTCAAGGACTTCATAGTTAGTTAGGGGAGAGAAAGAAATCTTCAGATTCCTTTGTTCTTTCTTTTTTATTGGTTTATTGGAGAAGTTTACCAATTACTTACTCTGTCAGAAAGGGAAAAGTAGCCCCTGACAGCTGGGAGCTGGCCTGACACAGCTAGGCTGAAGCCTTCTCCCGTGGAGCATGAACCATTTACCAACATCAGACAAAGCCCTTCTGAGACCGTGATGTACCAAGACACAAATAAGATACTCCACAAGCATGTCTGAAAGCTGACAAAGGCATGAACCTTGTCCAAATCTCAAAAGTGGCCAAGCATTCCCATATCCTAGCTAACATGAGTGACCGCTGCTCCTTTCCCAAGCAGGCCTTTAGTCTTGCTCTGTGCTTCTCACTCCTAGTAAGACTTATTAAGACACCTTGTCATAGAATCATCCCTACCTCCTGACAACATCCAATCCAGAAAAAATTCCTGTGTCCTTAAGCCCTTCTCCCAAAACATCTAATACCAGTCCAAATCTTTTAAGTCCTATCTGACATCCTCTTACTGAATATCTTTCTGTCCAGAACTAAATGAAGGGTCAAACTAGCCTGTACAGCCCAGGGAGGTGCTAGAAACTCACGAAAGTGAGGTAAGATGGAGAAAATTGTTCCCATCAGGACTTCCCTCGGAGCGAGGACTCGATTGGCTGGTAGGGCTCCTGCGATGAGAAGGTTGTCTCAGGGTTCTTGGCTGCAAGCAACAGAAGTCAAGTCTGCCTGACTCAAACAATCAAGGGATTTCCTGGGAGATTAGAGGGGTTCCTCATAGAACAAAGAGATTCTAAAGGGACAGCCCCCAAAAAAGGGGCAAGAATCAAGAAGGTTCCAGAGGCTGGCCATAGGATAAGTCTGGCTGGACCTGCTGCCGTCACTGCTGGAGACCATGCGTCTAACCTCTCCAGCCTTTAGTCTCTGTGCACCGGCTCAGAGACCAAAGTCTGGGCAGGAGCTTCTGATTGCTGAGCCTGGGGAAGAGGGACGTCCTCCCCTTTTGGGCTTCTTGAATGTGGACTGGTACAATAAATGATTCCCCCAAAGCTGGGCTTTGGATGCTGCGTAACCAACCCCACCCCCCACTCGGTTGTCTGCTCTCTGTGTCCATTTGCTGCGTGTTCTTCTGTGTCTGCTTGTCTTCTCATTAGGCGGCTCTGGGAACCGATCCTGGAACCTTCCAGAGTGGGAGAGAGGCGATCATTCTCTTGCGCCACCTCAGTTCCCTGATTTGCTGCGTCTCCTATTATCTCTTCTCTGTGTCTTTTTTTGTTGTGTCATCTTGCTGTGCCAGCTCTCTGCGCAGGGTAGACACAAGCCTCCCCAAGGGTCATATGTGAAAACAATAGGTGGTCTCTAAACGGCTTTCTAAG
Organism: Dasypus novemcinctus; assembly: GCF_030445035.2. Lineage (NCBI taxonomy): Eukaryota > Metazoa > Chordata > Mammalia > Cingulata > Dasypodidae > Dasypus > Dasypus novemcinctus. Next base: position 57,042,802 of record NC_080695.1, on the reverse strand, counting down.
TAGAGCAAGTCCTGCTATCTGCTCGAGTTTTGGTGTTTTTGAAGAAGTCCTGCTGGATTGGCGTCAGAGCTGAATTGCTTGGAGTAATGTAGAGAGGCTCCTTGCCACCTTGAGGTGTGCACCTGAGCCAGGTGATCAGGTTAGAATCCTGGCTCCACCCTAACTGGGTGTGTGATTCTGGTTGACGTGCCTAAACTCTCTGAACTACAGGATCTTCATCGACAAAGGAGAGATTATCCCCTACTACCTACCTCGAAGGGTTGTTATGAGGATCAATTAAGATATCTATATAAAGCACATAATGCCTACCACACAGTTAATTCTGAATAAATGGTCGCCAAAATCATCATCGTTGTTGTCATCGTCATCTTTGTCCCTGGCAACCTTTTCTCTGCACAATGACCAACTACTTTTCTAAGTAAATGTCAAATAAATAAAGAATGTCAAAAGGACACCCCCAAATCTGCCCGCCTGCTGATTCTGCCAGTGACATAGGGGTGCTCCTTCAACCAGCTAATGAAAGCCAGTGGTGAAAATTTCAGGAAGCTCGCAAGCCACTTGGTAGCCTGAAATCCGTGAGGGTGAGAGTATTCCCGCCATGGAAATCAGCAGATGGTATGAAGCAAGGCTCCCACCCCCTCCCTCACTCCCAGTCAGCAGCTAAACATTTTGCAGCCTTTCTCAGATTAAAGCCTTGTCCTGCCCCACTTAGGGGCATCCAGCAGAGGACACTTGCTTTTTCTTTGTGGCTCAACAGGTCCTAGGATCCTGCTTCCACACAAAGGAGGCCACTCATCAAGGGTGCTGAATAAACATGAAGCTGATTTAAATGTTAATTTATTTATTATCCAATGCTTATCTGCTCCAACCCGTGCAGCGAGTCTCACAGGAATTGGGGGTGGTGATTACAGATAGCTCGTGGCTTCAGAGAAGCCGATCCGTGCTTTGGCAGGAGCAGGGCGAAGCTGAGAGCTTGGCCCCATCCACAAGCTAAACAGGAATGGGAGGCTGGAGTGGACGAGGAAGGCGTCCCTAGGACTTGAGCCTTGCAGATTGTGTTTCTAAGACTTTTTCTTCAATCTTTAGATGCTCGTTGAAAGGAATGACAGTTTTAGAATTCCACAGAGGGGTTTAGGGTCAGCAATCTAGTCACAATGAGGGGCCAGGGGATTTATTTATCTTAAAACTGCTTTTGCAGTAGCAGGCACATTGGTTTTTTAACTGAGATTGTATGGTACAGAACAATAAAAAAACCCAGCCTGGTTTTCTACTGATGTTTTCTTTTATACCTCACTCCAAATGGGGGAAAATGTCTATGGTCCATCTCAAAAAACGCTTTTAACATGTTGAGGTGGTTTTGATGGCTAACCGAAATTATAGGGTAGGAGCCCTCCTTCCAAGTAAACCCATCTCCTTGCAACTGCCAGTGGTTGGAAGCATTTTTAAAACCCAGTTGCAAGGATAGGGTAAAGAGTGGGGGTGTTGGGGTAGCAGTGAAAAGGTGATTTATCCGCGAGGCATATCCAGGCAGTCTGCTGTAGTGGCAATAGTCAGAGCTCTGGAGTCAGGCTGGCTTCCTTCAAATCCTGCTTCTACTGCTTGCCAGCTGTGTGATCTTGAGCAATTTACTTAACCTCTCTGAGCCTTCTCTGATATGGAGGATGAGGATTAGATGATATGGTGCTGGTCCCAGTTCCTGACCTGCAGAAGTGCTCAAATGAAAGTTAACTGTTGTTAGTATTAGCGTGGATCAGGAGTGGGGAGGGAAGGTTTGGGAGAGGAGACTCTATACTGGCAGGACCTCACGGGCAGGTAAGGCAGATCGGAAGGCACAAGAGGGGCCCGAGTGCTGAGAAAGCTCAGAATAGAAACAGTATCGCTGGCAAAATGCAAAACAGTGTCACCTGAATTACGGATGTTTAATTGGATTCCTCCAGGGCTGACTCACAGCCTTTGATCGATGCTGTTGCCCTCGTGGAGCCTCTATCGTCTGATTTAAAAATTTTCCACCTGCACTTGCAGCGTTTAGGCCTTGTTTCAATAAAAATCTAAGACTGTGTGTGCTCCGTGCCTGCTGGCCAGCTTGCCTGCCGTCCCTCAGCACAAATTTGCTGCAATGGGTCAGGCGCGGGGTGACGGGCTCGAACCACGGAGGAAAAAGGCAGAGGCTCCTAAAGGGCTCACAGTCTGTGTAGGGAGAAAGCCAAGGGCACAGATGATTATCAGGAGGATGAGGTGGGTTGTGACAAGGGAGGGCCAGGGCAGTGTGAAGGAAGAGCACCTGACTCAGCCTGGGCACATCCAGAAGGCTCCAGAAGGAGATGCTGGGACGTCTTGAAGGCTGGACAGGAATTAGTCTGGGACAAAGGTGTTCTGAGCTGTGGGAAGTGTTGGTCAGAAGCCTGAAGGACTCAGGGTCAGGATTCGCACAGGGACACAGATAGGCTGGCAGCCTGGGACATGAGCTCTGTGGATAGAGACAAGGTTGAACACATAAGGGGCATCTACTGAAGCTCTGGTGACCCGAGGATGGCCCCTTCAGCCTCGGACGTAAAGGGTGACTTGTGGCAATTTAAAAAAAAAGCTTTCAAAATCATCCAGGTAATACATTCTTATTATTTTTAAGTTAAAAAATACAGAGAAGGAAATGAGTCCTTCAAAATAACCATTGTAACATTTTTAAATGGAGTCTTTCTGTCTTTTCTCTGTGCATATGTCCTTTATAAAATTGGATCATAATATTTCCTAACCAGTTATTTTTAGTATGTTCTATTCTCTCATATCAACAGTAACATCCCTTCTGTAGCATCATTTTTAATGCCATTGTAGAATTCCATTATGTATATGTACCATGATTTATTTAATCGGTGCCCTATTATTGGACATTTAGGTTGTTTCCAGAGCTTTCCTATTACAAACAAGGCTGGGTGGCACATAATTGTAGCTAAATCTTTATGGTATCCTTAGTTATCACCTTAGGATAAAATCCTAGAAATGGGATCACTAGACTTAATGGGTTTAAATGTTTTCAAGACCCTTGACATAGAGTACCAAATGGCCCCCAATTTTCTACTCCCATCAGTCCATTGGAAACTTGTGTTCATTCTTGGTGTTTTTCACTACTATCTTCTCAAATTCCCATGTAACTGGAAACTTGTCAACAGAAGCCTTCCCAGCAGGAACGAAAAGGAATAGGCCTAAGAAAATACTGCTATTATTCAAAGAATTCCAGCCTGCAAAAGACTTTCCTCCTCTCCCGGCACAGAACAGTCCCCTAGGCTAATGTCTGCTTAGAAAACGAGGCTGATCCTGAAAATCTGGCCCCCCTCTTCTCACAGAGTTGCCAGATAAAATACAGGACGTCCAGTTAAATTTGAATTTCGGATAAGTAATGGATCATTTTGTAGTATAAGTATGCCCCACATATTACATGAGACATATTTACACTAAAAAATTGTTGTTTACCTGAAATTCAAAATGAACTAGGTACTTTGTATTTTTATTTGCTGAATCTGGCAGCCCTATTCTCTTAGCATCTCACCTCATCCATTCTAATATTGGACATATTTTCTCTAGAGACCCCCTTCAGTCTGGCCAGTCATTATAATAATAACTTGGTATTATTGTAAAAATACCTTTGTAATGGTTTGTATGGTTGGAAAACTGGGTATGTGGCCAACGCCCTATTATTGGACACCCGTGTTTTCTCTCCTCTGCTCTGCCTCTCCATCTCCCTCTCCCTCTCCCTCTTCCTCTCCCTCCCCCTCCCCCTCTCCCCCCCTCTCCCTCTCCCTCTCCCTCTCCCTCCCCCTCCCCCTCTCCCTCTCCCTCTCCCTCAGTGAACCTGTTTGGAACTTAATCTTCATTCACATCTTTATTTCTGGGCTAACTCTGCCAGGGCCCTTAGCTTTAGTGTTGGGGAAATACAGTGTCGGAGCTGTTTCCCAGGGTCCATCGCTGAGCCATCCCCAGGGAGGATTGCTAGGTCTCAGTCTAGGCTATCCTGGGGAAAGCTTGGGGGCAAAAGAACAGAAAACAAGAAGAAACAAAATCAGAAAACCGAGTATCTCCTTCAGTGGAGTGGAGGATGCCCAGAAGGACAAATGCTGTCACAGAAAACTGCCAGATCGCATTAGCTGGCCCTGGCAGGAAATCTGTCGGAAAACCGTAGATCCATGGGGCGCAGCCCAAGTCCCCGATGGAGCCTGGTGCAGAACGCTGGCGCTGGACCCTCAGCCCCAGCAGTGGGGCGGGTGGCTTGGGCAGGTGACCTTGATCAATGGCCCAGATTCATCATCATCGTGTCTCTCAGAAATGAAACTTGAGCCTGGAAGCCTGGCATGCAGTAGGCTCTCAGCAAGTGTTTTCTGGATGCTTGACTTATCCGATGCCTCGGCAAATCAACTTCCCGTGGCTCTTTCTGAAGATCAAGGGCTGGCAAGCTTTTTCTGTAAATATTTTAGGTTTCACGAGTCAGGTTGTCTCTGTCGCAGCTTCTCAACTCTGCCTTTGCTGCCCCAAAGCAGCTGAAGACAGTATGTAAATGAATGGGCATGACTATGTTCCAGTACAACTTTATTTATAGATACTGAACTTTGAATTTCATATAATTTTATGTGCCAAGGAAATGCTATTCCTCTTCTGATTTTTTCCCCAACCATTAAAAAATGTATAAATCATTCTTAGCTCATAGTTTGTACTGAATTTGACCTGTGAGTCACAGTCTGTCAACCCTTGCTAAAGATTCAGGAGGAAACACATCCTCCAGGAAGTCCTCTGAGTGCTGTGAGAGTAAGTTCAAAGAGAGGGTATGCTTTATCTTTGGTATGTATGTACCCATCACAATCTCTCTCTTATGAAAAGTTATTTTTTTTTCCCCAAACTGGCTTTCAAAGATACTTCATCATGCCATGCTCTTACTCTAGAATCTATGATGGCTCCCATGTCAAAGTCCTTCATTCCCAGCATATCCCAGTCGGCTGGACTCTTCACTGTAACTCGTGTGCACTGTAACTCATACTGTTTCTGCACCCAGTGTTTGCCTGTGTTGTCCCTTCTGCCTGCGTGCCTGGTGCCCGTTTTCCTTGCAGTCCAGGTTGTGTTCTTCCTGTAGGTGCTGCCTCAGTCTGAATCTGAGTCCCCAAAGTACTCTGAGCTCTCTTTCCCAAATGCCAACAACCACATGGGGCTTTCTCATTTCAGTTGAGAGCATGAGTTCTGAGCTCAGCCTGCCTGAGTCAAATTCCTATCATTGACTGGACAAGCTTGGAGGATAATAATAGTACTTACCTCACAGGCTTCCTGTGAGGGTTAAAGGAGATGGTTTGTATAAAATGCTTAACCCATAGCCTGGTGCTGATAGGAAGAAAGCACTCTATAAATGCTAGCTGGTATTGGACTTCTATGTTGTTTAACTTTTTTTTTTTTACAGTGAGACTGCATTTAATTGGATAATTTAAAAATGACTAAAAGTACCCTTTAAAGTCTAAAATAAAATGAAACAGTATGGGTGGTCATTTTTTTCAGGTAAACTTTTAATCATCCTATTATATACATAAAACACGGGTGGTCAACTGAATACATTTACCGTATTAACAATTTTCTTTTTAAGAAGAATCAAAATGAAGACTACTTAGAAAGGCTCTGGGAGAGCAAAGGGTAAATGGCGCTTGAGGGACATGCACTGTTTTGGGAACATAGCTTCCGGGCCAGGAAAGTGCATGTCTGGTTATAACGGAGGAAGAGCCAGTGTGGATGGGGCAGGCGGCAGTGGGTTAACGCTCGGACCGACGACGCAGCACGGAAGGAGAACAGGCTACATGGCTCTCCATCGCGTGTTGTGAAGGTGTTGCTCTCATGGCTGTGCCACAGGTACCCCCTGGTCAGCACCTGGCTGAGAAAGGGCTGAGCCCAGGGTGTCCCTAGAGATTTCTTAACACTTATTCTCCCCTGGGGATGACATTCAAGCCCACGAATCTGGTGACAGCTCAACATTCATCACCTCTGCACCGTTTGGTTTGAGGAAATTGAAATAAAGGTGCAACTCATCCTTCAATGCAGATCGTTGGCCAAGATGTCAAAGCTGTATCTGCCGCCGACTCAGCCAAGCGCTCAGCAACTTCCTCGGGGTACAGGGTTGGGTGGAACTGGGCTTTGCTTTGCACCTTATGTGCAAAGCACTGGGCTTGCATTTTCTACATGTGATTGTATTTAACTCTTGCCAGGACCACAAGATGGAGGTGTTATTCCTTCCCCCCCAATGAGGCACTGAGTCCTAGAGCAGTGGAAGGAATTGCCTGGGTCAAACAACCTTTAACTGGTGGAACTGATTTGCATCCTGGACAGGCTGACTCTAAAGCATGTTATTTCTTCTAGGTGCTGGTTGAATAGGACTGAGGATCTCCTCATTTCATACAGGGGAAACTGAGGCCCAGAGAGGGCAAAAGACTTGCCCACGGCCACAGGGGCTTGAACTTGGACCCAGGCTCTATACCCTAGACCAGCATTCTATCTCTAAGTTCAAATGGCACTTCTTCTCTCACCCATCCCCAAAAATCGATGGCAAGAAGGAACCAAATAAAGATTATATTAAGAAGTCAATGCTTTCCTCTGGCAATCTGCTTCTGCCTTCACATTGTGCTCTCTGCTGGGTTTCCATTAGGCTGCAGTTTTAGCTGCTGGTGCCCCGAGACCATGCCATTTTCAAGGAAATTTTGTAAAGCAATCCCATTATTTGTGATTGCTTCTCCCAACCCAAAGCTGGTAAAATGACCAGTTTTCCCCATGGTTCCCAGCGTGAAGGGCTGGGACTCAGAATGAAACAGGCTGACTTTCTTTTTCTTTCTGCATTAATCAGGTTCTTGCTGATGACATTTCTCTTAGAAAGAGCTGGCAGAGGCAGGGTTTGAATTCCAGGGTTCAGCACCAACCATGCAGAGAACTAGACTAACGAGGCTTATTCGAAGTCCCATCCATGTTCAAAAGTGCTTTGCATGAACACTTTAATTCATTTTGAAAAATACTCTTTAATGGCAGTGAAAGACCTCACACTATAATGCTCTCAGCAAGCAGCACATCTGTACATATGTGCTGATCCTACTTTTTTGGAAAACGCTCATATGCACACTTGTGTATTAGTGAGAGTGTCTTCGGTTGCAAGCGGCAGGAGAACTGATTAATATTGTCTTTAGCCTAGGGGATTTCAGTGCTAATCTGGGACAGTTGATAGTTGGTCACCCTACTTAAAACATTAGGACAATTATTATACACTTAACAAAAAGTCCAGATACAGGTGGTCCCAGGTCAGTGTGATGGCTCAAGAATGTTGTTAAGAGTTCCGGCTCTTTCCTTACGTCCCCTTTACCATTCTAACCACAGTGACTGCAGTAGCTTCAGCGCCATGAGGGGCAGCTCCAAAGGCTCTAATCACCCTTCCCAGAAGCCTCCCAAGCAGACCTCTTACATTCACTGGCCAGAAGTGGGTCTCCCTTCTAGTTGCAAGGGAGCCTGGACAAGTGGGTGTCTGGCAAAGGCAAATGGGGCAGCCATGACTGGCTGCCACCAGGGGTGATCTTTGCCCTCTGAACAGATCAGGGAGGGGAAAGGTCGGTTAGGTCATGTGGACACGTGGACCTCGGTAGCAGGACAGAGTGCCAGCTAGGACTGAATCCCCAATGCACTTACCTGCTGGGGAGCTTTAGGCATTGTAGCTTTACCCTCTGTTATCTGTAAAGTGGAGATAATAACACTACTTCTCTCTGCTGTGAGTTTATGCAGGAGATGTGCTGAGGACAAAGCCTGATACGCACTCAGCACTCCATAAACTTTATCTTCTTGTCTCCCTTCTTGTCTCCACTCCACCTTCCGGGCAGAGGCCTGTTTGTTTTTTTTCAGTTGGATGAACACCGGCAGATAGCTTGGGGTGAGGGCCAAGCTCCTTTCTAGTGGGGATGGAGGAAGGTTCCGGGAACCAGCAGGCTTCAGTTGTGCTGAATTGTTTGGAATCTGAGGGCACAGAGGTAGAGAAAGAGAGAGAAGAGATGGGCAGCTGGCGGCCCAAGAGAACTCGGAGGAAAAGATTGCCATGTGTGTAGGTTTGGGCAATGTGACTCCGTGAGAGCTTCGGGAGAATTCTGCCTTGCTTGGTGCTGTGTCTCTCTGGGAACTCCTTGGGAAGGCTCGATAACAAGCTGAGTAGGGTCTCAAGATGGACCAAGGGCCGGGACTAAGGCTCTCAGTCAAGCCCGCCACACCTGGGCTACGTGAAGGAAAAAGACTGGTGTGAAATACACCAGAACATTTGGGGAGGATTGGTGGTCTCTGGCTGCTTGTGGGTCAAGGCTATGCAAAATTTTAGAGTCCTTCTTTTTTTTTGTTTTCTCCCCAAAACACTCACTGTTCTGCCCTCCTCCCATCCCCCAGCAACCTTTAATCTACTTTCTATCTCTGAATTTGCTATTTCTAGTTATCTCCTGTAAGTGATACCATCGAGTATTTGTCCTTACAGTCCCTTGCTTATTTCACCAAGCATAATGTTTTCAAGATTCTTCTATGGTGCAGCGTGTCTCATAACAGCCTCCTTTCTCAGGGCTGGATAACATTCCGTTATGTGTCTGCGCCGTATTCATTAGTTGATGATCGCTTGGGTTGTTTCCACCTATGAATAATGCTGCTATAAACATTGGTGTACAGGTGTCTGTTTGAGTCCCTGCTTTAGCCTCATTCTTTATACTTGTATGTATTTTCCATAATTCCTACAGTGGTCAGGGATTTGTTCTATGATCAGATAAAAATGTCGTTTTAGAAGTTTCAAAGGGAGGCGAACAATCAATACGGTTATTTTTCAAAAGGTTTTCCACGTTAGCTCCATTTGTCCTATACCCTGCTTGTCCAGTATAATTTTCTCTTTCTCTTTTTTGCCCTGCTTTTTTCCTAACACCTAAGATAATAATAGATACTATTTTGAGTAGATTGCTGTATGTGTCCCAGGCACCATGCTCAGCGTGCCGTGCATAAAATCCCAGGAAGTAGCACTATTATCATTCCGATTGGAAATGAGGGAAGTGGGGCTCAGAGAAGTTAAGCACTGGAGCATGGGCCGTTCCAACCCAGGGCTGTTTGAAAACCCTTGCTCCTAACCACCACCTCTCGTTTGCTTTCTCCATCTTTCCCTTTTTCACCCCTCAAACTTTGGCAAAAAGGTACCTCTGTCAATTGTGTTTATAACCCAAGATTTCTCAGCCTCAACATGATTGAAATTTGGGGCCCGATAATTCTCCATTGTTGGGGGCGGTCCTGTGCATTGTAGGATGTTTAGCAGTGTTCCTTGCCTCCACCTGCTGGATGCCAGTTAACACACCCCCACCAAGTTGTGACATCCAAAAACTACAGACCTTGCCAATTGTCCCTGGCAAAAAAAAAATCACCCTCGCTGAGAACCACAGATGTGACCTGATTTCTGCTCAAGTTGTGAAAAAGGACTCCAAGGCCCTCCAATTGAAAGCTCCAGACAGAAAGGCATAGGCACAGTTTGTGCCCTTCTGGCAAGTCCAAGCTCATGTGAGGCAGCTGTCACCTGCTGGGACATTCCAGGGTGGGCTTTAAAAATACTCAGCTTGCCTCTGGCAGCAAGAGATGAAGGCTCAAGCCAGAGATTCCTGCCATTTGTCCTGAAAGCTGGAACTGGAATGGGTGATGCAGGCAGTTCTTGACCAGGAAAGAGTCTGGGCCCCAGACTGGTGTGTGGATGACACTGCTGAAAGGAGTAAGCAGAGGAGGCTCTTGACAGAGACACCACAGGATGAGTCAGAAGATCAGTGGAGGGAAGCAGATGTGGCTCAAGAAGTTGGGCACCCGCCTACCATAAGAGGTCCGGGGTTCAGCTCTCAGTGCCTCCTAAAAAACAAAGATGAGCACACAACAGGTACAATAAAGCAGACAGTGAGCACATACAATGAGGGGGTGGGAGAAATAAATAAACCTTTAAAATAAAATTTTAAAAAGATCAGTGGACTCAGTCTTGGAAGAATAGATTTCTAATTCTGGTCCAGCCTCCACTAGCTGTGCAGATTCAGCTGAAACCCTTTACCTATTTCCACATTGGTGAAATGAGACTATTAATAATTCCCTCTTCTCTTCCCAGGACAACTGTCAGGAGTGAAGTAGGATGATGTGTCCAAACTCCATCGCTCCACCTGCTTCACTCTTCTTCATAGCACTTGATGTTCTATTGTGTTTCTTTACCCTGTGGTTCTCTTGCCAGAATGTCAGCCTCATGAGGGCAGGAACTTGGTCTCTCTTGCTGCAGCATCTCCAGAGCCTAGGGTGGTGGGTGGCCCACGTAGCAGATGCTCAGGAAAGACCCATGCACACTGCTGTGGCAAAGCGACTTGAAACTATGTCTCAACAGCTTTAGATATGTCAAATCCTTTGTACTCTAAGATACTTTGTACTTTGTACTGGAGATAGTCTATATCCCCCTCTCAAAAACAAATCCAACACAAAGAAAAAGAGCCTTATATGAATTGATTTTTCATGCTACAGAGGCCAAAATAACAATAAACAACCTGAAAACCTCACCTAAGAAATGAAGATACGGACACAGTTAAATCAGTTCTGGTCAATCTAGAATTGGTTACATGTAGAAAATCCCAGGCAGCCATTACAGATGTCGTTTACATAAGATGAGTCGATGTCATAGCACACACCCACAAAGCTATACTGTGTAATGCAAATTGTCCGTGCAACCCAGTTACTGGGATCATAGGAAGTAGATAATCTCCTATGAAAAGTCCTATTAAAATGTAAGTGTTCATATCACTTGACCCAGAAATTACACTTCTAGGAATTTTATCCTAGAAATTTATCAGGAAACAACCCATATATCTATGAATAGGAAAATGAATAAATCACTGTATATCAATATAATGGAATACATGCAGCCATTAGAATTGAAGAGATTTGCATGTATCAGTGTGGAAAATGCCCAAGATATATTATTAAGTGAAAATAGCAAGTTGCAAAATACTTTTGTACAATAACAGTGGTGTCATATTTGGTAATATCAGCTAAGCATTTGACAAAATATGGAAGAATATACCCCAAAGTGTTGATGGTAATTATCTCTAAGGAGAAGAATTGACAGAGACTTTCTCTATGTTCTGAATTTCTAACAAGTTTTAATTTTAACATGCATTTATTACTTTCATAAACTGAAAAGAAAAATCTGTATGCAGCATGAGCTTGCCCATATAAGCAAACAAAAGTGAGGTACATGGCAATGGGAAGGAACCATATCTAGGTGTTATCAGTGATTGATAATTTCTATGGAGTAGGATAATAGGTAGTTTTCCTTCAAAAGAAGGATAAGTTCTATAATGAGCAAGCACAGCCTTCATGAAGGACAACCTTCTCCCACAAACCCTCCTTGTTTCTACTGGGGTGGTTCTGAGGGTGTAGTGTCTTCTTCCATGTAACCTTCTGTTGCGTGGTATCCCTGTTTCCCCAGGATGGATGACATTCAGCTCTGCAAGGACATCATGGACCTAAAGCAGGAGCTGCAGAACTTGGTCGCCATCCCAGGTAACTATTTGTGACCACCCCCCTGTGTTAAGCAGCTGCTTGGAGCCCCCAGCCTGCCCCACCTGCACTCCTTGGATCCAGAAAAGGAACTTCATCTCCTCTCCAAACGACATCGTCTTGCAATGCAGTGCCCCTGACCACATGTTTCAAACACAGCTTTGAATCAGGCACACCTGGATTCTAGTTCTGATTCAGGCCATTTCCTTGACTCTTGGACAAGTCATTGAGACTTAATTTCTCATCTCCTTGGAAAAGGGCATAGTGAAAATATCTAACTCATTGGGTGTAAATCCCATTGTGATAAAGGAAACAATACAAATTAAGCATTGCATTGAGATCTGACTCAAAGTAAGAGTTCAACAAGTATTAGCAATCACTACTATTATTATCCTGTCTGGAGGAAGGGTAGAGTATAGCAATTACAAGCTCTGATATTGGAGTCAAACATAGATTTTTCATCTATTATTTACATGACCTTGGACAAGTTACTTCATTAAATCTTTGTTTCTTCATCTGTCAACTGGGACAATAGGAGTGTCTACTTCATAGGATTGTTGTGGGCCTTGACTGAGACTAAAACATGGAAGGTGTTCAACACAGAGCTCTTTCTATAGTAAGTGCCTAATAAATTATTGTATTACTATTAAACAAATTTCTGTCCATTCTTCAGGTCATCTCCTGAGAAAGCCTTTCCTGACCATGAAGTCTGAGTTAGGCACCCCTCCATTAGCCTTACCCTTATCATAAAACTTACCAAATAATTGCCTGTTGACTCATATGTATCCCCTCTCTATACTCCATGCTCCTGAAGGGCACAAATGAGAGTCAAGCACATAGGTGCTAAGGAAATGTTTGTTGAATGAATAAACACAGCTCTGTCACAAGAACCTTGCTTTGACCCTTGCAAGGAGCAATGTAGAGGCCCAATGTACACCCTGATATGGACTGAATCATGCTCCCACCAAGACATGTTTAAGCCCTAATCCCCCATCCTGTGCTTGTGAACCCATTTGTAAATAGATTATTTGAAGATATTATCAGCTAAGGTGAGGCCAAGCTAAACCAGGTGGACCTTAGCCCAATATCACTGGAGTCCTTATAAGCACAGGAAATTTGGACCCAGTGGGGAGTAGGAGAGAGAAAGAGGCAATGACCATGTGACAGAGGCAGAGACTGAGTTATGGATGGCACACAAACCACTACCAGAACCCTACAGGCTTCAGAGAAAGCAGAGTCCTGCTGACACTTTGATTTTGGCCTTCTAGACTCCAAAAACCATGAGACAAGAGATTACTATTGCTTAATCCAACCGGTCTGTGGTATTTGTTACAGCAGCCCTGGCAAACTAAGACACACTCGCCATTGTCCTATACTGGAACATCTTCGCCATTCTATCCAGTAGTCTCCAGAGGCTACTTCTCAACAAGCCCTGAGCTCAGCGCCAGGCATGCAGCAATGAACAGGGAATGATTCCCTAGGCTCAAGGAGCTCACGTGTTGGTGGAAGAGAGACAGGACCTGGCACACAGTGGGAAACCATAAGTGATAGGCATTTTTGAGCTAGAAGTACAGCCTAATGCCCTTTACAGAAGGTTTCTCAACCTCAGCACCATTTGGGGTCAGATTCTGTGTTGTGGGGAGCTCTCTCGTGTGCATTGTAGGATGTTGAGCAGTTTCTTGGTCTTTGCCTATGAGAAGCCAGTAATATCCACCCCCCCTCGCACCAGTTGTGACAACCAAAATGTGTCCAGACTTTGCCAAGTGGTCCGTGGGGGAGAAAAATTGCCCCCATCTGAGAACTGCTGCTGTAAATCCAGGCTTGGCTCCAGGCTTATCAGCTGGGTGACCTTCACCAAGCAACTTAATTTCTCTGAGCTTCAAACTCCGATGTGTAAAATGAGACCAACAAGACCAACCTCCCGGGGCTGTTGTGACTCTTCCAGGAGATAAATGCAAAGTGTAGGCACATGCTACTCCTGTTAGTATTCTAGAAATGGGTGGTGCAAGCAGCGGTGGTAGAACTTTCGGACAGCTTTGCTTTAATGAGCACTTATGTGCATTTGGCAATGCCCAGGCCCCGGGGGTATCCAAGTGAAGATTCTGTTCTCATTGAAAGTTTTTGACATCTTCAGGTTCCATGGTTCTCATTCCTGGCTACTCACGGGATTCACCCGGGGAGCTTAAAAATATAAACAAAACACTGAAGTCCGAGGGGTTGGAGGGTGACTGCTAAAGAGGACAGGGCTTCGTTATGGGTGATGAAAATGTTCTAAAATGGAGTGTGATGCTGGTTGCATAACTCTGTGAATGCACTAAAAACCAATGAATTATACATTAAGTGGGTCAATTGTATGGGATGTGAATGATGATACCTTAGTAAAGCCGTGACCAAAAGAGTTAAATGTCAAAGGTAAAGTAAGAAAATAATGAGGAAGAAACAAAAAACAAAACCCTAAAGTCTAGACCTCACCAACCAGAGATTCCTATTCGATTGCTCTGGCATGGGGCTCGGCGCTGGTAAGTTTTTAAAGCTTGCCAGTGATTCTGATGTACCAGCCAGGCTGAGTGCCACCAGGCGGCCTCCACCGTCTCGTTTTATAGCCCTCGGAGGACGCCCATCCAAGCTCCCGTAAACTCAAACCCAGCAGTTCCTGGAAGGACGAAGGAGCTCCTGACCTCCAGGGCCTGGGGGCAGAGCTCTTCCTCCCTTTCTCTCTCTCGCTGTCTCCCTCCCTCCTGCCTGTGTGGCCCCCGGGCCAGCCCAGGCAATTCAAGTCCACCAGGCTTCCCTCGGGGCCGTGCAGGTACGGGTGATTGTGGTTGACACGACAGACAACCACGAGGCGCGCCTGAGCCAGGGGCGCAGGGGATGAGAACGAGCCACTCACCTGGAGAACAAAATAATCTGTAATCAACATCAGTGATATTTTAATGCACTGTTTAAAATCAAAATTAATGCAAAAAACAATAACCCACGATGAACAAAATGCCAGAGTTTAAGCCAAGATGAGCTCAGTACTGCTGTTCAGTGGGCAGAGGCCAGGGATTCTAGAGCCTGCTGCGTGGGGGGCAGTCCCACGCCAAGAAGAATCCGCCTCACCCAAGATGCCTTTGGCTTCCCCACTAAGGAGACGACTCAAACAAAGGCCCAGGTCACCTCATGCCAGTCCCACTGATTCCTGGTGAACCACTCCTTTCTGTTACTTTTGTGCAGAAACTGAGATCAAGTTCTAAGACAACCCTTTGCTCTCCTCCTTCCCATGGACATTTCCCCGCCTTCGCCTCCCACTCTTCATGCCCGAGTCTCCCTCTGCCATCCCTGGAGATGGCGTTAGCTGAGTTTAGGGGAAATGCCAACGCTCCCAGCAACACATCACTAGAAGTAGTGCGTGAAGCGAACACTGAGTGGCCAAGAAAATCATGTTTCTCGTGGCAGGGTCAGAGAATAATTTGCCAGCTCCTTGGTGTGTATTGGCGGGAGGGATGGAAGCAACTGTGGTTGCCTGGTGAGAGAGTACAATTCAAGGGCAAGCCACACACCTCGCCCCACCTCCCCTGCCCTACCCTAGAGCTAGGGCACTGGGGTGCTGTGGCCTCACCAAGGTAAGCCTTGAGTACCTTCTCATTGGGCATAAAAATAGTACGTTCCTCAGAGGGTTTTGGGAAGGAGCAAACCAGTGGTTCTCAACGAGGCGAGTTTGCCCCCCAGGGGATACTAGACAACATCTGTGGCATTTTTGGTTGTCACAAGTGGATGGCAGCATGGGGAGCACTATCGGTAACTAGTGGGTAGAGGGATGCTGCTACCCCACGAGGCACAGGATGGCCCCCACAAGGAAGAATGACCCGGCCCCAAGGCCAATGCCGCCGAGGTTGAGAAGCCCTGGTTTGAATCCACGTAAAGCCTATGGCAGTACAAATATAATGAAAATAGCCGTGATGTATTAAGTAAGCACCCATCCTTTGCACACTTAACACTATGCCGTTTGCGTTTCATTCATCAAATAAGCATTTATTTCTATTTTCACCTGGTTTAATAAATATTTAATAGGGAAGGCATTTAATCATTAAAACCACACTGACGATGTAAAATTAAAATTCCAATAAGGGCAGCTAACTTTTCATGAGGCCTCCCGCATGCAACAGGGCATCAGCCAAGCATTTTGCTTTTGATTTCTTGCTCTTAAAACTTATGGCAACCGTTCTGATGATCCGCATTGAGGGACTGGATGCTCCCAGAGGCTGAGGACCAGACTCAGAGGCACACAGCCAGGAAGGCGGGGAGTGGGGGTGAATCAGCACTGCCTGGCTCTGCGGCGCAAGGACAGGAGCTGCGGGCCAGGGAGCCCAGCTGGGAGGCCCCGGCAAGGTCCAGGGGGGAGAGGATGGTGGCCCGGGCTAAGGAGATGTGCTGGAGGGGATGAGAGGCCAGGCGGAGGGTCGCACTGACACACATGTATGTGATGCCAGCAAGTGGGGGTGGGGGGAGTTAGGCTGGCAAGCTGGAGGTTCTCACTGGCAAGTAGGTGGGTGACGTTGGCAAGCAAAGGGGCCACCTCATCAAGCGGGCAGGTGGCACCAGCAGGCAGGTGGGTGGCGCCTGCAGGCAGGTGGGTGGTGCCAGCTGGCAGGTGGGTGGCGCCTGCAGGCAGGTGGGCGACACTGGTAGGAAAGGTATATGGCTCCACACGGGCAGGTGAGTGGCATTGCGTGTAGCTTGGAGGAGCGAGCCAGGAGCTGGGATATGAGGTGCCATGACCCCCTTTGGACAACTTCTCCCCTGAGTTGCTGGGAGGTGCGGCCTGAGCCGAGGGCTGCAGCTGAGGACCTGGGGGGCTGAGGATCTCCTGTTGTGAGTGAAGGATGGAGAACCTAGATGAATCTCTTGGTGAGTGAGGGCTGTTGGGGGGCCCTGCCTGTTGCTGGGGGACTCCAGCAAAGCCCTGGGAGCAGGTAGAGGACACGTGGGACTCAGGACTGTAGCTGGTCCTGTGGAGAGAAGTGACCCAGGGACTCCCTGGAGCAGAGTGGGACCCTGGTGTGTATGGGGGGCGCCGTGGGTAACCTGCTGGGAGCGCCAGGGAGGGGCTCCGCAGTGCTGGCGAGTGACTTGGGGGGTCCCTAAGGGAGGGATGATGATGCCATCACCCGACACGCAGCGGCGGGGACTCGGGGGTGCCCTGGCCTCTGGAAACGGGGCTGCAGCATCCACCCTCCTCTTCACTAAGGCCTCTGGGTGAGCGGAGAAACCGACTCTGTTCATTTCCTGGGCTGCCCTCACAAAGGACCACAAACTGGGGAGGGGCTTAAAACAACAGCGGTTTACTGGAGGCCGGGGGTCCGATGTCAAGGTGTCGGCAGGGCCCGCTCCCTCTGCGGGCTCCCCTGGGGCCTCTCGCAGCCTCTGGTGGGCGCCGGAATCCTTGGCTGGCGGCTGCATCACGCCACTCCGCCTCCGCCCTCCATGGCCTGCTCCGTGTCTGTGTCCTTTCCCCTTCTTAAAAAGACACCAGTCACTTGATCACGTCTGCAGAGACCTTATTTCCAAATAAAGGCCCATTCGCAGGTCCCGGGCGGGTGGGACTTGAGCATATTGTTGTGGAAAACTCAATTCAACCCAGGGCACCGACGTTCTCTCCCAACCAAATAGTGCGTTCTCCTCGCCCCTGGTTCTGCTTCCAGAGCTGGAGGAAGTTGTCGCCTTCCGTCCTAGCAGGCAGAACAGGTCCTCTGCCGCGCGGGCTTTCATCTTCTGAAAGGGATCTGAGCAGAGGGAGCCCAAAGCGGGTTAAAGGTTCAGCCCTCCCGACTTTGCTCACTCATCACCTCCAGCCTTTTTCTTTTCTCCTAGGCCTTGGTGTCTGTGTCCGGACTACTGTCATCAGCATTGACGATTGGCCTTACCCTCCCCACAGAGGAAATCCTAACTGCTCTCGGCCAGAGCCCCCGGCTGTGTCATTACCATTTATTGAGTGCTCCCCGCGGGCCAGCCAGGCTCCCCAGAGCTTTAATGCACCTGCGTTGTGCCTCATAGTGTGAATCTTACAGATGAGGAAACTGAGGCACAAAGAGCTGAAATTGCTTCTCCAAGTGCCCCCAGCAAGTAACACCTGAGAGCCAAGAGCCCAGCGCTCGCCCCTCAGGCTCCCGAGCTTTCAGCAGTTACCCTCAACTGCTTCTTGGCTGGTGTTTTCTTCTTCCCAGAAAAAGAAAAAACCAAGCTGCAGAAGCAGAGAGAGGACGAGCTGATCCAGAAGATCCACAAACTGGTGCAGAAGAGAGACTTCCTGGTGGACGATGCGGAGGTGGAACGTTTACGGTGAGTCCGTGGCAGCAACTGCACACCTGACTGTCACCCGATGGTCACCCAACCCATTACCCCCAACTTCCTCCCGGAACCCATGATCTGCTCCCGGCATTTGCACAATCTTCCCCCACAGGCCTGGCCTCAACAAATGCCCCTCAGACACTGAACCCCAATGAACTCCACCTTCTGACCCCAAGGCCCATTCCTATATTGGAGAGAAACCCAACCCCAGCACCCCAAAGCCTTGCAAAGGCCCTTGGGTCTTTTTTTTTTTTTTAATAATTTTTTAATTCATTTTTTAAAAATATTACATTCAAAAAATATGAGGTCCCATTCAACACCACCGCCCCCACCCCACCACTCCCCCCACAGCAACACTCTCTCCCATCATCATGACACATCCATTGCATTTGGTAAGTACATTTCTGGGCATCACTGCACCTCATGGTCAATGGTCCACATCATAGCCCAATTCTCTCACGTCCCATCCAGTGGGCCATGGGAGGACCTACAATGTCCGGTAATTGTCCCTGCAGCACCACCCAGGACAACTCCAAGTCCCGAAAACACCTCCACATCTCATCTCTTCCTCCCATTCCCTGCACCCAGCAGCCACCATGGCCACTTTTCCCACACCAATGCCACATTTTCTCTGTGGACCTTGGATTGGTTGTGTCCATTGCACATCTATGTCAAGGGGAGGCTTAGATTCCACATGGATACTGGATACAATCCTCCTGCTTTCAGTTGTAGGCACTCTAGGCTCCATGGTGTGGTGGTTGACATTCTTCAACTCCATGTTAGCTGAGTGGGGTAAGTCCAATAAATCAGAGTGTAGGAGTTGAAGTCTGTTGAGGCTCAGGGCCTGGCTATCATATTGTCAGTCCAGAGATTCAAATCCCCTAGATATATCTTAAACCCCAGCACCAACTACAATTCCAGTAAAGTAGCATGAAAGTCTTGTGAAAAGAGATCCCATCTGAGTCCAGCTCCATCATGCAGAAACACCAGCTCCAAAGAAGGGCCAACTGACATGGCAGTGAACCCCATCTGCCATGACCATAGAACCTGAGGGTCTCTTTAGCCCTCAAAAGAACCAATACCTGGGGTTGTATCTACTTTATCTGTCTCTGAGACTCTACTCAGGTGTGCATAAGGGCAATCCTTCTGACAATCTCCAGACCCATTTTTAGAGACTCATAGCCATATAAACTCATTTCTCCTTTCCATTTCCCCCTTACGTTAAGTCAAACAGCATTTTAAACTCCTGTTATTATATGTAGACAGGGATATTCTGCTGGTCCACGTTGAACCTTTAATTCAAGGTCATTTTCTAGTTGCATCATCAGCTGGGACTTGGTAGTGATCCCTCGGTGCCAGGGAGGGTCATCCCCAGGTGTCATGTCCCACGCTGGGGGGAATGCATTGCATTTACATGCTGAGTTTGGCTTTGAGACTGGCCACATTTGAGTAACATGAAGGCTGTCAGGAGGAAACTCCTAGGCACAGTGCTGCTCTAGGCCTTGTTCTTATTTCAGGCGTATAGGCTCACAGGCATAGTCATTAGTATCAGGGGCTCACTGTTGGACCCTCATTCCTTCCTGGTCCTTACCGTTGCACCTGGGGGACTGCCGCTGCTCCCCTAGGGACCGTGACAGAGCACCCCCAGCCAGGAACCCAGTACCATCCCAGCTGTTGTTTTTAATTGTTGCCACTATGAGTATATCCAAACATTTCCATGCACCCTGGACATATGCCCTGTATAACTCCCTGTCAACCATACATCACCTGTCAATAACATCCTATACCAGTATTCCTCCACTGCCTTTGTTGAACCACTCTGTGATCCAAAACTTCCTGAAAAGTGAAGCCCAATATAATGTCAGGATCCCTTACTAGTAAAATGGAATATAGTGATGGGTTTAAAGGTTAGATATAGAATATGTATTGATTTGGAAAAATTCTACATCCTATCTTTTTCTGGCCCTTGGGTCTTAAGTGAACATGGTTCAAGGAGACGCCGAGGAGGATTTACCCCGCATATGGCACAGCAGAGCTGCTTACAAATCCTCTTCCCTGAGCTTCTTCTGAACTCATCAAGGCAACTTCTGGAAGCCTCTCCTGTCCAGCCCTGCTGCCGTGCATTGACTAGCTTCCTCCTCTGAGTTTGCCCTTTAAGTTCCTCTCCCTTTGGTGGCTCTGATGTCCTTTCCTAGTATCTACTATCTGCCATCATGTCTGCCGCCTAGACCTAGATAATCGAGCCCTGGAGCCCGAGGTATTTGGGACAGGGAAAGCCAGGAATTCTGGTTCTTGAAGATTTCAGTCCATGAGCAAAGCCTTTGGAGCCACCCAGAAGAGAAGAGCACAATGTACTCCTGGCTCCAGGGTCTCTTCCAGCCCAGAGGAAAGCTTCCTATCGACTCTGTCTCCTCTTGGGTCCTTCATCGCTCCTCCTGGAGACCCCTGGGATGTGCCTGTCTAACTCCGCCAGGCTGGACCCGCCAGCTTTACTCCTGGTGACCCTCCGACAATCCAACATGACATGTGCTCTGCAGCCCATCGTGTGCCTCATGGGGGCTCAGGTGGCTTAAAGGTACATGGTCAAGAGAAATGTTGCCCAGCTCTCCGAACCCTGAGCAGATATGCCGGGTGCTGTACATCCCTGCCTGTGCCCTGAGATCTCACCCTAGTCCTGGGCGAGCATTTACTCTCTCATTGATACATGTTTTTGTTCGTCCATGTCCATCTCTGCTTCAGACCAGGCTCATCAAACACCACACATGCACATAACTCCACAACGTGCACATGTGTAGCACAGAACCTAATGTGTGGTCCCACAAA
This sequence comes from Dasypus novemcinctus, assembly GCF_030445035.2. Taxonomy (NCBI): domain Eukaryota; kingdom Metazoa; phylum Chordata; class Mammalia; order Cingulata; family Dasypodidae; genus Dasypus; species Dasypus novemcinctus. The sequence goes on along the minus strand of NC_080695.1, from coordinate 57,022,072 downwards.
TTTCAGCTCTTGCCTCATTTCATTGGTTCCTTGATGCTTTTCCTGTTTACTATTCTTCTCTCTTCTCTTTTACATACCTGCCTTCACAGGGAACAAGAAGAAGACAAGGAAATGGCCGATTTCCTGAGAATCAAGTTAAAACCTCTAGACAAAGTAACCAGATCTCCAGCCAGTGAGTGCATATGTGACTCCTCCCCCGCCCCCAGTCCAAGAGAAAAGGAAATTAAAGGAGGTCTGGGAACAAGAGGGGAGCACAACAAAATGCTTTCTAATGATCAAATTTGGCCATGAAATGGAGGCAGGCGAGGCTGGCCTCATGGATGTGGGGACTCTGCAGTCACACACAGTCCCTTACTCAGAAGGGCCCTGGGCTAAGTTCAGTGCTCTGCAGTCACCATCTTGAATTTCTTAATACTTTTTGAACAAGGAGTCCCACATTTTAATTTTATGCTGGGCTCCACAAATTCTGCAGCTGTCCCTCCCTACTCACATGGCTTGGTGTGTTTCATAGAAGGAGCTAGGTGAGGGCTGAGGAAAGATTGTGGGGGCCGCGGCCCTCTGCTGGGGCTGGAACCTTTAGTGGAGTCAGAAACATACTTTTCAGAATATTAGCCTCACAAGCTCCACAGAGCAAAGAGGGTTTCAGGTGAGCTAAGTATGGGAAATGCTGTGTACTTGACCCCCTACTGGGAGTGTCCCCATGCCCATCAGCTTGTTAAAGCAATGATGGTCCTGCTGTCAAGGAATTGCCTGGTCTATTGACTTAGCATTTCTCAAACTTAGGCTGCTGTACCAGTGCGGCCTTTTTCAGTTATAAGAAGTGGGCATACAATTCAAAAAGAGGTCTTTGTGGAAGGAAGAGAAACAAGAACCAAGGCCTCAGAGTCTGAACACCTAGAAGTTGCTTTCCTTTCACTTCTCATCTGTGCCCCTCTTTGCACATTTTTTTCTACTACCCAGACCTTCTCCATGGGATCAGAATTGCAGAACCACAGCTTAGCAGCTCCAAGGTAGCACCACACCTTCTCTCTCCTCAGATCTAAATGTATACATCTTAGGGAGAGATTCTGGGTTGGCCCTTCTTGGTTTGTGTGCCCACCTCTTAGACCCATCACTGTTGCCAAGAAACTGGGTACTGTGGGCAGCCAGGTCTGTTCCACTTGCCCACTCCTGCAGCTCCAGACACATGATCTGGTACCAGAGGAAGAGGGATTAAAAATCTTGCTGGGGAAAAAGAAAAAACCTGCCACTATCTCCTACTACAAGCATAGCCCCAGTTTTCACTGGACACCCATTTGGATTCTATGAGAACACAGTTGTAAGTGTGGGGGAGGGAGGGGAGTGAAGAAAGAGAAGGGCCATGGACCTTTCTTTCCAAGGCACATGGTCCCTGCCTCAAGCCAGCATCCTCAATGGAATACCTTTTCCATAAAAGGCAAATTAGAAAAATTCCACTAATACCATGGAGAAAGAGGAAGCAAAATTTCCTTCTGTCAGTTTGTGGCTATAGAAAAGGAACCAGAAATGACAGAACTATATAAAACAGAAAATAAACTAAGTATACTGAAAATTATTAAAGTGACAAGAAAAAGAATGAAAACCACTATGAAATTGAGGATGTTATATATAAAAAAAGAATAAGAGAATTTCCAAAAATAAAGCTTCTGTAAAAAAATATTGTCACTGAAGTCAAAACCCAATGGATGGGTTACAGAGCAGATTAAACACAGGGACACAGTTGAAGGGAAGGTTCATAAGCTGGAAGACCGATCTGAGGAAATTACCCAGAATGCAGCCCAAAGAGTCAAAGAAATGGAAAAAAATGAAAGAACGTGTCATGGAAGATAGAATGATCAGATACAACTTGCATATAATAGGAGTTCCAGAAGGAGACAAAGATAGGATGGGGTAGAAAGATATGTGAAAAGATAATGTATGAGCATTTTGCAGAATTGAAAGACATGAGCTCTCAGACTAAAGAAACCTGGGCAGAATTTCTCATTTCATTCAACAAATATGTCTTAAATGCCAGGCCCTGTGCTCGGCTTGGCAGATGCAATGGTAAGGAGAGCTGAATAGGAAAAGGGCTAAAAGCTATTGTTGGAAGCTCAGGACTGGAAGCCAGAGGGCACAGAGGGAGGTGGGAAGAGTTAACAGCCCACAGCAGGTCTCAGTGCCACATCCCCTGACCTGTGAAGTTGGAGCCCGGCCTGGCCAGGCTTGCGTTGGGGCTGCAGTTGGTGGGGGCTCCTCTTACCTCACCTCTTCCTCTCTCCATCTCTTCCTCTGTGCTGCTCCCTTGCTGCAGGCTCCCGGCCAGAGAAGAAAGCAGAGCCCCCACCCAGCAAGCCCACGGTGGCCAAGACAGGGTTGGCACTCATCAAGGATTGCTGTGGGACCACCCAGTGCAACATCATGTAGCCCCCATGTCGGGTGCCCCCGGGGCCATGGGGACCACAGTCCCACCATCTGGTCTTCATAGCCCCCATTGCCCTGGGGCCCAAGAGCTCTTCAAGGTGGAAGAGGTTGAAGGCCAGACCGTGACTGCCGCCAGGGGCCATGGGCACAGTGGATGGGCCCGGCCGTCCTGTACAGAGTGTAGCAATAGGGAGTCCCCCACTGTCGCATGGCCCTTCCCAGAGCATGCCGAACCCAGGAGTCTGTCTCACTGTTTATCCAACCACCAGGAAAGGTCCTCCCTTAAAAAAGTGTATCTCCACTTCTATCTAGCTGTATCTAACCCACTGTGAGAGTGAACTGGGAGAGGGGCATGGTCCCCAGGCATGTACAGTCGTGACCTCTCAGCAATCCATCCCCACGTGGGACACACCCCCCACTCACCCTCCTAGCTCTGCTGTCAGGCCTGTCCCCGATGGGTGCAGCCCCCATCCCCTGTTTGTCCCCTCCCCAGGGACTGTGCCATGGAGGGCTCCCCATAGCCCCATGTCTCTCGGCTGCCATATATGCCTGGCATTACTGGGGACACAGAGGGCCCATCCGTAGAGTATGCTTGTGTGTGGTGTCGAGGTCGCACCCCTCGCTTCTCCCCACCCTGTGCCTGGGTGTGGCTCAGCATTCGGCAGCGGGCCCATTGCACTCTTGTCTTGTCCTTCCACTGCAGTGTCTGCCCCAGGTGTGTGGAGGAGAGTGAGGAGGGGGAGGCCTGGGCTGGATCAGATCCAGGGCTCAGAAGAGGTAGCAGAGAGCTGGAGGCCCCAATGCCAAGGCTAGCGTGGACAAGAAGGGGTCCCAGAGCAGATGCTGGTGGAGGCATTCTCCCCACACTGGGAGACACCAGAGCCAATGGAGGCTGGACGCCGCTCACCAGCGCAACACACAGACCTCTGGAAAGAGCAGTGCCAGGCGGGAGAGGCGGCCTGACCCACCCATGTCCCATCCTTTGGTGGTATATTTTAACCAGCCTAACAATTCCAGCCGTGTAACTCAATGTACATTTGCTGCAGCCAGCCAGGCATAGCCGTGTGACCAATTTGTACCAGTGTGTGTCGTGACCGGCCTCAGTAGTTAGAACAACTCAAGATTTGCTGATGTGCAATCATCCATCGGAGAAAATAAAAATGGAAACCACATACGTGACATTTTTTTAAAGTTTTTACTTTTTCCCCCCTTGATTATTGAAGTAATTCTTGTACATAGCAGATCATTAAGATAATACAGAAAGTGTAACACTTTTTTATTTTTTTGCTTGTTTTCTTAAAAAAAAAAACACTCATAATTCCTCCAACTAGAGACCACCTTTGACATTTTGGCTTATTTCCTTTCAGTCTTTTTACTACACATATTTTTTTCATGATTGCCTCGTATTGTACCATTTTGTAACCATTTTTTTCTCTTAACATTATATCACCATCATTCTCCCATGTCATAAAAAGCTCTTTGTAAACATTAAACGTGCTTCGTAAATATTTTCAATGGCTGTTTAGTAATCCATCTTATGGATATATCATAGCTTAACCATTTCCTCACTATTTCAAGTTTTTCAGTATTATAAATAATGTCTAGATAAAACATCCTGGGGAAATAAAGTTTCATCTGAATTTCTGATTTTTTCCTTAAGATAAACTCCTAGAAGTAAAATCACTGGGCCACTAATGGGTAGCATTTTCAAAATATTTATAAATCATAAGTCAATGTCAGCTTTGACACAAAGTCTTTCTAACTGCAGACCCCAGAGTCTGCTGGCTCGAAGGCCCCTTCCCCAGCCCCTGATATTGCTCCATCTCCAATGTGCTTCTGCTTCTGTCCAGGCTTCGGCTTGCGTGGCCCTTCCTGTCCTTCTGCAGCTGAAGGGGGACCCTGGACAAAGTATGAAGCCAGCCCCTCCCCACCCTAACTTGCGTACAAACTCCAGGCAGCAGAGGCACCTCTGCTCTCCCTTCCCCACTGAAAAGGAGGGTCTGGAAGCCCTGACCCCAGCCCAATTACCGAGCAGTCACTCACCAATGCAATGAGCCAAGCAGATCGAAACCCTCATAAAATTCCTGCCTCTAGTTAAGCCCAAGGGCAGACCTAACTTATGTTCCTGCCATTCCTATTGATCAAAACAAAACCAAAAAAATACCATTTATTTAGGCTTTCACAGAAGAACAGAGGAAAGTAACTATTCAAGATGCTCTCAGATCACGAGCGCTGCCTGCGAAGCTGGAAAACCCTGCAGACTTTGGAGTCCTGCACACCCACAATTGCTCCTTCCAGAATCCAGGTGGGAGGACAATCCCAGGAATAGCATTTTTAAGAGGTTATCACTGTGCTGGGCACTGAGCACCCATCGTCTTGCTTGGTCCCCACATCAACCTGGCATGACTGCGATTTTACAGACGAGAAAGAGGAAGGTCAGTCCTTTGTCCAAGCTCCCGTGGGTAGTCAGCGGTGGTGTTACCACTCATACCCCCTTAGTTTTCAAGCTGCAGTAACAAATACCACACATAACAACACAAAATTGTGAGCCAACAACAGGAATTTGTTGGCTCACAATTTTGAGAGTAGGAGAGGTCCAAAATGGCTGTAACATTCTGGAGCTGGCTTCCAGTGGTTCTTGGGATTTTTTGGCTTGTGTCCCTACCTCACGTCACGTGGTCATGGCCTCTCCTCTCTCTTCCGGGTTCCACTGACTGCTGGCTTCCTGCTTCCAGATCCTCCCTCTGAAGATTTCAGGGATAAAATTAAGACCCATCCAAACTCAGCTGACCACATCTAAACTATAAATAACATCTTCAAGAGATCCAGTTTACAATGGGTTCACACCATTGGATTAAGATAAACACATTTTTTTTTCTGGGATACAGAAGTCAACCTACCACACACACCCCCATCAGGATTTGGACAAATCTCCCTCATTTTGAGAGAGAGTGATAATAAATCCTCCATCTGATTGTCCCTTGTGTCTATCGCCTCTCTCTAAGTCTTCACAGGCTTTCTTCTTTAGACTCCTCCGTAGTCTATCTCTGTTTTCCTAACCTTCCGCTCTCTCCTTGACCTATTTTAATCTGGCTTCTGTCCCTCCCTTGTCCCTGAAGCCCCTCTCACCAGGGCCAACAGCGATCTCCAGTTGGTTATACCCAGCTGATGCCTTCACCCCTCCTGCTCTCCCAGGAACGCGCTCCACTTGACGGCTATATGCCACCACTCCCCAGGTGAGCCTCCTACCCCTCATCCTCCAGGTGCATTTACATCTGGTCCTCCAGGCCTAGGCCTCTGCATTCTGCTCTTTCCCACAGCTGACCTCACCATCTTAGATGGCCACCTGCATGCATGGCTTCCCAACTTCTCTCTTGAGCCTAGGCCTTTCTCCTAAGCTCGGACCCGTTTATCTAACTGCTACCTGCGCATCTCCATTTGGATACAGAGTAGGCACCTCAAATGTAATGTGTCCCATGTGAGGGGTCGGCAAACAGTAGCTCCAGGAGCCCCAATCCCATCTGCCGTCTGTTTCTCTCACTAACGTTTTGTCGGAACACAGCCGTGCTCATTCGTGTATATATTATCTATGGCTGATTTTGTGCCACAACAGAAGAGTTAGTGGTTGTGGCAAAAACAACAGGGCTTGTAAATCCTAAATTAGTAATATTTACTCTCTAACGCTTTAAGAAAAATTTCGCCAACCCATCCTAAACTGAACTCAGCTTCACCTGTTAGTTTTCATCTCAAGAAAAGGTACAACCCTTCTCAAGGTTATCCATTGCCAAGTCTTTAGTTTCCACTGGTTAAGTACCCCTAGAGGCTTTCCACAGTGTACGCCTGGTGTAGAAGGCATTACGTTTGCTTGGTCAACTGCAGTACCTTCTTCACTGGCCTCCTTTTCCACTGGTCTTTCTCCTCTGAAATTCATTCTCCACACAGCAGATTGTTTTTTGAATGATACAAATCTAACCGTCACTGCCCTCTTCAAAGTCACCCCCACCGCCTTCTGGGTGAAAACCACGGCCTCTGACGTGGTTTAAAAGGCCTTCTCTGATGGGGCCTCTTCCTTTCTATGAGGCCTCATCTCATGCCCCTTTCCTGGATCCCCCTTCTTTGGGGTCTTTGATTCTTGCCACGTTTTCTGTTGCTCCTGGACCATCACCTTTTATTTCCTCTGCCAGAAACTTCTCAGATTCTCTCCTCCCCTTCTTCTCGTCATCTATTTATTCATGCCCACTCTGAAGCCAAAATGATCTTCCTAATGCTCAGATCTGACCAAGGGTGTCACTTCCCAGTTTAAGACTCTCCTATCCCTTCCTGCTGTCCTCACAGTGAGGTCTTGGCCCTGTGGCCAGGTCTCTACAGCCTCACGTGCCCCAGCCTGCCTTCCGCACCTCCTTCTCACCACTCCTCCAGTTTTGCACCTTTGCTCACGCCAGCGATTAAGGGAACAGACCAAGGGCACTGGGCAGGAGTAGCCAGGGAGAAAGAAGGAAGACTGGGCAGAGGAAAGTGTGAAGGAGGGTATGTCCCACAGGGCCCAACTTTACCCAGAGATCACGTGACCTTAAGAACACTATGAAATACGTCCAAATAGGACGTGTTTGACAAGAGCGCTTCCAGCAAAGTGCTGGCCCGGAAACCCAGATTTCCCCACAACTGGTCTGTACCCACTGCGCCGCTGGAGTTGGGTATGGGCCATTACCCCCATTTGGCAGGTGGAGAAAATGAGACCCAGAGAGGGGAAGTGATCAGCCCAAGTCACATAGCACATAAGTGGTGGAGCCGGGTTTGAATTTGGGTTTTCCAACTCCATGACTGGTGCTCTGAGAGCAGCGGGTGGGCCAGGCCCAGGAGAAGAGGGACCTCAGGTTGTGGTGGAACGTAGTCAGCCAGGCCTGGGGGGTTCTTTCATGTTTTAAACCCTTCCCTGGTGAGCTGTTATTGATTAGAGGAGACTCCCGGCCACGCCGCAGCAGCTGAACTTCTGTGAGCTTTGCGGCGGCTGAACAGCACTGAGCTGCAATTCTTGACCTCCCAACTCATCTGCAGCTGGAGAAGAAGCATCTCCCACGTGCCCAGTGCCACCAGCCAGGCCCGAGAGACCTTCCACTGACAGGCCAGCCAGTGGGCATCGTGGGCCGAGGCAAAACGCTCGGGGAAGCTGGCTTGAGCAACATAGATCAGTTCATTTTTCCATTCATTAATGCGTTAGTTAATTCCATTAGCTATTGCAGCATTTGGCAGGTTTAGGGAATACAGAGAGAGAGAGAGAGAGGGAAGACAGGATGGGGTCCTGCCCTCATGTAACTTCCATTCTAATAAGGGAGCCGGATGTCAAAAAGGAGGGAGGGGACAGGGATCTTGTCACCAGTGTTAAGTCTGAACAAAACCCACTGATAGCAGATTAGCAAAGGAGAAGGCCATCTAGAAAAGTAATTGAGTGCTTCGGCTTGCAGTCAGGCTGCCTGGGTCAAAACCCCAAGTGTGTGAGTCTGGGCAATTTTCTTTTCCTCTTTGCACCTCGGCGTCCAGATCTGTGAAATGGAGAGCGTAACAGGAGGATTAAATGAGATGATACACAAGAAAAGTATAGAAGGATGAGCTTAGGAAAGTCAATTACCATCTAAATCAGAAGGTGGGAAGAAGGGTCCAAGGCCCAAGGCTACTCAAACCTCTCGGAGGTTCCTGGAGGGCCAGGGGCTGGTGCGAGGAGTAAAATGGTAAGACAAACCTGCGGCCCTGCCCTCAGGAAGTGGACAGGCCAGCAGATAAGTGAACAGACAGATTTCTGATGTTAGAATTTGATGCTGAAGATCCAGGAAGTCAGCACCCAGAGGAAAGAAAAGCCAGCAGCACCAGAAAGAAAAGGAACCTTGAACCCAGAGAAAAGCAAGCCCCAGGAACGTAGGAACCCAGGAAGCCTGAAGCTCACAGACGTCGGCAGCCATCTTGCTCCAAATAGACTTTGGTGAGGGAAGTAACTTATGCTTACCGCCTGGTATCTGTAACCTCCTACCCCAAATAAATACCCTTTATAAAAACCAAAAAAAAAAAAAAAAAAAGTGAACAGACAGGACGCTGCCATGGGACAAAAGTTGCCATAACCCAAATGACAGCGGAAGCACCCATCCCACACGCTTCCCAAGATTTCTGCCCGTTCCCCAGTTCTTACAGTCTCGTGGCACGTCTGACCCTCACTGCCGGCCCTGGCTGACTCGCTGCATCCTTCTCCACTCCCTGCCCACAGCTGTCCCCTCCCTCTACTCCAGACTAAGTCCAACAGGGAGCTCGGCCCCTTTACGCCGGGCTCCACTGAGAACGCCAGCACAACCTCGGCGCACAGGGCCGGCTTTACAGAAAGTCCACGGAGGTGTGTGTGTGTGGGGGGGTTCGCATCACAGCCCCGGGCAAGAGGGAGGTGAATGTTAGACTTCCTGTTTCCCCCAGCTCTGGTCCAGCCACCTCCACCTGCCCGCACACCCAGTCCTCTTCACTACAAACGTCCCCCCCCCCCCCCCCCCCCCGCTTTATTAGGCAGAACACCTGCGCGCTCAGTTCAGCTTCGCCCCTAAATTCCTGTTCAGGGAAGCCTTGGCTCTACAGCCCCAGGCCTCGCCTCCGGCGCTCACCTCCATCCCCCCTCCCCCAGGGCTCTGAGAGGGGGAGGGAGACTACGAAGGTTTCTGACTCTCCTGGTGAGAAATACGGGCTCATTGCTCCTCCCGCAGGAGACGCAGCTACAGGAAATTTGGGTTTTAATGAAAGATTTCCTCCCCCCGGGTCGCCCAGGGATAGCAAATAGCACAGAGGCTGTGGGAATGCGCAAGGGGCGCTGGACGGGCTCAGGAAGCTTCCGGAAGGAGGAAGCATCTCAGCCCTGAGACAGGGAGGGTGTGTGGGGGGTGCATGGGCGGGTGGGGGGCAGCCTCGCCGAGGGCTCTCCAGGGCTGCAGGGTCCAGGACACGGACCTCTCAGCACACCCCCGCTTGGGGGCAGCAGCTCTCTGCACTGGGATCCTTTGGTTTATACCTGATCAACCCGAAGCCAAACAGGAGAGCCTAAGGCCGGGGCTCTCGAGGCGCGGGTGCCGCTCGGTCCCTCGCTCACAGGATGTCCTCTGACCTGGGGCCTCCCTTCTGCTGGCTTATCCTCAGGCGGGTCTCCTGGTCAGGCCACCGCCAGGCTCACGTCCTCCCAGGCCCACTGGAGCCGCGACCCCATCACCCCCAGCGCGGAGTCGCCCTGGCCCGGTCGCATGCCCATCCCTGAATAGCTTGCCGTGGCCAGAGGAGGGCAAGCCGGGGTCCAGAGGCGCCCCCTGGAGCAGGGGAGGGGCCGGCCTCTTGTGCGGGAAGAAGAGAGGGAGACTGGGCCATGCGCCGCTCCTTATGGAGACTAAGAAACGGGGTTGCCAAGAAGCGCAGAGGCTGGCCCGAGAAGGCGGCGAGCTCCCAGCTCCGCGGCTGCCCAGGCCTGATTCCACGCCGATGCTCTGCGCTCACCCCCATCCAGCCCAGCCCCTGCCCCGAAGATGTCATCTGTCCCCATAGACAGTGCTCCCCTATGAGCCCCTGCGACTGGTTCACCCAAGGGCGGCTCTTTGGTGGAGCAGTGACTGTCTACCCAGGGTGGGCCTCCACCTCCGTGGGGTAGGAAGGGAAAGAAGGCCCGGGGGACACACTTCCGTGGCTTCAGCCCAGATTCCCACTGGCCAGGCGCGTGTGCCAGCCCCTGGGCAGGGCCAGGGGCCTGTTTAACCACTGTAAGATCATGTTTTAAAATTTTGAAATGATTTCAAACTTACAGAAGGGTTGTACTTTAAATAGTAAGAAAAAGCCCTGTATACTCTTTCACTCAGATTCACTGAGCGCTAACATTTTCCCACATCTGCTTTATTTACTCTCTCTCATATATAAATATAAATGTCCTTTTCCAGTACATTTTGATTGTGGGTACAGGCATCATGCCCCTTTTACCCCTAAATCCTGCAGCATGCCCCAAAATAAACAAGGGCATTGTCTTTCATAATTACAGAACAAGCAAATTCCATTAATTGAAAGCTGCTATCTAATACTCATGTTTTCCTTTATGGCTATCTCCTCCTGCCCCCGTCCCCTCCTGGATCTAGTTCAGAAACAGAAATTGTACTCAGTCACGATGGCTCTCTTTAGTCTCCTTCAATCTGGAACAGGCCCTTGGTCTTTCTTTCATGACACTGACATTTTTTGAAGAGTTCGGGTCTATTGTTTTAGTCTGCTGGGCTGCTGAAATGCAATATACTACAAATGGGCTGGCTTTTACAATGGGGATTTTTTAGCTTATAAGCTTACAGTTCTGAGGCTGTGAAAATGTCCAAATCAAGGCATCATCAGGGGATGCTTTCTCCCCAAAGACTGGCTGCCGGGGATCCTGGGCTCCTCTGTCACATGGCAAGGCACATGGCGGCACCTGCTGGGCTCTCCCCTCTCTTGCGGGTTTCAACTTCTGGGTTCTGGGGCTTTCTCTCTCAGCTTCTGTGGGTTTCTCTATGTCTCTCTCTCCATGTAGGACTCCAGTAAGAGGATTATGACCCACTCTGGGTCCCACCTTGATTGAAGCAGCCCAAGCACAAGGCCCCACCTATTATAGGTTCACACCCACAGGAACAGATTAGCTCTAAGGCCTTGATTCTTCTGGGGTCCATAAAAAAACTCAAATTACCACACCTGTGGTTTTATAGACCAAGCCCCTGCATTTTAAACTCATTCCCCTGGTGATTCTGATGCCCTCTCCAATTTGAGAGCTGCCACCTCGTGGGTGAATCGTGTTCTCCCCAGCTGCTGAGAGCCCCGGAGCCCTGCTGCCAGCAGAGCGGTAGAACAGTATGGCTGAGGCTCACGTCCTCCTCATGTGGGACCCCCACGCCTGGCCCAGCACCCTGCACCCAAGCCGGGGCTAGGGTGAATTGGAGGCTGAGTAGACAGGCTCCAGCCCAGCTGTGCCACTGAGAGACTTGGGGTTACTTAAACTTTCTCAGCCTCAGTTTCCCCATTGGTGGAGAGTGGGGTTGGACTAGGTAGCCTTTAAGGACCCTTGCAGCTTTGTGAGACCCTGAAGTGTCTGAGCTGGGCCTGGACTTCTGACCCACAGGAACTATGAAATAACAACTGCAGGTCTTGTAAGTCACTAAGTGTGTGATCATTTGATCTGCAGCAACAGAAAATGAATATGCCAGGCACAAAGTGGTGAGGATACACTGGTGAGCAAAAATTAGTCTCCACCCTAATGATCCTTTCTGCCAAGTTGAGGGAGACAAATAATCATACAAATATGTATTCAATGGTAAACTTGGTATTTTAAAAAGGGGCTGTGAAATGGGGGGACTTACCTAATCTAGGGATAGAAGAGGGGGTGGTTGGAGAAAGCTTCCCTGAGAAAGTAATGTTTGAGCTAAGGCCTGAGTAATGGGGGTGGGAGGGATTAACCAGATAAAGATATGGGCAAATAATTACAACTACCATTTATTGGCTCCAGTACCAGATTCTCCTCTAAGGGCTTCACTTTAGCAGCTCAATTAAGACATAAAAGAACCCTCTGAGGAAGGTGCTCGTTACCTGCATGTATAGATGGGAAAGGAGGCCCCACAAACCTAAGTAACGGGCTCCAAGTTTCAGCCTTGAGGGAGCAGGGGTCGCACCCTTCCTTAGACTGCAGAGCATGGGTCCCTAGCCACCACCTTGCCTTAGGCCCAGGGCAGCGGGTACAGAAGGGAACCAAGCGTGGCCAAGAAGCCAAAAGAAGGCCACAGACCAGAGGGGGGGAGTGTGGTGCGACACGGGAAAGAGCCCAGGAGGGAGTCCATGTGTTAAAACTCACCAGCCACCTCATGCCTGGAGGTGAAAGGGATTCTACTTGAAGGTGGGGATTTTTCCCCCAACTTTCTTTCCTGGTTGCAAGTCCTGCCCACACATGCCAGACTTGGGCGCTGCTAATTCCCTAAGGGAAAGACTGTGAGGCCCTGGGGTAGATCTGAGGGGTCTGGGAAACTCTGTGAGGGGAGGAAGGGTGGGAGGTGGGAGGTGATTCCTCCCTCAGCCCAGCCCCTGCATCTGGGAAGGCTTTCTGGTGGAGGTGGGAAAAAAGGCCTTGCCATGAGATGCCTGAGGCAGTCAGAGGAAAGGGCTTTGAGCAGGTCTGAGATCTTACTGCCCCTCCCCACCCACCCTCCCCACCAAGAAGTCTCCAGGCCTTAGGGGTTAGTGAGCAGTATTTACCCAAAGGATCATCACAACGACCCTGCAGTTCTTTTTCTCCTCTGGTGACCTAAATTGCCCGTTTCCAAATCCTTCCTTTCCAGAACATGTGAATTCTCTTCATCTTCCTGAGTACTGGAAAAGGTTCTAGCCCCCACTCCTTTGGTGTGGGATCTAAACTCCAAAGTCCCATGTACCTGGGAATGAGGGATTCTCTTTCCTGCAGGTTCTTTCATCTGCTGACTTTGTTCCTGAGGCAACCAGGTTTCCTCACATTCCAACCTAATCTGTTCCCAAGGGCTGCCAACCTAATTCCCAGGAAGAGACTGGAACTCTCCTGGGAAAGAGATTCTGCACTCTGAGAGTATTAATTCAAACAGGCAAACCAGATCATCCTCTCTGCATCTCACTCCAAAGAATGGAGTTAGACATAGCTGAGACTGCAATCACATGGACAGCTGGAAAATGGCCCATTTATTTTAACTAGACGTAAAGCAATGCAAGAGCCTGGAAGTAAAGGCCAAGAGAAGGGATGATGGGGCTGCACTTATCCCTGGGTTTAGGGGTCAATGAGCCAGGTTACTGCTTTCCCTTTTCTCTCCCTCCCAAGCCAACAAGCAGCCTAAATGAAGGCCACCGTAGGTCTTCATCTGAGAGGGCGAGCAGGGAGGCTTCTGAGGCATGACTCATTCTCTGTCCATGTGCTGCTTTTAAAGCCAAAGAAGATAAATTGCAGAGCATGGTGCTCTTCATGGTAGAGGGAACAGAGAGGGTTAACAGCAAGCAGGGCTGGGAAGCTTCTGGATTGAGGGTCTAGCTAGATCACATCTTGGGCAAGTTACATATTGATCTTCTGAACTATCATCTCCACACTATGGAAGACGGGAAATACACAAGACAAATGCTATGCCACATTTCAAATCCCAGTCTAGGGCTACAAACCTCCCTAGCCCCACCTTGGTGGCAGCTCAAGTTCTGCAAAAACTTGCTACCAGCAAGATGATTTGAAAGGATTGCTAAAAGTTTTAAAGAGCTTTTTAAACTTGGAACTTAAAAAAAATTTGCACTTCATTCAAGAAACAATTTACCCCAACACCTGAGTCTCTTCTAGGTCCTTTCAAATTCTTACAAGGGGATGGTGGGGGATAAGGGTAGTCTCAGGGGAAGGGTTTCACAATTGAATTTGTGAATCAACTCTTGTCCAAACTGACCTATTCAAAAAGTATCCTTAGCAGTGATCAAAATAAGGCAGTGGGCAAAATGGATTTCTTCCAAAGGAAGAAAAATCCTAGACATCATCCCAGTTTTATAAACTGGAGGTGTTTTTTTTTTGTATGTGTGGTTATTGTGTTTCCCCACACAATTATATCCTGAACTAAGGCTGGGAAACTCAGCGGTTTTTGAGCAGAAGGTCCAATATATCTGATCACCAGCCCACGGTGGATGCTAATTTAAAAGGGCCTTAAAAATGTCTAACCAATTTGTTTCCTTCTTTTGCCTTCACAGGAATATTTCCAGAAGGGGTGAGAAGGTGGGGGCACTCAAAATGAAAAACGAGACAGAATTGGATTGGTTTGCAATCCCTCCCTGCAAACAAAAAACAAAACCATCATTTGGAAAACACATTAGATGCTTGCTTGTAAAGTTTATTGACAACTGTTTGGTCCCAACACACAAAACAGCAATTGAATCACAAAAAAAGTGTTCAAACAAAGTTGACAGTTAAGAAAAACATCTCTTCCCCCAAGCCCAATCCAAAACAAACAGTGCAAGATGAGAAATGGGGGTTTTGATGATAATGTTTGTCTTTTTTTAAACAGACAAATCTAATCTGGTACATCTTTCCACCCAGAAATAAAGAATTTCATTGTCTTAATTCTCATACATCATTTAATTAAGCCTCTGGATAAAAAAATAGATGGCAATTACACTGGCCATTGTAAAATATATCGTGAACACAACGTGCTTCTGCTGTATTCCCATATTTTCAAACAGTGCTTGTTAGAATCACACATGCGTCCCAGACTAACTGGTGACTCCAGTGAATGGTACGACCACCACAACCACAAAACAGCACTGAACTGCAGTTTCTTGCTTCCCTACAGCCCAAAGAACTTGCTCTTTGGGATTGTTTCTAGTGACTTGTAATGGTACCTCTTATATTTTTAAAGCCTATAATTCTTACATGCTAGCAAAATTAGAGTCCAGGTGTGCAAACTGAGCCTTACGAAATCTCTGAATAAGGCAACTGATGTTCTCAACACCAACATTACTACAGTTTAAAAGCTTCTTAAAAAAAATTGCACATGTGCATTTTATTTCCTGTAACACTATGTCTGTAGAAGAAATGTCTTCAGAAGTACTCACAGAGTGCCATAATACTTAGGGCCAGATGATGAGAACTGGGAATCACTGGCTTCATTTAAAAGATTTGGGGAACAAAAATCTAACTTGTAAAAAATCTCTCTATAGCCCTTACTTTGTGGCATTTTATCAAAATGCTGGCTATGAAATCAGAGCCCATTTTCTGGCTTTCTAGAAATTACAAAATATAAACATTTCCCCCAAAGAAACCATCTAACTAGTGGAAGACCTTGTACAAAAAGTTCTTTCTGCTCTATGAATGAATCTGCCTTTTTGCCCAACAAATACAATCCATTGTAAATGCCGGGTTTCTCCAGGAGGGTAAGAGGTCACCAAAACCGGGCACCTCAGCCACTTGAGAGAAAGGTCAGCCCACAGTGCACTGCTCCTCAAAGGGTGGCTTCTCCAAAAGGCCAATGTTAGACACCCCCAAAAAATCAAACATGCTTCCAACAGCGAGAAGTAACAGAGTAAAATAGACACTATTAAAAGACACTGAACTACCATATACTCGAACACACATATACTCACACGGAAAGCTTCCCAGCTACCAAAACCAGCTTTAAAATTACAAAAACAAGGTTAAGTTGATCAACCTTGGCCTTCATACATACAGATAGAATTCTGTCTCTTCCTAGTGAAAATAGTATTGATACCACTCCTGTTAAAGCACCTCACCACTCAGCTCTGATTTGTAATTTATGCACTTGATGCATATTTTAGAAAATCAGACTTCCCCATATTGCCTCTCGACACACAATAATGTGTGTTGTAATTCAAATGCTGACTTTAAATTCATGACACCAAGACCATCTCCTGTTCCTTAACCCAATCCATATTAAACTGGAACATAAAAGGGAAGCGTAAAATATCAACTTTCTAGAAAGCACCTAAATGGAACCCCAAAATGGAAACATTTTTAAAAAATCTGTCATGAAGCCACATTTGTCAACTACAGACATAGTTAAATAAAAAATGAGGCAGACTTACAAGTCACATGAAACCCAGGAACCTACATATTTCGACCTGAAAATATTTCTCAATTCCTTGCCTACCCTTCTTCTTTAGTGTGCAAACACGCAGGGTCACAGAACAGGCTTTGTTTCAAAGACACATCATGCATTTGATTAATACTGTCTGAAATCATCAGTAAGCAAAGGCTTATAGACCAATCATGCTTCATGTAGGATTATATCAGAGATGTGGCTTAATGCAAGTAAAGCCACTTCTTTCTAGCTGAATTCTTACTGCTTTCTATGGAACACCATTATATTTCATAATTAAGAAAAATTTGGTAAAATATGTTAAGGATTATTTAACAAATGCCAGAAGTTTTATCAAATAATTAAAGGGGGGAAAAAACCCTGTCAGATCAAAGCTGTGTTTCAATGTAAAAGAAATAAAAAACATTATGGAATATACCTAATAATGAAGTAAGTGGCTTCTAGGGGAATTTTCATTAAAACAGAAAAGGATGTGTTTTTTGAACCCACTTTTGTGTGCAGACTCAGACAGTGTTTTCCATCCTAATTCTATGGTCAAAATGAGAGCTAAAGCTTGGTTATAGGTGCAAAGGAAAAGTTGGCTGCCAACTTGACTCTGTTTTTAGGTTGCTTTTTGGCTGGGCTTTCCACAGGGTCCTTGCTGAGCAGTGGCTCTGGGGTTTCTGAAGAGGGACAGGGAGGCACCGGGACAGCTGCTGAGATACAAGATGACCTGGAATCAGAGGCCACTTCTCCATTCTTTAGTGGTACTGGAATTTCAATGTTCTCTTCTTGATTTAAAATTATAATTTCTGTAAACACAGCAAAGCAAACGAATTTAGTCCTAAGACCCATAAGAAGTATAATTTTCAATTTCTCTTTTGTATTTTCTCCAGAAGAAAAAAAATTCCCCAAACATCACACCTATATCACAGTCATATTAACTGTTTGGTCAAGAATTTGTCACATAAATCAAGTATTTATCAACTGTCTTTCACCTCTTCCCTGAATAACAAATTTTTAGAAATCTTCATTTTGAGCTACATATCAATGGACAATGGGATAAAAGAAACATATCACCACTTTGGATTCTTTGCACTTTCAAGCTCTCTGCCAGGAGTTAAAGACCCATAAGCCATACCGACTTAAAAGACTTTCCAAATCCAAAGCACCTTTAGTTTCAGGGAGCTCCTGACCTACTCCATTCACGGAGGAACTGTACTCTTCTGGAGGTGATGCCAGGAAGGAAGGCGAAAACTGCATATAGTCTATAGTACCCTTGAAAATGCAGTTAAGTCAAACAGTTTTCCTGCAGTGTTTACACATCACTATTCCTTTGGTAGAGCCAAAAAGTAAGTGGCCTGCTGTATAGAGTGCCATGATGTTTGAAAAGCATGCCTCTTGGAACCTAGGACTCCCACTGTGTATGGTCAGGGGCTCTCACCGCACCAGACATCTAGAAGGTGAGACTGACAGCAAAGGAGATGGTAGAGCCTAGAGTCCTTCTCAGGCTCACCCTCACTGAGAAGAGCAGACAGAAATGTCCACACCATTCAAAGTGTTTCTCTCTCTCATCACATACATGCGGATGAACTCAAGTATACTAAACGCACAAGGAAATGCGGGGTCTCTCGCTATTATGTACCACCATCTCTTATTTTTCCAAAAAAACAGCCTCAGTTCTTTCACTTAATAACAGTGCCAAATGCTACTTAAGGCAACTGAGGACTATGAAAATAAATCCCGTAGTCATTAGGCTGTCCAACATTCTGGAAAGCAGTAACAACACAGTGGAGAGGAACCAGATTACAACACACTAAGAAGCTATAGGAAGGACCTCTGCAGGGCAGGTGGGCCATCCTCTCAGGAAGCCAGGTGCCTTGGCAGAAAGACAAGACTGTGGGTACAAAGTTAAAGCTCGGTTATAGGTGCCAGACTCATCTATGGTTATATCACAAGCTCGCCTCAGTCTCCTAACTTACAGAACGGAAATGCTACCACTACTTCAGAGCGTGCCAAGAAATAAAGGTGAATGCGTGTGTCAGCCCTGAGCAAAGAAGGAGAGAGCTATAACGGTTGCTAATCTAATTCTGCAGGAGCCATGACAGGGAAAGCGGGTCCTGAATAGTTAAGTGCAGGACTTTTTATACCTGAAAGGTATAGTTTCCCTCCACCTATTTAATATGTTGGCATTATGATTTTTAATCTTTTAACCCCACAAAGAAAAATCCCACAACCACAATGGAACCTACCAGAAGGATCTTGAGGGTGTTCCTCAAAGCGAATGAGATCAGTAGATTGGAGGATGACGGGATCTGGTCTCAGCTGAGGGGACGGCAAGCATGAGGGGACCGGCTCACACAAGAGGTCGACAGGGGAGCTGCTGGTCAGGTGGAGAAGCTCCTGCTCCATTTGACTGGGACCTGGACAAAGAAGGCAGGCCATGACTCCATTAGGACAGCAGTGTCCACAAGTGGAAACATGGAATCCATCCCTGAGGTTTTTTATTGAGTCTTCAAGATTAAAAAGGTCAGGAAGTACTTGAGGTAAAAAACAACAACAACAAAAATCTACTAACAGAGAGATCTGGCAAACTGTTGGGTAGAGGAAATGACATAAGTCAGTTATCTCCTAATTTGTGTTCTTAGGGACCACCAGTTCCTCACCAGGCCCTGACCAAGTAAAAGGTTCCACAGTCAGCTTCTGAGCAGGGAAAGGGAAAGTAAGATGGGGTATAAAGTGGTAAAACAAGCAAAAGTTCACATTTGAGAGACTGGGGTCTGTGGGCTCTGCGGTGTCTTAGCTATGTGGTCCTGGGTGAGCTATTTAATGTCCCTGAATTTCAGTTCCTCATTTGTAGGATGGAGATAACTACTGCTATGGTGAGAGCTTAATGAGATGATTTCCATTCAGGTGCTTTGTAATATGTGATCAGCTACCTATCAGTAAGGAGTATAGCACCCTTCTAACTACCTTGAGGAGTTGTATGAAGATAAAATTCTTGGTGAATTCAAAAGTCCTTTGTTAAAGTTAAAATTGCTATAAAATTCAAGGGAGTTGATTCATATGTATTACAGAAATAGTTCTACATAAGATCTGTAGGATTCAACGTTCTTTTCAGTGACAGTAATGTGTTAGTATCAAGTCGCTCCCAGGAATGTCTGTAACTGGGCTGACGTATTGTCAGTATTGGGGTGCCAACATCTCTTTAGGACCTTAACCAGTCAACTATGAAATGCTATCAAATGCAGATCAATTTTCCTGTTAAGCAAACACCAAAACTGCTTTGAAATGACCTGTTGCTCTTGTTCTCCCTCTCTACCCCTCTGCTCTGAGTCAATTCTCTCAGAATGTCACAAGTTTTGCTGATTTTAATCTTCCACTCTTACCATCGCTACCCATTCCCAGCTTGAGTTCCGAGGCTGCGTGAGGTTCAGGCACCTCCAGAATGCGCTCACTATCTGAGGGCTGGTTTCCATGATTGGCAGGGGAAAGACCGAGTGAACTCAAACGACCTGGAGGAGAGAGAGTACTTACCATCAGAGAGAAAAGCTGGGAATGAGCCATGCTTTTTTAAGAGGGGCAGGGGTTGGTGCTTACTTACTTTTCATGTCATTTTTTAACACTACAATTCTCTTATGACCATGTCCTTTTATCCAGACCACCTGCACACAAGACATACTGCTGGTTAAGCAATGGAAAAGGAGGGAAAATAATCCTTAAAATTCTGGAAGACTGTGGCCTATTGTGCCTACCTTCAATGTACCAGGATTTAGAAGCTGAATAATGCCAAAAAATGTTTTTCTGTACCCCTTGTTTAGCTTTTAAAGCAACAGAACCTGACTGAAACATGCCCCTTAGTAAAAGCTGTGCAGTCTAAAGCCATAAACTCAGCTTCACAAATACTCATTATGACTCTTAAAATGACTCTCTCCCAAATATTAGTTTTGGTATATAAATTAAGAATAGTTCTCACAGGAGAGCTATCCCATTTTTTCCCCATGAAACTAAACACACCCTGAAATAATTATTAGATATGCCCTAGACCTCTCAATCAACACTCATTACCATCACCCTAAGCAAAACTCCTCTACCTAATGGTGTTGCTCTCCCCCTCTCTGGTCACAGGAGAACAGAAGCAGGGCTGGGTGTCCGGGGCCCACACGTGCATCTATCACCATGTCTCGCTGGTCTCAGCACCCTGCCTTCCTGTCATGTGTCCCTTCTACTTTCCGCCACAGCTAGTCTCATTCTGGCTCAATCCCTCCATCACACACACCTGGACCAGGATCCTAAGCACTTTCTGTCCTCCTCTCCCATTTCTCTCCCTATGGACAGTCTCTGTGGTCCTTGAAGAAGCAAACCCAAGGAGACCCCTGCTCTCTCCAATACAGAGTCACACCCTTATCTGGAGGCACAAAGCTCCCTATGATGCAGCTCTTATTTCACTGTTAGACTCCAGTATCGTTTGTAACTCCTCAAATTCTTCATGCTCCTTCTCACTGCTCTACATTTGCTCAAGCTCTCCCCTCAGTCTATCCCCTCTATTGTTACATACTGACCTCTACACATCCTTTGAGACTCCATCCCTGGGAAGGCAGCCCTGCCATGCTCTTTGAGGTGCCATCTCTAGCCCTGACTGTGGTCACCTGGCCTGTATACTGCTTCTCCCATTATCTGAGAGCACAGTCTGTGACTTACTCATCTGGCATTTAGGAAATCAACACAGAGTTACAGCACAAATGAGAAAAGCTAGTCATTTATTTTATGCCAGCAGTATATTGGAAAGGATTACTTCAAAATACCTTCCATTTTATAATTCTGGCAGTAGAGTCAGCTGTGATTGCAAGATGACACTCCCCAGGAAGCTCAGAAAAGACCCACCTGTGGGATTGCTCCCAAGAGCTCCTCTACACTATTGTAGCCATATGACTTGGGTTGCAGTATTTCTCCAACATATTTGGTATAGGCCATGGAAAATTCATGAAGGAAAATCTGCTGGTAGTGGTAGGTATGAAGTAAAGACCGCACATTCTTTGCAAACAAATACAGACTTGTAAGCTTCACACATTCCTCTGTCTTATCATTAATAAACACCTGGTCCAAAAGAAAAAGCAGCATTAGAAACTCTGGCTGCCCACTCCTGTCCCCGTCAGGAATGAGGGCCTCCAGGGTAAAGGGAAAAGGGCTAAAGTCAACTGAAATGGGCAATAATCCAAGGATGAGGCATTCAAGGACCTCCTCCAGGAGAGGGCTATAGAGTCTTGAGCAAGCGTTAGTTCTATCTGCAAGTCTAAGGCTGCAGATAGGTGAATAAAAAGTGTCAATATGGAAGGAAACTGGTCAACCCAGGGATCCAGGATAGAGGAGATAGTGAAGAGGGAGTGGTGGAGAGAGCTGCACCAAGAGTGGAGGCAGAGGCTATTACACCTCATCTCCCAACCTGGTTTTCCTAGAATACTGACATGCAGGACATGGCTTGAGTATTCCTTAAAACCACAACAAAAACAACAGGGAAAATTAAGCTCTTATGTCCTCAAGTAAATGAAACAGATTTTTCCCCAATAAACCTTGTCAGAGCCTTTAATATGAACTGGGAATCTCCAAGAGAAGGGATATTTCCCAACCTTAGCTGGCCAGGGAAAGCATTTGGTCATGCAACAACCACTAACCTTGACCAGGACTAGTATTCGTACTAAAGATAATTAATGTAGTTTAGAAAATGTTGGATTTGACATCTTTCAATTAATGATCAGTTAACAGTTATTATCTAGCAATGATATATCGTTCTTGTCTTAAATTACTAGATTTTATTTGCTAATATCTTACTTAGAATCATTTTCTCTTGGGGACTATCTCTATTAGGATTTTGGTATTAAAATTATTTTGGCTTCTTAAAATGATGAGCTTTCCATCTTTTTTTTTTTTTTTAATGGCCTAGACTGTTTTGTGTTGTTCTGGGGTTTGTTTTTTGTTTGTTTGTTTTTTGGTTGCAGTTATCTGTTCTTTAAGAGTTAGTTAAAATTCAATTGTTAACCCGTCTGGTCCTGGTGCCTTTTTCAGTGGTACCCATTACCTTTACGTCTCTTTTATGGTAATTGGTTTACTCAGAAATTTTTTTTAAAGATTTTATTTATTTCTCCCCACCTCCTCAATGTTTTGCACTTGATGTGTCTGTTCATCTTGTTTCTTTAGAAGGCTCTGGGAGAGCCAAACCCAGGACTTCCAATGTGGGAGGGAGGTACCTAATCACTTGAACCACCTCCACTCTGCTTTGTTGGATCTCTCGTTGTGTCATCTTATTGTGTCAGCTTGCCGCACCTGCCCATTGTACCAGCTTGCTGTCTTCTTTAGGAGGTATCAAGAATCAAACCAGGGACCTCCCATGTGGTAGGTGGGAGATCAACTGCTTGAGCCACATCCCTTCCCTCAAATTTTTAACTTCTTGTGTCAATTTTGCTAATTTATTTTTTTTCAAGGAAATCATCTATTACCTCTAAGTTTCTATAGCTGTCCAAGAATATAATTCTTGAGTACTATTCTTAGGATGTTCCATGGGTGACTGGGCAGCCAACCTTTCTTTCTCACCCTTATCTCTTTGATAAATCATGTTAAGCCACCACTTAAGCCCACCTAATTCAGAAAGAAATAACAGTAGCAAAATCTAACTGGGTGCAGGACAAAGATACCCCAGTCCAAGAATTAGGAGACCAGGGCTTTGGTCCTGGCTTTGTCACTCATGTCTTTGGCAGGGTTCCTTTATCTCCCTATGCCTAGGTTTGTTCACAGATTAAATGGCCAACTGAATCCATGATCTCTAGCATCTCTTCCAGCTCTACACACTAATCCTAGAAATACCCAATTCAGTGGTTTTCATTACAATGGTTCTAGAAAATGATTAGCACTTGTACCTCAACTAAGTAAGGCAGACTCTTCAGAAGTTCAGTCAAGGTCATGAATCCATATTCACAGGGGTTAAGAGAAGTACTGTGGGTAGCTTCATAATTTCTCTTGAGTTCATCAACAGAAAGAAAGGTGGTTCCTTCCCAAGACATCAACAAGACCAGCAACTGGGCAGTGAGAGATCGCAGAGACTTCCGATTGATCAGCTGAATCTGTTTGCCAGTTTCCATATCAGCAACCTGGAGAAAACAAAAATCCAAACATCAAGACCCAAGAGAAATAAACTGGGTCATCATACTCAGTTCAGTTACTTTCATTTTGGTTAATGAGACCAATAAAGGAAAATGTAACAATTCTTTCTCTTAAACAGAAGTGAATGGGTGTGATTTTAGCTTTTTTGGGACACCAGATGAGGCTCGAGTAGAAAGCATGCTCTCCCTTTCTCTGCTGGTCTATAAACTAGAAACTTCCATCAACACTACCCCCTCTATTGGTCAGAAAGAGGGGGGAAATCTGCTGTCACTGCCTTTATTTCTTCCTTCATTCTTTGCACTCTGCACTATGGAATGGAGACAGACTGGAGAGCTGACATCCATTGGCACAAATTCATGAGTTAAGGGTTGCTTTCTCAAAGGAGGGTATACTGTGGGCTGACATGCTGCTCTGCACACCCAACGTGCCCCATATGTGTGCCCCAAGGTCTAGACTGGGGGCTGGTGGCAGACTGTTTCTCGACTACAAGGTATTGCATTTTTCTAGTTCACCATTACTAGCCAAAACACTGGTATTTTAATCTCTGACTATACTTCAATTGTTTGAGAGTCTCACGGAGATAAAGGGTTTAAGTGATTAAATGCTTTGGGAGGGAAACTCTGCAAAAAAAGACAAAAGTTATCATCTGGGACATTTGATGACTGAGGCCAGAAGAGAAATCATGCAGATGGGGAGTGGGGATGTGGGAATCCTGGGAACTGAGACTTTACTGGAACTAAAACAGGCAGTACCTCACTAGACACACTGTCCAGGCAGTGGTACTGACAAGTCAAAGGTTTACTATAACAGTTTGTTTCCCCTTTATCCACCTTTCAACCAGGACCTGAGGAACTGAGGATTACAGTAAGGGCTAGATGACCACTAACTAGTAGTATCTGGAGCTTTGGGTTCCTGGAGGCAGAGACAAGTGGGTGGCACTTGAGAAGCCATCCCAGTTTTGATGTGTCTTTATCAGAGCCAGTGCAGCATCTGGGTACAGGTTGTAGAGGTAAACTCATCTGACCTACTCTTCTCTCCCTTCCCCCACCTACTACACCCCAAACTCAGCCAGAATCTGGGGAAGATTCAGAAGCAGGGTTTAATCAACCAGCAGATACAAGTCCAGGGGAGTACAAGTTCTCATCTTTGACATGCAGACCATTACTACAACTCTGGCATTTTAAGAAAAAAACACAAAACCCACATCTTTGATGATACTTAGCTACATCTCTTGATTCTCAAGCCTGGCTTTGCATTAAAATCGCCTACTGGGCTTTCAAAACATTGCCAATGCTCTGAGCACACTCAGGCTAATATTTATATAAGAACCTTGGAGGCAGGGGATAAAGTCCAGGCATTGGTATTTCCCAGAGGCTCCCAAGAAATTCTAGTGGGCAGTCAGGGCTGCATTTTGGAGCCTCTCTCATCTTTTCCATCTTTGTGGCTACTGCCCGAACTTCCCAATCATTTGCCTTTATTCATCAAAGCCCTTTACAGTCTTCCTAATCCTCCCAAGTCCACCACTTTCATTGACCTGGGAGCCTGAACTTCCAGGGGACCTGACACCATGGCCTTTCAGTTTCTCAGCTTCCTCATCTCCAAGAACATCCTCTTCTATTCAGTTCTGCTCCA
Organism: Dasypus novemcinctus; assembly: GCF_030445035.2. NCBI lineage: Eukaryota > Metazoa > Chordata > Mammalia > Cingulata > Dasypodidae > Dasypus > Dasypus novemcinctus. The sequence continues at coordinate 56,997,281 of NC_080695.1, read as the reverse complement.
GATATCTAGCTCCAGGATTGCACTTCAAATCTTGTCATAACCCACTTCCAGTATAGCATTCAAACTTCCAGTGCATTCTGCAAGCTAAAGCAGCCTGGAGGGGATGGAGTGGGTGGGGATTATGAGGGGTGGTGAGAGGGGAAGACACTAGAGACCAAGAGATTGAACTACTCCAGTCTTCTCATCACGACCTTTCTTCAAAGTCACAGCATCAACTCCTATTTTCTCCCAATTCACAAATACTCTTCTCTCTTCACTTCCCTCTTTTATCCATCCCGGCATCTTTAGTCCACTTATTTCATTAACATTCTTGTCAATACTCTTTGTTTCACCCATGTAGCAAAATCCTGCCTGGAATCCAACTCTATGCTGTCCCTGAGTCTGTGCCTTAAGAGTGACACCCTGCTTGGCTATCTCCACAGTTGACCCATGAACACCAAGTTCAGATGTGCTCTCCAAACTCCATGGCATACCTATTGTATTTTCTGAGCAGTTCACTCTCCAACTTACTACAAAGACAGTTGCAGACTTTCTTTATACTCTGCAATCATGAAATTTCTCTCTCTCTTCCTCTAGGCAGTTGTCCTCACTTCCTGACAGAAAAATTTTTGGAAGGTGACTCCCTCCTTTTCTTGATGACAAACATGCCCCTTGCCTCATTGGGACCCTCACCCCATTATTCTTTCTTGCCTCTGTGCACTCTTCTCTTGCACAAATGAATCCTTCACAGTGGCTCTTAAACAAGTTCAAGTCTTTCTAACTAGGAAAAACAAACAAACAAAAACTAAAAAGTCACATGCCCACTCAATCTCAGAGTCTCTAGCTGCTACCATCCCTCTTTTCCTTCACAAGCAAACAAACTGAAAATGCTGTGCTACCTGGCACCATTTTCTCATCTCCTCCTCATTCCTCAACCCACTCTGAGAGGGCTTCCCCATAAAATAGTAACTGTGACACTGCTCTTGCAAGCAACACCAATTAGCTCCACTTTGCTAAATCTAAAGGTCAAGTTAGTCCTTATCTCATTCGTCCTTTCAATGGCACATGATGCTGCTGACCCTTTCTCTTCTTTGGCTTCTGGGATGTCACACTCTTCCAGCATTGTTCCAACTTTCTGGCCACTCCTGCGGTCTCCTGTGAAAGTCTTTTCTCCTCTGAATGACCAGTACATAAGCAGACTGCTGCAAAACTTAACATTGCCACAACTTCATATAATTTCTATTTATTCCACTTTGTAGCAGCTTCTCTGGTCCTATGGAGGACTGAAAACGGTCCAGCTGCTTGGTCTAAAATGGGAGGGTAAGTTCAGTCCAGGATGAGGGCAAAGAGGAAGACACCCTCTCTAATAAAGTTCTGGCAGAAGCAGGCAATTCTGGGCCCTAGCTTGGTCCTAAATCTACTTCTTAAGTGAGTTAGAACATGGAGGAATGAAGAGATATATGATACAGTCTCCTCAAAACTTTGGAGACAAATATCTGTTTGAAACGCTCCAACTACAGGTCAGCAGTGCTGAGACTGATTCACCCTAACATAAGAAAGTGACCTCAACAGTTCAAAAACTACTTTGCCAAGGTAGTTGTATTAGTCAGCCAAAGGGGTGCTGAAACAAAATACCAGAAATCTGCTGGCTTTTATAAAGGGTATTTCTTTGGGGCAGGAGCTTACAGATACCAGGCCATAATACACAAGTTACTTCCCTCACCAAAGTCTATTTTCACGTGTTGGAGCAAGATGGCTGCCAACGTCTGTGAGGGTTCAGGCTTCCTGGGTTCCTATCGGCTCAGCTCCTCTGTTTTCTCCATAAGGGGTCAGATGTAGATTATCAGGTGAATGGCTCTGTCTCTCTCCCTGGGGTTTCTACTGTGTCTAAGGAGCCATCTCTATTCCTCTGTGTTCTTCTCCTGGCTCAGGTCCTCTCTTCCTGGTGCTTGCTTCTCTTTCCTGTGAGCTTACTTCCTGGAGCTCCAGCTTAAGACTTCAGCATCAAACCCCAACATCAAAACTCTAGTATCAAAAACCCTCAACTCTGTCCTTTGCCATGCCTTTTACCTGTGAGCCCCCACCCACCAAGGAGTGGTGACTCAATGCCCTAATGGCATGGCCCAATCAAAACCCTAATCATGGGAAGCGGATCTGTCCCAATGGATAGGGCTTCTGCCTACCACATGGGAGGTCCAAGGTTCAAACCCAGGGCCTCCTGACCCATGTGATGAGCTGGCCCACATGCAGTGCTGATGCACACAAGGAGAGCTGTGCCACACAGGGGTGTCCCCTGCATAAGGGAGCCCCATGCACAAGGAGTGCACCCTGTAAAGAGAGCCGCCCAGTGTGAAAAAAGTGCAGCCTGTCCAGGAATGGCGCCACACACATGGAGAGTTGACATAGCAAGATGATGTGACAAAAAGAGACACATTCTGGGTGCTGCTGACAAGAATACAAGCAGACACAGAGGAACACACAGCAAATGGACACAGCGAGCAGACAACTGGAGGCGGGGAAGGGGTGAGAAATAAATAAAAAATAAAAACAGAAAAACCCCAATCATAACTTAATCATGCCCAGGTACAGACCAGATTATGAATATAACCCAATATCTATTTTTAGAATTCATAACCATATCAAACTGCTGTAGTAGGCAATGAACACACAAAAGCAAGAAAAAAACCTAAATTGCTAAACCAAAGTCATATCCCATTACCCAATAAGATATCATAATGATATAAAGAGCAAGCTGTGAAGCAATAGTAAGTAGGACAAAGGATAAATACAGAAATGCTAAAACACGTTAATACCCCAACAAGAATTAAGCTACTACAAGTTTTATTCCATGAAAAAAAAATTAGTTTACCTTTACCACATGGCAGAGTTTCTGTGTTAACGCCGGAATTGAACTGACATCATAGTCTTGGAGGCGAAATGTATAACCAAAAGTTTTAGCATATTCTGGAAGTAGATCTGTCATCATAAGGCAATTATCCTTTTGGGACCGGAGGAGTTTAACAAACTGGGCAGCTAGAGCTTTGAACCGTTCTACCTCTGTCAAAGTAAGGATTTTTTCTTCTCCACACTCTAATACCTTGGAAAACACATCGCAAAGAGGAAAGGGAGCTGAAAAAGCTATGATGGTTCATGGAATTAAATGGCATGAAAGTGTATACAATTGTAAGTAAAAATTTAATATTTTTAGGAGTCAAAAATAATAAAAGTCAACAAGAGAAATTTGTTGACTTAGCAAAAACTTACTAGCTTAGCAAATGATGATCTCATGTAGTCGTCCCCATCCCCAACATTTAAGGGACTGAAAAAGTATGGTGCTAATGAAAGAATATTTAGTTTAAGAAATCAAACTATCTAATTCTTTTTTCAAGATAAACTCTAAAAAGAAGTTGGAACAAAAATTTATTTATTGAAGGAAAAACAATTACCTAAGAATACTAATGAGCCAACAACACAGCATCTCTGATCAGAATATTCTGGATTTTTACCCTCTTTCATAACTCCTTACTTCCCAAGAAAACAGGTCCCGAAAATGAAAACACTCTACCCCTATATATTATTCAGGAAAATACTTATATAAAAAGAATATAACTCACTTGTAAAATATCAGGTATGGCTTCAAAAAGTTCAAGTAATTTGGTAAACCCATAGTATGAGAGCTTGCACTGCCGGCCAAAGTGGTGATGGTAAGAGGGAATAAATTTATTAAAGGGCATCCGGAAATGGGGCTGGTGACGCAGCAAATCAACGACATCCTTGGAGAACTGTTTTGTTCTTTCTATTTCATCTTGGGTACGTTCTTTAAAGAACAAACATAAATCACAGTTTTTTTCTACTCGTTTGTTTTTGTTTAACATCCCTGCTGTACAAAGTCCTTTTCACATTCTATAAGAGATACAGTCTTTGCCTTCCAAACACTATAAACTAAAGAAACATGTGTAACTCCTCTCTCTTTGCAAATGATTCTGAACACAGTCAAGGTAATACCTGGAAGTCATGATACTATTATGGGATATAGTGAAATTCATATATATGGAGCTCCACCTAAGCTTGGAACAACTTTTCTAGTTGCTACCTCCCCACCCCAATATGTATTTGTGTGTGAGAGAAAGAGAAAGAGAGAGGGAGCGAGAGAAAGAAAGACCATGAACATGCACAGGTCTCTATACTTGAAAAAGTCATACAGAAATCATTTCTATGAAATCACACTTCCGAATATTCATATACTTTTCATTCAATTCATCTTTAGTTAAAACTTGCTGACAAGAGTAGCAGGCATTGAAAATTTAACCAAAAAAAAAAAAGAGGAGAAAAGCCTTAAACTTGGATTTGTGTTTCTATTAATTTTTAAATTAGAAGTAGGAAAAGACTCTCACCTTACTCATTTTAGCCTTGGAATACCATGATTTCATAGTGTTTTACAGAACTACTGATAAACGGGATGAGCATAACAATATGTAGATTTATTTTTATCTATTCTGTCTCCCTGTCTGAAACTGGAGCTACTAAAATTTGAAAGACAAACCAAAACATTCATTTGAGAGCTTTCTTTCTTTCTCAACAATGCGTAACAAATAGATCAGAGTTAAATAGAAGAGAGAAGTGGACAAGCAAGAGCCTTGGTAATTGATTTTCAGGTGGACACTTCTGGCTTAAATGGCCACAGAAGTCTCAAGAAGGCATTTTAAGAAAAGTGTTGGCTATGACTTTTTTTGTTCCTTGCAGTGAATTCTTAAAAAACTACAGTGCTTTCTCTTCTTGACAGATGGCTTCATCTACTCTGAAGAATCTAGAATCTACTGCATAGTAGAGTTGGAGTTTTCAAACTGTGCTTTTCCATGCAATCTTCAGGAGCCATGGAGAGGGAGGTGGAAAGTGCATCCCCTGCACAATTTTATTTTAAAATAACCACTGAGATAGATAAAAGTCTAACACTCTCCCAGGAAAATTTAAGTCAACATACCTCTTTTGGGGATGCAAATCACCATTTCATTATCATGATGGGATAAGCAGATGGTTGTGTCTGGAATCTCTGATATGATATCAGTTAACTCACAAACACCATATTCAGTGACATTCCAGTCCTTTGAGAAACACCTAGGTTTTTAAAATGAAAATGAGCAAAGAATAAGTAATAGCACTTGCTAATGTAAGTTTTCCAAAAGAATGCTAAGTATAAAAGTTAGGTAATTTCTTACAAATTGAAGGGAAAAAAATTGTTTTAAAATATTTGCTTTTACTTTTTTTCCTTCTCATCAACTCACCAATGATAAGCTTGTGAGAATTCTCTCACAACGACCTGCTTGCTGGCTTGGGATTTGAGAAGTTTTAGCAAATCCTGAGTAAAGCGTTTCACTTGAGCTCTGTGGGTTAAGGTCAACAGACGTTTGGAGCCCATTCCCAGAATCTGCAAATTAAATATGCTGATTACTTATACTCATAAGACACCTTGGCAGATACTGATTCTCTTGTTACTGCCCTAGAGAATAAAGCCCTCTCTGTGTGACATCTGCAATGTGAAACACGTAGATCAACAAAATGTAAATGATCAACATGAACAACTGCCTATGTGCCTGGGATGCATTTTTTATCCTTTAAACACTTTCCCAAATAGTCAAAAATACAGAAATGAAAAACGTAGCATTGGTTTGGGCAGTTAATTTTGCCTCTAAAAGAAAGCTGAAATTTTTCAGGCAATATTTATAATTGGGAGCTATTCAGTTAGATACCATAAGATAATAGGAAAAGACTGCATAAGAAGGTATGTTAAAATCCACCTGGTAACTAGTCTCCAACTCACAAGAAAGGTTAAGCCCCCCTCTCACATATGCACCAACATACAAGTACAAGGTTGTTCATGGCATGTCCCTTGTAATAGTGAGCAAATCTGGAGTGAGCTGTGCTAGAAGGAAGGTTAGTCTATAGAGCTCAAAGAGAAAATAACCCTCAGAGCTCATAAGGAGTTCCATTTAGTGGGAAGATTGCAGCTTTCTGAAAAATTGAGAAGTCACCTTTTATAAGTTTCCTATACTCTGAAGAAAGCTTTTTCAAGATGTTTTGCTCCAAACTGACTTATGAATTCAGTTACTAGGTTTCTTTGGCTGGACAGCCAAAGTCATGAAGGAATATTCCCATCTTTAAATAATCCCTTCATGTTCCTTACCTGCAACACATGAGGCACTGCTTCTAATAATTCAATCAGCTTGGAGTATCCATAGTCTGAGACTCGGCACTGCTTTGCAAAATGATGATGATAGGAAGGGATAAAGTTACTAATTGGTATGACACAGGATGGCTGGCTCTTCAGCAAGTCAATCACTTCTCTACTGAATTGAATCAGCTGGGGGTTACCTACAGGACTTTTAGAACGCAGAAGCCAAGGGTCTAGATATGTAAGAAACAAAAAAGAAAATGTATAAGCATGATTCTATGAGTTGAAACAGAGGTAACTAACATTTGGGTACCTTGCTTGAGCTTGATCATGACCAAGTGGACTGAATCAAGCAGCTGCTTTATTTCTCAGCTTTTATTTATACTCATGTCCCATATAATCAACATGCTAGTCAAATATATTCATGGACTGGTAAATGCTTTTCCACTAATTCTCAAGTGAAACAGTCAAAGCAATTCCTAATTTACTATAGGTTACTTAGAGAAGTAATGAAAATACGCAGGGAATTTCCAGTATGTAAACTGGTTGTATTTCAAAGATCCATTTTTAATTTGGTCAGATGGAACACACTTTCCCACAGAAACAAAATTGTACATAGTCATCAGGTAGTAGCTAAGAAAAGCCTAATTAACCCTTAGTGGAGCTGAAACACTGCCCAGAAAAGCATGAGATCAATGTTGTAAAATGAGCATATTGTAAAACTGAGAAATAAAATTGAGTAAGATATAGGTATCTGCATTTGTCTTTAATGTGCTTACCTTAAAAAAAAAGTTTTAATTATAAAAGTATAAATAATCAGATGGAAACATTTATAGAAATGCTGAAGGAACTTGTGGGTTCATGACACAAGAGAAAGGAGGGAGCAGCATAATCTATGGGACCTCAAGTGGCTTTAGTCTGAGGGGAAAGGAAAAGGGTGGATGAGAGACTGGGGTACCAGTATTTCTCCTCTAAGAAAAACCCTACTCAGGCAGAGCCTCCTGGTTCTCCACACCTTCCCCACCCCCTGTCCTGCCTACCCTAGTTGGGAAGTTGAGGGGGTGAGGAGGAAAAGGTAGAGGAAGTGTTAGGAGCCAAGAAGTACGTCTATGAAAGCTTCACAGGTAGCAGCATCTGGCACTTATAAATTAGACATCTGAAACTCAGGAGATGCCTGTAACTCAGAAACTCACTCAAATCTATGTTCCAATTCCCTGGTTCCTTATTTGAAGTTAAAATTATTTTCACATTTATTAAAGTTAGAAATATTCATCAAAATGAGTGTCATGTACTAGAGGCCACTGAATTATACACTTTAAAATGGTTAATTTTATGTGAGTTTTGCTTCAATTAAAAAAAAAAAGAATTTCAAAGGTAAATCTGTACTAAGAGTTTTTTTAAAAGGTTAATCAACTGTCAAGCCAAAAAGGTTCACAAAACTAAGGCAGCTAAACAGATTTGTGACTGTGAAATTTGGGTTTTAAAAATCTTATGTGATTTATACTGATACTTTAAAGAAGTTCAATTCTGCAAAACCCTCAGCATTTTAGAGAGCAGTATTTAAAAGATCGAAGGAGGCAGCCATGGGCACTTTCACACTTGGCATTGTGCTGCTGCAAGTCAAAGGCAAGAGGACAAAATGCCTACCAGTGTTTGGAGGTGGTGGCTTGTTGTGAATCCATTTAACTACTTTGACACCATTCTGTGCAGTGGCAATGTTCACACCTGGAACACAGGTAATGAGATGTTCTAAGGGAGCACCCCCTCGATTTTCATGTGCGACTTCCAGTTCACCAAACTCTGCAGCATAACAATCTGGAAAGCTGAAGTGGGGGTGAGGAGTGGGGGAAGTTAATTAAAATAACAGAAAAGCAAAGCATCCACAATCTGGGTTTAAACATTAAAATTAAGATCACAGAAAGGCAAACACTACACCATTTACCTCTTGGGTATGTTCTGATGGTAAAAGAAATTCCCAGACAATTTTTAGTAAAGGGGGTTAAACAAGGTACTTAACAGGGCTCCAGTTATTCATTTGCTTTAATGTTTGGATGGCATTAAGGCCGCTTTTTCTGTTTTGGCCTTTATATACAGTCTACCACTGTGACCCCTGGTGTGGTTAAATGGATTTTTAAAGAATACTTTTCCCTCCCAAATTCTGAAATTTACAAGGTGAAGTATTTCGGGTTGTGCACATTCTCATAGCACTTGTGCATATTTCTATTATAGGACTTAGAATACATCTCTTCTCCGCAGAAAATTGTCCTATTCGTGTTTATGTTTCCAGAATTTAGCATAAATGCAAAGTTTCCTGTTGAAATACTGAGTGGATGTACTCCATTTCAGAAATGCTGTAAATGATGGCAAAGTTAAAATCATTAGGACGAGGCCCCAACCTCAAGCACGTGCTTACACATGTGCACACAGATGCACACACAAGTGCTCACAGAGACACTCACACATGCACACATGCCTGCAGACACACTTTCACACACACACATGCACACACTCACACATCTCTAACATTTGCACAGGGGACAGTGTGGGCAGAGTCTCTATGAAAGGGAGAACCCAGGCATCACATTCACAATGGTTCAGACAGGTTCACCTTAGTAAAGGTACAGTGCCCTCGTGTGTCTGGAGAAGACTATGAACCTGGGGTGCAAATGTCTTCAAAGAGAGAATCACAAAAGGAATCTTGTAAGAGTCTGGATCAAATTCATGTTCACTGCAGAAAAGAGAACCAACATTTAGATGACATTTCTCAGTGGTCTAAAACATTTGCAAGTTAATTCTAGTAAATGTTCCATAACCTTATACAAAAAAGATTATTTCTAAAGGGAAATGGGGGCAGTATACCTGAACTCCTTATTGGGACAATGCTGTCTGCAGACAGGTTCGTGATACTCTAACTCTTCAAATATAACTGGGCTGCAATTTGTTGAGGAACCATCGTGTGACTGGGAAGACCCCAAAGGACTTTGCCGGGCTTGACTACTGGGTAAGAGACACACCAGTCTTCCATTTCCTTGTTCACGGATTGCAACTGTATCTGTTAATTTATATAAATCTGACACATTCAACTTGTGTCCAAATCTAAAAGGAAAAAGAGAAAAATACTGACTCTTTAAGGACCTTTTTCTTTGATTATAAAGAAAGACCAATGTAAATTCACCCACTATTGAGCCAGTGATACTTGGTACTCCTTCCGGTCATCTCTGGCTTACTGCCTGTCACAGTATCACAACCTTTGGTCTTTACCTTATCCACTGGCCAAGGCCCAAGCTGTTCATCTGCACCCCCAGTTTCTGTAAATGACCTCACCTAATTTCCCGAGACAGGAAGCTATGTGATATGACCTGTCTCAACCTCACAACCCTTCACTTCCAAGTCTTCACTGCCATTATCTCCCACAGTCTCTGCTCTCCTACCACAGAAGTATACTCACCTCAACCTCATGACCTGCACTTCCTCTGAGACTCAACTCCTCAACCACTCCCCTACCTCCCCACTTGTATCTCTCATAGTACAGTGTCAAGAAACAGGCTCTAGAGGCAGATAGACTTGAGTTCACACTTTGATTTAACCTCACCCTGTGTCACCTTGGTCAAGACACTTAACCTCTCTGGGCCTCAGTTTTTCCTTTTGTAAAATGGGGTGATGATAATACCTCTTCACAGGGTTGATGTGACGATTAAATGTGATTATGTATGGACAGGGCTTGGCTCACAGTAAGTGCTCAATAAACTTAGCTGCTCTTATTATGGCCTGTTGGACAGTTACTTTCCAGTGCCTGACACAAGTTCAGATTTCTCATCTACCCAAACTAGTCTCCTATTCTCCGGCTTTACCCTTGCCCCACTCAACTCCTGTAGATGTTCATTCCCCTCATGCTCTCATTCTCAGTCTTGTACTCCCTGTCCTCCCTTTAACACCAAAAGCTGGTGCCTCAGGAGCTGCTCCTGCTGTTTCATAGCCAGTCTATCAACCCCTTCCCTCCTGGATTTCACCTACAGGATATCAATGGCTATAAGGTCACCATCAGCCTCCTCTGCATCCTGAAACCTCACACCATTTCCTTGGACTCCTTGATGTTACAGCCATCCCCACATTCCTGAAGTGCTGTCTTTCCCCACATCCTCATTCCTCAAATACTCAGTGGCTCCCCATTACCCATGGAATAATGGTCAAGCTCCTTGACTTTCCCTCCTCTGTGCCATCAAAGAATTTTCTCCTCCCTTCCCCCCTTTTAATGACAGTCTTGTTTTATATAATAATTTGTAAACGTCTTTTTTCCCTTCGATATGCTAAGCTCCTTGAGGACAAGGGTTCTGCCTTGCCCAGCTCTTCCCTCTCCACAGTGCCTCATTCATTCATCCCACTAACACCTGCTGAGCCTCTCATGCACTGTGAGCCAAGCACTGCCAGATACAGAAGATATGCTGTTAAGTTACATCTAGTCCCTTTTGTCCTAAAGCTAACCGTTTAGAAGGTGCTAAGAAGGTTTACACAATGAATAATAAAACTCATCAGTCAACTGGAAAAAAATAAAAGTACAGTTTTAGGGACTGAAGATCTAAATTTGCTAAAAATTAAGAAAGACTTAAAATGTAGGTTAAAATCAAAATTTAAAATCTGAACACCATCTTGTCTTTGTCTCATCTCCTCTACTAGGCTGGAAGTTCCTTAAGAGTTTCTACCACAGATTTGTGTATGGGGGTGCGCAATAAATAATGACTGGATCAATTAAAAAAAAAAAACTTACTTTTTTTCATATATATCTGTAAATTTAAACAAAGGCAGGCAACAGGCAGGAGCATCCTGAAGAATAGACATTGTTTCTGCACTATAAAACAAAATTTTAATTTAGAGAACAGAGTATCTTATGTGCATTACAGTTATATTTTAAAAAGAGTTCCTAAGTTCATAAAATTAACGCAATGTGAATTCAAAATAAATTTACCAGTTTCTGCTATTTCAGAATTTTTCAGAATGTAAAGAAAGGATTTTAGGGACAAGGCAAAGAAAATTTAGTCACACACTAGAATTTTATCAGTCACTCAAAAGACTTTCCATATCTGTGTACCCGAAAGACACTGAATTCTCACAGTATTTGAAGGAACATCTTGTTACTAATTGAGGGCAAAAAGCAGAAAGCTTGAATTGTCTTTTGCCATGCTGTGGTTCATGTGCTAGATTTATGTGACTGGAATTTCCATAGTTGAGAAAACACAACTGAATACAATATGATCTCAACTACGGTTTAAAAAATAAAAAGCCACTATAATCACCTAAAGGAAGAAAACCCACCATACTGTTAAGAGTGGGTGGGTTTTCAGCCATGAGATTATGGAGAATATTTTCCCCTACTTCTTTTATGTTTCTGAGCTTTCCAAATATTCTTCAATGAGTATTATATTTATTCTAAGGGGAAAAAAACATTTTAAAATAAGATTTTTCTGGAGTTTCAATTTTAAAAAAAACCTTATAGAGCATTAACAATGAAGTGCAACTCAGGAAAAAAAGTTCCTTGATTATCCAAACAGACATTCAGGAATTAATCAAAGAAGAATTGAGGCTTATTCCAAAGAAAATCACCAAGAGATTCCTAAGTTTGATTTAGTCATGTGGATTTGTGAGGCTAGATGTCTATTCGACATTAAAGATATATCTGTAAGCTGAGAGCTTAGAGCTTTGCTGATCTACCCTTCATGGACAAATTCATCTTCAACTGAAAATTGAAGGCAATATTTTAGACTTTTCAGGCTTATAAACTTTTATTGTAAAGACCTTCTCATTTTAGAGTCTGTTCTGGATATGCAGTGTATTATTTTAAAGCCAAGTGCCTGTCAAGTTTAAGCTGTACTTCACCTTTGATTAACGACTTGAACAAGGGTCAAATAGCTTATTTCTAACACTATTGAGAAAATACATTACTGCACATGTAATCATTATAGGAAGGATGGCAATGTGATATAAAAACTATTTTTATTATTTCTAAAAGTGTTTCTGGGTCAAATATTATTTCCTGAAACAAATGGCTTGTGTTCTGGTTCTGTTGTGTGTTTTTTTTTTTTTTTACCTTAGTAAAGAGAGTGATTTATTAGCAGCTCCTGTAGCAAGTGAGACCAGGATCTTCTTGCTGCCGATTTTGTATCTGTGGAGGCTATTCACTGCACTGATTGCTTCTTGTAAATTTTCCATCTGAACAACAGCCTTGAGCTGATAATCTGTATGGGGGCTGAGCTCAACACTTTTCACCTACAGCAGTGACAAGAAAAACAGAGTGCCATGACACCACAGAACCTTGTCATCTTAAAACTGAAGGTGAATCATTAAGGAAAAGATTTGTGGACTTCAGTGCTTCCATGGGGAAACCTGTCTGAACTCTGTCCTTCTGATAACCAGAAAATTTAAGTGAGCTAAGATGGGGTGGCTTTCAGAGAACTGAAACTAGCCAAGGCTGCCTGTGTCTCCTCTAGCACCCACAGCTCTCCAAGGCCAACCTGGAGGCCAATACACATGATGAAACTCCAGATCCTGCAAAAACCTGGAGCACAGGCATTTTAAGGGTGTATAGAGGTACTTTTTTTTTTGCAAACTGTACCTAAAAACTGAATCAGATACAATAAATAGAAGTAAAAGCTGTCAACATTTTAGAAACCAAGTGCTGTATTTCAGTAACCAGAGCTAGCTGAAACCCATCGATGTTTTATTTCCAAATTACCATTTAAATTACAATTGTTCTCCTAGGTTTCTTATTCACTGGGACCAAGTTCTAAAAACTGGATGTTTTACCCCACTGTGCGCAGAACAGAGGGAAAAAGGAAAGAGGATAAACTTGTTTGGTCACATTTACATCCTGACTGTCCTCATAGGTCCTCACATTTAATTCTCAAATCCCATCAAAGGGTAAAACAAAAGCAAAAGTAAGAGTGCAAAAGTTACCTTGCCATGCCTAGAAAAGGCTTCCTGCATGAGGTGCTGCAGCTCCTTCCGGGACAATCTGTAGTCTACATTGCTGATCTGGATGTCAGCACCATTTGCAAATGGGTCTGGGCAGTCTGCACTACTGCTTAAATTTGGAACGTTGAAAGCAAGTGGAGATGCTCTGTTTAAAAGGTTTGGAGACATACTCCTGCTTAAAATATACATATTGAGATTATTTTTTTAAAAACAGCTATTCTATTTATTGGTTATATCATTTAGGCATTGGGTAAAGCTATACACAGAAAGTTTCCCCATAACACAACCAAACCAAAATTTGGTTTCCTAAAGTTTTTATCTTAAACATACACTGATTTACATTTATTGTCAAAAGTTCCTATCAAACACTTATTATCTGCTGACCTCTTTATTAACAACCAATACATTATTTAATATCGAATATTCTTTCATTGTATTCACCTAAGGCTAAAGGAAGAAACTGCAGGGAGTCTTAATGAATTAACTTTCCACTTTGGCACTTATTCTCAGGAAATAAGCTTGTTATATGAATTTAAGTCATTTAACCTCTTCTTTGGTTCTGAAAAAACTAAATAATCTTGCTCAAGTACGGTAGTCCTCCATCACACAGGGAAAACCTTTACATGAACTCTTAGATGTGATTTCACAGGTCGAGTCACTTTCCATGGTGATTCTTCACCAACTAAGCAGAACAAACATATTGCTAGGAGGACCTCATGGGGGTGCAACATGGCCTGATGGCTCCTTCTGTGTTTTAAGACTTGCAAGAATAACTTGGTGTAAGTTTAGAAAGCATGGGTAAGGTAAGTGTTATATAGATAATTATGGTGGTTTACAGAGAACCCTTACTTTTCAGAAAGCTTCATATAATTACCATATTAGTAGGAATAACTGATGCATGTCTGGTTTGCACATGAAGCTGAGTGATGAGGCAATCATAAGGACATCTGATGTGCCTTCCATCAGTGCCCAGAAACTCCAAGACAGGCTTATCTCTTGGAACTCTGCTTATCAAGATTTCCACACAGAGGTGGGAGTAATGTTATTGAGCACTGCCCCAAAATGTTTACAAAAGAAAAGCAGGAGAAAAAAGTACTAAAAAGCATAGGAGGCAGAGAGGACTTCTCTTTCTTTACTTTACACAGCTCTCTATTGCTTCAATTCTTTTTTAAAAAACATACCATTTTGCAATCCTTTCTAACGCACATAACCACTCCAATGGTCAAGAAGCTGGACTTACCGAGAAGACCAAGCCTGAGTTGTGAGCAAAGGACCGACCTGTCTTGAAGCAATCAACTTGCTAAAAGCAGATGGGTAACTGACTTGGAACACAGTCTCCTCTTTATCTTTTTTCTCTACAGGAGAACTGGTAACACTTCGGGCACTGAGGTTCTCTTTTCTAATAGAAGAAAAGTAGAGGGGAAATGGTCATTTGTTTTCCTTCAGACTAAATTTGCAACTATGAAAAAAAAGAGTAACTTAACATACTTCTGATTATTCTTGTAAACTGATTCTGCCATCCCCAAGTTTTTAGATGTAGGCACTGCAGCACTTGAATTACTGTGAGGAGATGCTACCAGCCTCATATTATCTTGCTGGTGCTCACTGTTTCTATTACCAGTCTTTGACTCCATGCGGCACAGCTCCTTAAAAGAAACAATTGTAGTGGGGGGATTTAAAATATAAGTACCCAACATGTGTAAGACTCTATACAGAAAACACTAAACTGTGAGTATCATCAAAATAAAAAAGGACACAACAAAAGCAAGCGAGCACATAAAACCAGAAACAAAGAAACCAAACCTACCATAAACTTCAGAAAGCAAGAGGTATCAAAATTACCTGTAAACTTTTAACATTTGCATTTTTGGTAGCAGATCCATAATTTGCCTGCGACCCTTTTCCAGGCATGGCTTTGGCACTGGAAGATTGTTCACTTGCATCTTTGATGAGGCACAATTTTGGATTCTTAAGTTTTTTGGGAGACTTCACTTTATCAGCAATTGCATTTGAACTCTTTGTTTCACAGAGTTCTCTATTTTTTGGAGTAAATGACACAATGATCCTATTACCAAAGACATCTTCATTTTCCATTCGCTTCTGAGCCCGTTCTGCACTATCCTGGTTTATGAAGCGGAGGATTGCACTGCAGCCTGTGATACTCAGCACTTTCCCACCACAATTATCGGACAGGCGTCTGAGCCTGTTGCTGATGCTCTTGCCATCTTTATTTGCTGGTAGGTTATAAACATAGAGCAGAGTGTGGCACTGCTAATACAGAGGAAAAAGGTGTTAGGTTAACTCAAGGGTGTACATTCAATTACAAAATAAGGAGAAATACAAGTGCTCTCCAACCTTGTTGACAAGTGGGGAAGGGAGGGAATAAATGATATAGATGGGAGAAGGTAAACTTATTTAGTATTGACAAGAGGACTGAATGCTTTTTAAAAGAATATGTTAGGCACAAAAGTCCACATATTGTATGCTCCCATTTCTATGAAATGTCTAGAAAAAGCAAATATATAGAGATTGAATTATTAGTGGTTGCCTGGGGGTATTATTAACTATAAACTGGCTCATGGGATCTTTTGGGCTGAAGAAAATATTCTACAACTGGCTGTATAATTCTGTAAATTTACTAACATTATTGAACTGTACACTGAAAACAGGTCAATTTTATGTTATATAAATTTTACCTTGACAGAATTGTTTTTAAAAAGTCTATTTTATTATTCAGAGGGGCTGTTGAATGATATTTGGTATAGTTAGAGCCTTTCCAGTTACAATAGGTTGCCAGTAATCAGCCTAGGAATGCTAGGTAGCAGTGGGTATTGAAAACAGCAGTGGGTGGCCATAATCCTTCCAGATGAATTAAAATGTCTGTATTAAGAAACAAAACTATAAAAATACTAGAAGAAAACCTGAGACAATTTTGAAAAGGATTGAATCCATAAACTATAAAAGAAATCACTAAGAATGAGCAAAGAATGTGAACTATTTACAGAAATATCAAATCAACAGCAATAATAATAAAGGGATATTTTGCAACTTTGCTAATAATTAATAAAAAGACAAACTATAAAAAGATACCATTTTTCAACCATCAGACTGGCAAATCCTTAAAACACTCTCATTTACTGTTAAGAGTGTAAATTAGTACAGCTTTTCTGGAGGGCAATTTGGATCTAGTTAGTAAAATTCTGACCCAGAACTTCCATGCTGTGGAATTTATCCTATTGACTATCAGCCCAGGAGCCCAAAGAAGACATGAATTACATTGTTGGAGGTAGTAAAAAAACTGGATATAAACAAAATGTCCAGTAATAGGTAGAATGGCTAAATAAATGAAAAACCAGCCATACCAGTATGTTTCAAACCGCCATTCGGTTTTTAAAATGTTTTAAAGATAAAATTAACATCTATTAACATGGAAAGATATCCAAGATATGATATCATTAATTTTTTTAAAAACCCATAGAACACTATATATATACGACACTATTTTGTTTAAAATAATAATACATTTTTTAAAATCTCGGGGACAATACCAAATTGTTCACAGTGGTTACCTCTGGAGGGTGGGAATTTGGGGTTTCACTTTCCATTTTCCTAAACAATGCTTTTTTTTTTTTTTACAATGATCATGAAACTTTCTAATTAGAGGCTTTCTTTTTATTTGAAAGGCACTGACCAATCATCCACAAAATCAACACTCTTCCTATTAAACCCAGGCAGTATAAATGTATGTTTAATTTATTAAAATTAAAGGGACACTGAAGAACACAAAAGAAGAAGAGGAAAATATCATAAATTATCTCCCTAATGAATGAGATAAACAAATCTGGCAAGACTATATGTTCTGAATAAGCATGTCTCTTTTTTTAAATTAGTTTTTTTTTACCATAAGCAATAAGGATCTCAGAAGTGGGAAAGCACTCAAGTAAAATATTACATTTGATTTAAAGGATATTGAGGTTAGAAAAAGTGAGTGCCAAACAGAAGCAAATAGGAGGAAATGCAGCTCTAGCCCAAAGGCTAAAAATGTGAACAATAACAAAGTTGAAGAAAAGGCTCAAAAAACTGAGGTAGGGCCTTCATATTTTATTCCTTGGGCAAGACTCTGGTATCCCCAACTGTGGATTGTCCTTAGCACTTTTTAATCTGGGACCAGACTCTGGGTTCGCTTGATATCGGGGAATGCAGCAGGACTAGCAGGAGCCCTGGAGTCCAGTCTCTGCTCTACTACAGTAAAGCTTTGCATGACCCCCAACAATCTACTTTACTTCCTCTAAGCCAGGGTTCTTAAGCAGGGGTCCGTGATTCCGTGAGCTTTAATTCAAAAAAACATTATTCTTGTGGGAACATGTTGGTGCAGGTGTGACATATTTATTAATTAATGCACAGTATAGGGTAGACTTAATAAGAGGTCTGTGGTTTTCACCTGACTGGCAAAGGGGTCCATGGAACAAAAAATGTGAACAGCCCCTGCCTAAGTGCTGACTTTCTCCTCCCTAAAATGAGGACATTGGATGAGATCATTTCCAGGGTGCTTCTGTGACACAAAAGTTAATTATTATATGTTAAACTGCATTTACGTGTGGGATTGTCCACTCTTCAGGATCATCCACTTGACTGCTCCTCTCCATTATCACTAGCTCTTTAAGAGTTACATATACATTCTCCCAACAGTTTATCCAGCTCAGCACTGAAGGAAACATTCTTATCCAAATCAAGTCTATCAGAAATTCTCCCCCTGCTGGAAATGTGCTCACATTCTCCTGATCTTAAGAACATGCTACATGTGCAGCAATAACCATTCTCCTAATTGTGCTCCTGCACACCACCAGGGGCTGCAACTTTGGAAGCCATGGGCTCAGAAGCCTGCTAGAGATTAAGGATTCAATGCTGAAAAAAGTATACAATTAGTCTGCTTATTCTACTCCAACTACACGAGTATGTACAAATCATCACCATATTTTAACCCATTATACTTGAAAATAAAAAGAGCAACTTTTCTTCTATTATTTCAATTACTACTAGTTCTGGAATAGCTATTGGTAAAGTAAACCTAAAAGTCAATTCCCTACAATATTTTGAGAAAATAAAAGCAAAATCCACACACATCAATCTCTATATGTTGGTGAAAGAAGAACTAGAGCCTTCTAAACCTCATTTCAAAATCTGCTGGTCTCCTACAAAGAGCAGCCTCACCTGGGCTTGGTCACCCCCTTGTTAAGGGCTGTCTCTCAGCCTCCAAAATCTAATATCAGAATATGGCAAAAATAATGCAAACCCACTTACTGGCATTTTTAGTGGTAACCTGGGGGGCAAGTCAGAAATGAACTCTTCGAATCTTATCAGCTCAT
Organism: Dasypus novemcinctus; assembly: GCF_030445035.2. Classification (NCBI taxonomy): domain Eukaryota; kingdom Metazoa; phylum Chordata; class Mammalia; order Cingulata; family Dasypodidae; genus Dasypus; species Dasypus novemcinctus. Next base: position 56,978,801 of record NC_080695.1, on the reverse strand, counting down.
TAGCATGATGCAGCAGTGCTTCTGAGGCTTGGTTTTTATGGACCAAAATTATGTGGAAACCATGCCTGTGTCTCAGGTCACTAAGTTCCAAGGCAAAATTGACATCAGCTGAAAGAAAGGTACAGTCCACCCCCAAACATTAGAAACACTTGATATAGGCAGACAACTCTACCTTTACCCTCAAAGAAGGAAGGGATGGCCAGATTGTATCAAAGTTGCTTTCCCCTACTTTTTAGAACAGAAACATATTTCATATCAGAATTAACAGGTACAGACTATTTTACCACTATCTGTATGGAATCTCAGGATATATGTTACTTCTGATATTAAAAAGGAGCAAATATTAATATTAAATTTGTGTCCTCAAATTTAGAAACAACTGACCATGGATTTTATAAATTAGCAATACTGGGTCCAGGGTTTTAAAATAACAATTTTTTAAAAAACAATTTTTAAAAAAAGAAAAAAAAAACCAGAAAAATGGAAACAAAATATGAAAAATGATCACAACATTTTCTTTAATAAATCTGTCCCCACGAGAATCCTTACTCAAGTTCCAAGGAGAAATTATAGAAATCCATGTAGACCTATTTTTTATTCTAAACAGTTCTCAAAAAATAAGAATAAACATGTCCTGTGTATTTCAGCCTCTTTGGGACCAACTTACTTTAACATGTCTTTTCCTTCTATGACAAATCTTATACAGTGAGTTTAACTTGAACTAGCAGATGTTTCTACACTTACTTGACACAAGAACCACAGTGGCTGGAGCAGTGTGAGTATTTGCAAACCTGCGAAGACTCTGTCGGAGTTTATCATCAGCAGCATTCTTTGCAGTAGCATTGATATGGGCAACGGTTACCTGCATTAATTTACAATAAAGGTCAATGAGCAACACCTGAGGTTAGAAAATTGCTACACATTCTGCCCACATTTTAATAGGTAATCCTTGAGAGGAAATCTTTTATTATTATTATTGCCACTTAGGAATGGGAAACAAAAATATTCCAATAATTTCAAAACTGTTTCTCCATATGAATGAACTGGGCCCCTTGTTACTCCTGCTCTCTTCTCTAATCTGTTTTTTGTAAGTCATCCATGCCGCCCCCTTTTGAAAAAGAGGTGGAGAAAAAGACAAATTTGAAGCAGTTAAATTTGCCCTCATTAACATCTTGTGCAAACAAGTTAGAGATGGCAGAGATTTGATATAAGGTAAGAAGTGGAGTTATATTTTATGTCATTTGTCTATGCCATACATCACCTAGGGCTTTTGGGGTCTGGGGTTGGCAGTGGGGAGAGAAGGGGTATCTGCCCCTAAGGGAGCTAAATTACATTTGCCCCAGTTAAAACTATCAGGCTCCCATATAGCAGTCTCCAAAGCAAGGAAAGGTTTATTTTGAAAGGTGCCTCAACCACATGCAAAATACAATAAGATTTATTAGTTTTTCTAAAGAACACAAATATATTCTTTTAGACTGCTACATCAATGGGACTACTTGTCTATGAGCCAAAGAACTAGATTCTACTTCCAGTTTAAGAGCACAAACTTTGCAGCCAGACAACCTGGATTTCAATCCTGGCTCTTCCACTTATTGGCCCTTTAAAAAGTTGCTTAACCTCGTGGCTCTTGAGTGTCATTTGTAAATAGCAAATAATAAATCTTATGTGCCTAGTTTACAGAGCAGTTATGAAGGTCAAAGAAAACAATACACATATAACCATTATCACCGGTATAATGCTATAGCACTAGTTAATATAAGTAGCATTACTGAACAGCGAAAATGATTAAATGAGTTCTAATACTTCAGAAATAATCTTTTGCTAATTTTTATATACAAATTTAGTACAAATGTATTAATATCATTAAACAAATTTTGAATTAGAATTCTTTTTAAAAAATCACATGTGCTTATTGTCCTACCATAGATTAAAATTCTTTTTTTTTTTACCTGACAATTATTCAGCTCTTGAATAACTTCTTTGTTTTCTTTACTGATGTCACATACACAGATGAATTCTGCTTCCCTGTGGCCTTTAAAAAACTTCTCACGGATTCTCTGTACAACAGCAGTAGCTGACCGGCCAGAGGGAACTGAGCAGTTTTCAATATCCCAAAAAACTCCAATGGGCGGTAAGTTTTCTAGCACCTGTCCAGCTATTGCAACTTCTGGCGACCCTTAAGAAATTAAGGGTTAACACTTTTGATTACCCATAGTAAAAAAAAAAATAGCAGATGAATAAAGAAATAGGTAGCTACCTATCATTCTTAGTGGCAGAACACAAAATTACTGACTGATGTCAAATTTAAGGATACCAACCAACCTTACGGCTTACCTAATAAGACAAACAACTCTAAGTTGTCATAGTATCACTCTATTCCTATTTTACAGAAGAGAACAAATCTAAGGACCACGTTAACTAATACTTAAGCCTGCAATAAATCAGTCTCAAAGCATGAGACATTCTCTTGCTGTTCAATGTGTCTCTGAACACTTCCCTATAACTGAATGGATGCTGTGTCTCAGTGATAGAAATTCATGCTTAACCCAAACCCGTTTACCTACTTCCTATGGAAGAACACTAAAGAGATGATGAAGGGTAAAGCTGTTACTGTTTTAGATTTTACATTTTTTTTACTACTGCATTAATAGCTGATTGAACATTTAAAAACTGTTATCAAAAGATAAAATACCACATTATTACATTTCGGAGAAATGATTTTAATTGAGAACTCTTAGGGTTTCCAATGCTGTAATCAGTCGTTATTAAATCTTTACTTCTTCCAGGAAGTATATAATCAACAAGTGTGATTATGAACCTAAATTACCAGGTCTCCTCCAGCACTTGATTTCTCTTAATATACTCCCCATTTCTTCAATAAACAGCTACACTTTTTAATTTCAAGCAGCTTCAGGCCAACATAAATGGGCAAATGACTACTGGTCTGTAACACTAAAAAGTGTTTTACCAAGAGATGGGAATATAGACCAACACATACAGAAGCTTTAGAACCATAAGGAATCTTTTCAGGTGATTAAATGTAATGTTAGTATCAGATATTGAAAACTCCTTAAATATGCACATTTTATACCATGCTGTCATTTACCAAATTTTGAAGCAGCTTTGCCTAGACTGGTCGCCAATAACAACGTGGTCTCCTTCCCTGTTCCTTTGGTTCCACAGCCATTACACAGAGGGATAGCAATAGGTGCAGTTTGAGTATTTGGAGGTGGTATATTTGGCCAGACTTTAGCAGCATCAATTATACTATTTCTTGCCGGCTGTTTTAAAATTTTTAAAGAAAGGGGAGGTTTCAGATACATCATTGCAGAACCTAAAATTATATACAACATGAAAACACAATCTAAGTATTTCACCTTTTCATCTGCTAGCCTCTGATAAAATGTATTTACAAATCATCATTCCCAGAACAATTAGCTCTCAATTCATAAACTCATTTCAAGAAGTAACTTGAAGATCTTACCATGATTAGAACCTTTACATTCTGGGGCATGTGTCCTCTGCAATGGAGACCTCATACATTCCACATACTTTATTTACAGGGTATTACAGTATTAACTTGAACACTTGGTGTGACTGAAGCCAAGTTTCAAGCTTCCCATATTAATGCAAAAGGACACCTACGCAGGTTGAATAGGCCCACATCTAAGTTATGTTCACGATATAAGAATTACAATTATGCTGTAGTCCTTAAAGACAAAATGGAACAAGGGGCTTTGCCAAATTAGTTTCACATGTAGAAAATATACTTAATGCAACAAAAGGCTCTAAGAGCATTAACTACATAAATAACTCTGTACTTGCTTAAACTGTCTCTCCCATTTTATCTCTTGCTTCTTTCAGGGCAAACAGAAGTTATGCTGATGGGGAGAAAGCTATACAACAGAAGAATCTGAAAGCCCACGTACAATAAAGATTTTTCAAACTATAGCCACTTTAAAAAGTCTTTTCTCAAATCTCAACTGCACCCAGCATAAAAAAATAAAGAGATACAAACCTTGTTTAAACAGCCTTCGCAGTAAAGTGAGCCCTTTAAACAAACCGGAGGTACCACATTTAGGTGCAAAGAGTTGGTGCACAAGTGAGGCGTTAACTCCGACTGTGAAACGTGCTCTTCCAAATGCCCTGGAGCCCCACTCGTGAACTCAGAACAGGGGAAATAGCCAGTGGAGGTGCAACCCTGGAGAGCTGGAAACTGATGCAGCTTGTGTACATTACCATGACATGATTGGAAATGGAGTTTTCCACAACAGGGCAGGTGTTTGCAGGAAGATAGATTACTTTCTAGACACATGCTGGGAAAGTCACTTGCAATGCCTGCCAAATTGTTCCTAGCTGAGGCATTCTGGAGTGAAGATGCAGACTGGAAAGCAAACCCTGACCCTACTTGACATGTGATTGTCCCGGTGCTTTGCGAATCTAACAGTGCGCCTGTGTGAATCAAGCTACCAGTACCTCCACTATTGCCACCACCACCACCACCAAAATGCATTGGTGAAGTGGAGGGTTCATTAGTACAATGAGCACAGCAGCTTACTTTGGGGACAGTTGAAAGCTGTATTTTAGGTTGCTGAAGAGAATGAATATCTGGAAGTGGGACTGCTGGGAAAAGTTTAGAGCCAGCATGAAGGGGAGATGGAACATCCTTTAATTCCACAGCAACTTTCTTGTTCTCCATGTAATCTTTCTGAGAAAAGAAAATCAGAATGCAAGTTAATTTTATGAGGCTAGTGATTTTCAGTTACTCATATCCTACTGCATTCAAAAACAGAGTGTTCACTTACTTCTGTTTATGTATACCCAATCATAACCAAACAAAATTGAATAGCAGCTAGCTAAAAGCAGGAGCATTCTTCAGAGAGGAATGCTGGAAATGAACACTGAAACAGACAACTAAAATTAAGACTCCATCTTTACTTAATCATTTAGAGGCTGGGAGAAGAGAAGAAAGAGGTCTGTTTGTGTCTTCAGCAAGCTACATTAACCATCTGTTTGTCAGTGACTTCCTTTGACAACTACCTTTGTCTACTAAGATCTCCTGAAGACAAAATTAGGTAGTATAAAAACAACAATAAAGTTGGCTTACAAGCAAGGGGATTTAAGGATAGTTCTTATAGTCAGTCCATAAGGGGCTTGTATTAAGGTCCCCCAGGGGAGAAGAGTAAAATTCCAAATATTTATTTTATTTATTTATTTGTTTATTTATTTCTCTCCCCTTTCCCCCCACGCCAGTTATCTGTTCTCTGTGTCTATTTGCTGCATCTTCTTTGTCTGCTTCTGTTATTGTCAGCAGCACGGGAATCTGTGTTTCTTTTTGTTGTGTCAGTTCTCCGTGTGTAGGGCACCATTCCTGGGCAGGCTGCACTTTCTTTCGCACTGGGCAGCTCTCCTTATGGGGCACACTCCTTGCACGTGGGGCTCCCCTACACGGGGGACACCCCTGCGTGGCACGGCACTCCTTGCGCGCATCAGCACTGCGCATGGGTCAGATCCACACGGGTCAAGGAGGCCCGGGGTTTGAACCTTGGACCTCCCATGTTGTAGACGGACGCCCTAACCACTGGCCAAGTTCGCCGCCAATTCCTATTATTGACGAGATAGGCTATCTGCCACATGGCCCTTCCATGGAAAGGTTTATAAACGTGTCGCTGATGATATTTAGCAAACCCTAGGATACAGACCTAAAGTCATAATGCCAACCATTATAATGCAGTCAGTGTAGAGAATCAGAGCAATTAGAAAACTATCTTGGAAAAAGGCAGAAGAGGGAAGCAGATGTGGCTCAAATGATAGAGCATCCGCCTACCATATAGGAGGCCCAGGGTTCAAACCCAGGGCGTCCTGGCCCATGTGGTGAGCTGGCCCATGCACAGTGCTGCCACGTGCAAAGAGTGCCATTCCACACAGGGGTGCCTCCCACATAGGGCTGCCCCACATGCAAGGAGTGCGCCCTGCAAAGAGAGCCACCCTGCACGAAAAATGTAGCCCACCTAGGCATGGCACCTCACACGCATGGCGCTGCACACACAGAGAGCTGATGCAGCAAGATGCTGCAACAAAAAGAGACACAGAGTGCCAGTGCCCGCCTGACAAGAACGCAAGTAGATACAGAAGAACACAGAGTGAATGGACACAGAGTGCAGACAACAGGAGGTGGGGGGTGGGGGGAAGGGGAGATAAATAAAATAAATCTAAAAAAAAAAAGTAAAAGGTAGAAGAGAAATAGTTTTCCATGTGCCTCTATCACACAGAGGAGGCCAGTATATTACCAAGATTATAAACACAGGCATTGATGTCAGAGACCTGGGTTTGAATCTGACTCTTGATAGATGGATAACTGTGGGTGAGTTATATAACCTCTCTGTGCTTCAGTTTCCTAGTCCATTGATCGGGAACAATAAAATGTTCCTCCTACAGGTATTAGGATAAAAGAAGGTCACACACATAAGCACTTAGCACAGTACCTAGCCACTAAAAGGGGACCACACCAACTAATAGCCAGCTGACTGCAGGAACTATGAGGATGATGGGGATGCCCTAAAATGGTGACTGAGACATTTCTGAGTCTCAGAACACAGAAGGGCTCAACTGATTGCTATAGATTGCCCCCTTTTGCTGGGATTTGATGCTCACCTGGGAGAAATGTGGATTTTTAGTTAAGACTTTTCCTAAAAGTAATAGCAATGGGCTGATCAGCCAACAGGTGTATTCTGCTCTTTTTAATTACAGTTCAGATAGGGATTAATTCATCAGTATTCCAATTTATACAGATCACCCTCTTATGCGTAGAGTGCTATATATTGGTTCCTGTGAATTCTGGGGGCCACTGAGAAAATCAAGTTTCTGGATCGGTATGGTTGAGAATGCAATTCTGAATTGTGAGACTCTATGAGAACCAGACCTGTCACGCCAGGAAGCCCTGTTTGAGCTGCCAACCCTTGCTGTCAACACTTCTGAAATGACTGAAATTACTTGATGCCATTCAACAAAGATAACTATATGGAGGAAACCTGGAGTAGACAAAGAAGTGAACTGATTTTTTAAAACGTTATTAATATCCTTATATAAAATTTTAGTAAAGTCTCATTTGAATACCAAGTACAATAGAAAAAAGAAAATAGAAAGGCGGTCATCATGCATGCATAAAATGAAATAAGAAAATGTCAAAATCAAAAGAAAAAGGAAGAAGTTAATAGACATATTTAAATATACAAGAGAAATCTTGAACAGAAAAAGTCTGTCAATAAGGTCTCATCACTCTTTTCTGGATTACAAGACTCAAAACTCAGAAGGCTACATAAAAGAAAAATTATTTTGGCTTTCCTCTGATGTTACTATACAACATGGATTTTATCTTTGGAATCTGTGACTATAAAGAGAAACAAACCTTCCCAAGATTTCAACATTAAATTTTAAAGCAAGGGTTCTTAACCAGGGATCCATGGACCTCCAAGGGGTCTGTGGAAAGATTTCAGGGGATCTGTGAGCTTGAACTGAAAATTCAAAAAACCTTATTCTTTTGGGGACATGTTGGTGTAAGTGTGATATATTTATCAAATAATACACAGTATAGTGTGGACTTAGTAAGGAGTCCATGGTTTTCACCTGACTGGCAAAGCAGTTCATGGAAGAAAAGAGGTTAAGAACCCCTGACTGAAAGCATCAATTGTTACTTAGAGTGGAAGACTCCTCGTGGAGTCAGGAATTATAATAACCTGCGACAAAGGGCAACACAAACAGGATGCATTAGAAAATTTGACAGAGACTCTAGGGAGACTATCCCAGACCAAACGTCCACTCATCTATTACAAACAGGAATCTGCTATACCCTAGTCTTGCACATAGTTACCGTTTGGGGACTAAGTGGCAATGTCTGCTCAGGACGAGAAAAGCAATTAGAGAATTTCCAAAGCCATGGCTTAGCATCATTATCTTGTTGAAGCCATCCAAGTGTTCTACTGCAGGAGTTCTCAGTTCCGTTTCCTTCCATCATACAGCCATACAAAGTGGTTCAACATTCTTTCATCTTTCTTTTCTTTCATTCTTCCCCCCTGTTAAGAATAAGATTTCAATGTTAATTCTTTGCTCAAGTACAAATTTATTAATTTATTAAAATGTGAGACTGCAACTATCTTTACGGTGCATTCCCAACTCAAATCTTTTTTTTTTTTAAAAGATTTATTTATTTATTTAATCCCCCCCCGCCCCCCGCCCCCCGTTGTCTGTTCTCTGTGTCTATTTGCTGCATCTTGTTTCTTTTGTCCGCTTCTGTTGTTGTCAGCGGCATGGGAAGTGTGGGCGGCGCCATTCCTGGGCAGGCTGCACTTTCTTTGGCGCTGGGCGGCTCTCCTTAGGGGGTGCATTCCTTGCGCGTGGGGCTCCCCTACGCGGGGGACACCCCTGCGTGGCAAGGCACTCCTTGCGTGCATCAGCACTGCGCATGGCCCAGCTCCACATGGGTCAAGGAGGCCCGGGGTTTGAACCGCGGACCTCCCATGTGGTAGACCGACGCCCTAACCACTGGGCCAAGTCCATTTCCCCCAACTCAAATCTTAATGAACAAAAAGTAGTATGGGTATCAAAGCAGATTACTAAAATTTGGCAAACTAAGTTGCCTCTTTATGTTTGAACTCTAATTGTAGCAGCCAGAATTAAAAAACAAAACAAAACTACAATCTTCCATTCCTTATGTCTGAAATATCTTTACCTAAACACAATTTCTAGAGGCTTATTTCTTTTCTATACACAGCAATTCTTGAGAGAAGTAGACAAATCTGGGCTATCTACATAATCTTGAGTGAAATCTCCCTTTACTCGGCTGGAATCAATCTCCTCAGACCCCTTTTATATTCTCTTCAGCACTTTTCCCCTAAAGACTCTACTTATGAGAGTAAAAAAGTTAACAAAAGAGGGCATCTAATTTTAATAAAAGAATAACCACTATATCCTCATTACCAATTGTGTAAGGTTTTTAAATTTATTTAAGAGCAACCTATCCCATTTTCTTTGATACGAACATCAAAGGTCCAAATTAAGTGGCTTTTGTGGATTCTGAAGTTAATTCTGCTATGGAACAAATCAAACCAATTTCTTTGTTTACTTACTATGAAAGTACAATTTGATATTCCACCAAAAATCTAACTAGAGAAATCTCAAGTCACAGATGTGCAATAATCACTCCAGCACAACACTTTTAACAAGTCTTAAACAGTTTAAGAAAGGCAGATCAAATCAACCATATCCAAAGGGCATGAGGCAGTCTGCCAATGGTATGGAAGACTGAACTTCAATTCCAAGTCCTGACTACATATTCCAAAAACCACCTACTCTTTCCTATAGTTGGCCAATCTAGAGTGATTAATATCATTATCTCTCAGAAATTTCAGCTAGGCACAAAGAAAATAATTTATTTTAGAGCTATTTATTTAGAGCTATCTCTGATAAGAAGCTCTTTTCAAGAGATTTTAACATCTGCATGGCAGGGATAGGCGGAGACAACTTTATATAGTTGTACTATATCTTTTATATGAGATAGCTAATATTTAAGAGAACTGATCACATAAAGCAAGAGTTGGAAAACTATGGTTTGCAAGCTAAAGCTGGCCCATTGCATATATTTAAATGACCTGCAAACCAACCAAGTATTTTATATTTTTAAATAATTGGGGAAAATATCAAAAGATTGATAATATTTAATGACACAAGAAAATTATATTAAATCAAATTTCAGTGTCTATAAATAAAATTTTATTGAGACACAGCCACACTCATTTAGTTTACAGAAGCTTTTGCACTACAATTGCACAGCTGAGTATCTACAACAGAAACTATATGGCCCACAAAGTCTAAAATATTTACTATCTGACCCTTTATAAAACCTCATTAGGCTTCTATCTCTTCCTATGTAAAACATGGCTAATTTCTCCTCTATCTCACAGCATTTTAAGATTAAAAAATGATATAAATGTTTTTCTTCACCATTGTAACCCTTGTGCCAATACCTGCTACGTATTAGATACTAAATAAATATCTGAATGAGTGAATTAGTAAGCATTACAGTTACTTACTATACACTGTTGGGAATAATTAATTTGGAGACAGAAGTTAGAGTTAACTGTGCTAAACTGATTGTAAATTGTGGTACTTACTTTCCCTATTAAGTATGTCTCATGTCCTCCAACAAGTTCCTCTTTAGATCATACAATGTTCATGATATATGAATTGCAATATGCTCTCTCAAATACAGTTTTATTTCTCTTTTTAAGGTCAAAATTCTGAAAGTAAACTAATATTTTATGGTACAATATAGTTTTGGTATAAAACAGTTTATAAAGCATTTTTATTCAACATTATTCATCTCCTCACTCAGCAAGTATTTACTTAGTATTAACTTTGTAGCAGATGTAATGATTTTTTTAAAAAAGACAATGGGGCCCATTTAGTTAATTTTTCTCAGCAAGGTTGTTATGTAGATATGGGAGAACTTAGACACGTTTTAACTTTTGTAACTTGCCTAGGATCACATTAGAAAGGGGACAGAACCAAGTTTGTTTACCTCTTTCCATCGCATCAAAGTGCCTATGGTATTGCTCAACAAAAGCAACAGAAAGTACCAACTTATGGGCTGGCAACCTATTAGTGGCCTGTATTGTGAAATTTTCACAATTATTCCTGGGAATGCCACTAAGGAATTTAGGTAACCGAAGCAAGTTTTGTTTAATTTGAGTGGGACTCTTAACGTCTGCCATTCACTCTCGGAGTCTTTGAGCAACTCAGACAGTGGTTGGGAGTGCAGGCACTGACACTGGACTGCTCAATTAGTCCCTAATTCCACCACTTTCTACCTGTGCAGCTTTCAGCAACTCATAATCTCTCTGAACCTCAGAGTCCCTCTGTAAAATGGGCCTGATAATAACAGCACCCCCTCATAGCACTGTTAAGATTAAACAAGTTAGTTCATGTTGAGCACTTAATAAATGGCCTTTCGTTAGCACCTGGTCTAGTTGCCGACACTCCCTCTCCATCCATTACCCTTTTTAAAATAGCTCCTCTAGCTAACATTATTTTATTTATTTACTTTTTTATTATGTCACCCCCCCCCACTATAAACTCCATGACAGCAAGGGCCATCTTTTCTTAATAACTCTTGTTTCTCCTGAACCTAGCACAGTGCCTAGTAGATAGATATCAAATAATTGGTGAAGGAATGACACGCTCAATAAATGTCTAAGAAGACAGTTTAGGTCTCAATTTTCCTGTATGAAAAACAGAATATTTACTGCTCAGAAATGCTGGAAGTCAAAAAGATACAAACGTAACCGGGAAGCTCTTGGTAACACCAGAAATATGCTTCGGAAACTCTAAAAAGGTCTAAAAGGACCTCCCATTACAAATAGTAGTGGGAGTGGCTGAAGCCCTAAAGCAACTAAGTCAACACTGTCAAGTCAGAAGTCGAACCCTACCTGCAGTAAGACTGACAAGGATACAAAACCTCCAAGGGTTTTGCAGAAACACCTGCCCTTTTCTCCCTACCTTAAGTTGTCAACTAACTGTGTACGCTCCTCAGGAAAAGGTTGCTCCCCACATTGAAGACCCCCGAAAAAGCAGGGAGACAGGCGCGGGCGGGAAGCCAAATATCTCCAAAGTGGAGATGCGGCATAGCAGTGACACTCGCATACAGCCCCCAAAAGGAAACCACCAGACCCTTTTGGGAGGGCCCAACTAGCGGGCACCCAGTTTTTCCCCTCAGACTAGCCACCCAGTCCCCAGCACTAGGAGGCGGAAGGGGGGACACTTCCCCTTCAGCTCCGGTGGCCTCAGAGCAGCAGGCTGGTCTGAGTCAAGTCCCTAACCCTGAGAGCAAACTCACCTCAGCCGTTGGCCCCACCTCCGCTCACATTCCGGCCCCGCCGCCTTCCCCCCTCCCCCCCAGACCCTTTGTTTTGATTCCCGACTCCGCAGCTCCCGCCGCCGCCGCCAAGCGCACCCTCCACTTCCGCTTCCGCACCCTACCGCCCCTGTCGCAAAACCGACGCCCTTCTCGCCCCTCGCTCCGCCCCTTCCTTCGCCCCTCCCCCACCGCCGCGTCTTCCCCGCGCGGGGCGTGCTGGGAACCCCGGGGGGGGCGGGGCCTCGCGGCCCTGCAGCCTCGTCAGGCTCAGTCCCCTCCCGATAAACCCCTAAATAGGGACCTTCCCGGGGGGCAATCCTGGCTTTTCTGGCGAAAACCCGTAGTTTAAAGAGGACTTCCTCCTGGTTTAACCATGTGGCGTCGAAAGGAGCCTCAAAGCGAATAATTAGGGAGCTTGTGAGGTGGAACCGGTGAAAAACCTGCCAACCGGGATTCAACACAGTTCGACTGTCTTGCGCAAAGGCGATTTAAACGGGATTTCAATGAGAAACTTAATGTTTTGGCTTTTTAACTCTTGTCATCACGTGACGGTTTTACTTTTTAAAAAATTTTAAATGGCGCATATTTCACAGTATCCTTAATCTGGTGCGACCTAGTGGTGACTGGAGAGAAAAATAGCTGCAAACTGGGCTTCTTGCGAGGTCCTTCGGGTGGGCAGAGCGTCCCAAAGTGGCGACTCTGCTGGCAAAAAAAGTGTGTGCGAAAGCTAATTTGGATGTTGTCACCAATAATTAAGACGTCCTCGATAAACCTAGTGTGAAAATTTAATTTTTAAAATTCCTGATCCACAGGTCGTTACAAATGAATACAACTTTTCCAAGGAGGGGTTAGGTGAGCCAAAAGGAAACTTTATAGTTGCAGAAGCCTTGTGAGGTCAATTTAACAATTTGTGTTTCAGATTGCTAGAAGTGCCACCTGTTTGGGCTTTTGCGTGTGTGTGTGTGTGTGTGTGTGTATACCATCTCACAATCTTCACTTTTATCTGAAAAATTTTAAGACTCAAGCAAATTGGTTATTTCTGAAACTGCCAGCTGTTCGCTATTTCCTGGTGAAAATTAGAAAAACAAAGCACCTATTACCTAAATCTAGACACAGTTTAGGACAAATTTGCTGAATACTACTTAAAAGTTTATTTCTGAAAATCTCCAAGAAACAAATTATCTTTGCGAAAGGATCAGTAAGGAGAAATTGCCAAAAGATAATTATTCCCCCTGAAGTCTGCAGTGTGAGGCTACTTCAAGGCAATCCAAATTAAGTGGAGGACATTTCTGGGGGAGCTAAAACATCCCTGCAGACATCATTATAGACATACATTGTGAAGGGCAAGACCAAACTTGCAGCTGAAGAATCCTTTGTGCTTGCATTTAATTTTCCAGAAGGCAGATGACCAGTGCATAGTCATCTGCCAGCTTAGGTATTTATTACCGCTGAGTAAATAAATCTTCATTGTGTAAGTATATGTGTAGTATTTTCCGAGTGGGAATTAGAACAAATGAGAAACAACTCTGTTCCTAGTGTTTTGTTTTCCTTTCAAAGTATCAAACAAATAAATATATTTTATAGGTGTATTTAATGGCCTTTTAAAAGATATTTTAGCCATAAAACGGAGAGCAGACTATCTTTGTTTTACTCGGCTTTCTGTAGTCCAGAGCTCTGCCTGGTCTCAACAGGTAAATGCAATAATGAAAACCAATCATACTAAATGAAAGGCTGATGAAAAGTACAAATTATAAATAATTTTTAAAGAAAATGCAATTTTATTGCTTTTAATAAAAATCAGCCTAGGTTACATTTAGTGTTTCAAACTTGGTCAATTAGTGTGGAAGGAAGAGAAACCGAGCTCTCTGCTCACTCATGTAAGCCAAAAGCTGCAAGGAAAACAAATTGAATTTTAAAAGAGAGGGAAAGGTTTTAAAGTACTCCCAAATTTTTTTCTTTCTAAAGGTTATACCCAATAACAAACCTATTTCCCTAAGCCTTGTTCCCAAATAGGACTTTAATGATAAGCATGTCAATTCCCTGCCCCTTTTCCTTTATGGAAAGTGAAGGAAATTGAAAACCAAATAGTTTAAATGACTTGACCAATGCCGTTTAAGCCAGCACTGATACTTCACCAATTTATGCTTCAATTTCCTCATCTGTTAACCAGGAGATTGCACCTTGCCCAGAAACCTCACAGAGTGGCAAGGGTCAAATAAAATTCTGAGGCTGAATGCATCAGAACAAATAAATTGTCAAGCAGGATGCAAAGGATGTCTTTGGGACCAGAATGAAGGTTTCCTGAATGACATTTTGCTACTTTCCTGAAACCTGTTGATGTGGGTGCTGGGGTTCTCTTGAGTTTCTTTGAGCCTTTGCAGGAACTAGCAAGGCATCAAAATAAAGGAGAATTAGAGAACCACGGCAAGGAGGAAGGAGGGATTTTGTGAGTGTAGAGGGGGTCTCAGAGTAGCTGAAATCTCTTTTTCTCTAGGGTAGTGGTGAAGAAGATGGGTGTAGGAGTCAGACCCAGCTTTGAAGCCTGATTCAGTTATTTACCAGTTGTTAGACCTAGGGCAACTCAGCCTTCCCTCACCTTTGTTTTCTCATCTTTAAAATGGGCACAATAAAAGTATTTTCCTGGGGTTCTCATTATCTGGCTCACAGCTCCATTGTCACCTTAAAGGGGCCTTCACTAACCATTCTATTGATCTCTGTCTAGTCCCTTTCTATCACACGATCTTGCTTTATTCCTAGCACTTATTAACATCTGAAATTATTTTACTTTTTGTTCGCTGGATTGGTCTTTCTCAACAGTATAAACCGGTTGAGGACAGGCACATTGTCTGACATGCTGTGCTTTAAGTGTGCCTTGTACATAAGAATGCTCCCCAAAATTTTATAAACAATTAGGTTTGATGTAAGAATTAAATGAGAAGATCATGTCAAGAAGTTAGTATTATGCGTGACACACGAAAGCATTAAAAACTCGTGATCATCTAACAAAAACATATCTTGTACTTACTTTGTGCCGGACACTGGCCTAAACGTTATACAAATGCTGTTAATTTATTTAGTTCTCTGCACAGTCCTACAAGGTAGAATCTTATCATGAGTTATAGATGAGAAAATTAAGTCACAGAAAAGTTAAATAACTTGCCCAAGATTGTACACGTAATAAATGGCAAGGTGAGGAGCCAAAGGTAGGCTGGACCAAACTCGTAAACCCCAAGTAAGTGTTGCTGCCTGTGAAGAAGAGTACCATGTGCTGATTTTTGTAAAAGGACACAGAGGACCTTGGCATTTCTTAGCCTAAAGGGCCTGGATCGTTCTCTTTCGCTCGTATTGGGAAAGCGGCAAGAACGGGAAAATGCAAACGGTGTCAGACAGAGGAGGCGTAATTTCCTTAAGTGCGTGGCCTGACTATCCAGAAAACAACCGCCCGACCCAGGATCAGCAGCCAGCGCCTCCCAGGGCCCCGCCCAGCTCAGCTCGCCGCGTGGCCACCCCGCGCCCGGGCGCTGGGAAAAAAGTTTCCAAAAGGCGCTGCTCGGCGCCGATTGGTCGAAGCGGGCGCGGTCCCGTGGCGCGGCGGCCAATGCGCGGCGCCGGCTGGGAGCTGCAGGGCGGGGGCCGGAGGGACCGGCTGCGCAGCCCAGCGCTGCAGCCGCCGCCGCCCGGGTCTCGTTCTCGTCCTTGCCTCGGAGCCGGGTAAGTGCGGAGCTGCCGCCGGGCCCGGGCTGCTGGCCTTCTGGGGGCCGCCACGCGCCGCTGGGAAACTCTTCTCTCCACCCCCGCGCCCGCCCACGCTCTGGGGTCCCCGGGCCCAGCCTGGCTGGTTCCCAGCGGCGCCCCTCGCTTTTGCAAGTTCCCGGGTGCCGGGGCTGGAAGATCCCAACTTCCTTAGCGCCTCCACTCCTCAGTTTGCGCCTTGCCACCCTTCTGGCCCGCATGCCCTGCTCTTCGGCCATGCCAACTTTTTCTCTTTCTGCCCCCGTCTTTCCCAGTCCCCGCCGCCCCTCCCTTCTCTCTTTGACTTCCAACGTCCTTCTGTCCTCCTCGTTCCCAAGCCCCACTGTCTGGCTCCGTCCCTCTTCCCTTTATTCTCTCCGCTCCCCAAACTCCCCTCTTCACTCCGTTCCCTAAACTCCCCTCCTTGACTCCCCTCCTCTCTCAACTCCCTTCCTTGACTTGACTCCCCCCTTGTCTCTTCGCTCCCTTTTCTGCCCCTCGCTCCCCGCCAACCTCTTTACTCTACCTCACCTCTCACCCCAGCCAATTCCTTGGCTTCCATCTCTGCCCCTGCCCTCATGCCCACTTCCCCGACCTCCTTTCACCGTCGAAGCAGGCCTCTCTCCAAACACCTTCCCCCTCCCTTGGGTCTCCCTCCCTTCGGGAACAGGTTTGGAACAGTTCCTTCTCTCTGCTTTCCTCAAATCTCTGCTGCAGGACGCTCAGATTTCCCCTGACAGCACTTTGGGGAAGGATTGGATAAAGGATGAAAACGCTTATTCTAACAACTTGAATGCTGTGTTTGGGTTTACCTGCCTCTCTGAGGTCATGGGAACCCCCACCATCACCTTGACAGCTTTTTGGGAAGCTGCATTATCTTCTCCAATCTTCTCAGGTTCTCTGCCTCCTGAGGCCCCGAGCTTCCCTGATGTCTTTGTCCGAGGTTTGCCTCTTCCTTTTTAGTTTTAGCCGGAGGCCCCTTTCAACTTCCTTTCTGAAGAAATGGCCTTTCTGCCGGCTGGGTTGAGATTCGCTGTTTTCTAGGCTAGTTTTGCCAATGTGCTCTATGATAGGATGGCCTCTTAGGGCACGGGAAGGGTGCTTTGAAGAGTAATTGGATCCCACCTGTTCCCAGAGCCTTAGCTGACAAACCCCCTTCCCAACCAAATTGGTACCTAAAGAGTTTTGAAAGTTGTTTTTCCTCTTAATATGTCTTTTGTGTATTACAGACAGATAATTAATGCCTCTGAAGTCCAAGGGGCCTCCGATTTTGTATATTTTATTCCATTTTGGATAAAAGTTTCTTAACTTGGCATATTCGGTTAGGATGTTATTTTGCCTTAGAATATGTGAGCCAGAGAGATTGTTGTGTTCCTTTGCCTTAGAATATGTGAGCCAGAGAGATTACACTCCCATTCCTCCCCAGATTATTTCCTAACAAAGAAGTTTGTGTCTGCAGTTCACCGAGTGCTGTGATAGAGGTGCTCGGTTCCCACCTCTCCCAGCAGAGCCTAGTGCTTAGTAGGTGTTGCAGGTATGTTTGAAAAGGGAAGGGGGAGGGAGAACCACAGGAGGAAAAGTTCTTTCTCTGGTGTCTTAGTTCAAAATTAGCCTGGAACAGTAGCTTTTCTATCTTTGGCCAAAGTTTAAGCTCTTTAAATTTTCAAAGCAAAATATGCTTACTCTACAATTTATACAGTGGAGAAGTGTGTCAAGCGCAATGTCTCATCTTACTGCCTGCTTCACCCCCATTCTGGCACATCCTTCCAGACCCTTTTCTGTTTGTATACTCAGGAGAGGGAGATGCGTTTGTGAACAAAAATGGAATCATTTCTTAACAGGTCATGAACTTTCTCCCATATTGGTGCATATAAGTCTTCTTTTTAACAATTGCACAGTTTTCCAATCAGTGCTCTGTTGACCTTTAGGTTTCTCTAATTGTCTACATTAGGGAATGATGTTGTACATCCTTAAGCATGTGTCCTTGCATGCCTGTCTAAGTATTTTTGTAGGTAGATCATAACAGATTTTGAGAGCGCAAAGACAGAAGCCAGACTTGCTGACTCTTGATGGCTTTTGCCCCAATGATGTCACTTCTGCAAAATGCAAAGCCTGCATGGCAAGGTAGAAGTTGTTGGAGCATGTGCTGACACTTGGCAACTTCTTTCTCTCCCTCCCTTTCCCTTCGTCTCTTCCATTTGTTTCAGTTGGGAAGGATACTGGGTAAGGGTTGAATTAAACTCCTGTTGGTTTATATGGTTGGTTATTAACCTCCCCAGCTGTGCTGGCTTTCTTCATACAGAAGAAGGTCGAAAGAGATTACTTCCCTTGTTTTTTTTTTTTTTTCCTTTCAATGTTTTGAAATCAGAGGTGTGTGTCTCAAGTATTTATAGACACACTTTTCTCCAGTTAGAATTGATCACGGTCTAAAACATGCATATTTTTGTAGGCGTGCATTTATGTGTAGTAAATAGGGTTTGAACCTCTCAGTCTGCCCGACTTTGTTCTTCCTTGTGTGCAGTACCATGTTATTTGGGGTGCTCATGGGAGCTGCTGGGACATGATGGTGTCTTGAGAATGCAAGGGAGGAGGCCTGCCTGTAGATACCTGTAGGCCTGGACAGATAGAATAAAGGCTCACACATAGTATCCCTTTTTAAGATAATGGGTGCAAAGCTGTGTACACTAATCAAGCATTAACACCTGCCATTGTAGTGCCTTATCAAAAACTGGGTGGGCCAAACAGAATGAGGGAGTCTGACCTCCAGTCAGTCAGTTTGCAACCCCTGGGAGACCTTGGACATGAATTCAGAGACCCAGTCCTTGAGTTCTGATTCACCTCTGCAGCTCACTTGCATGTTTGGAGGTGGCCAAGACATGCAGCACCTCTGTTCCAGCTTAGAGTGAGTGCCTTGGCTCCCTACCTCTTACAGTTGTATGGCTTAAGGAGGATAATGTTACTTGAAAATAAGTTGTTGTATGCCCAGCAGTCTGCAAAGAGCTGGTGATGATAAAATTTAGTAAATGGTGCCGGAAGAGGGGACCCATTGCAAAATCATCTTGTCTGCTTCCTGGGTCTGAGAGTAGTGCATGTTAGAACTTACTGAGACTTTTTTCCCCCCAAGTGGCAAAGGAAAAAATCCTACATTTTTAAGATTGCCATTTTATAACAGTAAATTTCAGCTGTTATTTCTTCCCTCTTTGCCTCTAGGACATTTTTTCCCTCTTTCCCTAAGGATTGTTTTTTTAAAAGCAGGGGTTTGGGGTTTAAATGCCGTACCTGTGGTTTTAGCCCTTCCGTTGAAGGGGCAAAGGATTGTGCAGACTGGGACATAAGTCCAAGTCTCTGCCTAGTTTTTTCCCAGTCCCTGAGGTATAAAACCAGATCCCTCCCATCAGCCTGGCTGTAATTAGAGCTGCTCCCACAATGGAAGCTCCGCCTAAAACATCTCAGATTCATTTCTGTCCTGAGGATTAAATTTTGAATTTACTGGCCAAGATAAGAGTGTTTTCTTCCTTTTCTAAACTCCTCTGTTTAGAAAATCATCCTGATTATGCAGGATGAGGGTTATTAAACTCCAGTAACTGTATTAGCTACCCTTACCATGGAAACCTGGGAGGAGCTGGTTTTCAACATGGGGTCTTCTCGCCCAATCCCTTTCCATTAGCCCGACTGCGCAGGTGCTAGGGGAGAACTGGTTAGGAACCACTGTTTAGGTTGCCCCATCAGTTCTTTCTGCTAAGCTTTGTAGGGATTTTAGATGTAAATTAGCCTTCAGAAGGTCTCTTTCCTCCTTTCAGGCCCTTGTTTCTTGCCCTTCTTCTTCCAGCTCCTGATCAAGCTTTATCTTCTCCTATTTTCATTTGTTCAACAAGTGCTTTGTGTGTGTGTGTGTCTTTTATATGCCAAGCACTGTTCTAGGCATTGGGGGTTAAAAAAAAAGCAAAACAAAGAAGGTCTCTATATTCAGACACTTACATTCCAGGGGGAAACAAACAGAAACAAAACTCCTGAAGTCATGAAATAGTGTGAAATACTCTGAATGAAACAAAACAAGGTTAATGTGATATTGAAGGGTTGGAGGGGGGCATTAAGTGGAATATTCAAATAAGGTCTCTCAGGGGAGGACATTTCCGCTGGGATCTGAATGGCAAGAAGGAAACTCCCTGGGCAGAGATTGGGGGGTGGGGAAGAGGGAGGAGCGTTCCAGGCAGTGAGAGCAGCAAGTGCCAAGGCCCTGGGGCGGCGGCCAGAACAGAAAGAAGCAACGCATTGTGGCTGGAGCACAATCAAGTAAGGGGGAGAAGGGTAGGAAATGAGTCGGCAGAGGACTGATTTTGTTGGATCTTGTGTAGGAGCTTTTTCCAAACTTCAGGTGTTCCTAATTCCATGCTTCCTCACTCTCCTGTGCACTGACTTCCTTCTATGCCACACAGTCAAGATTGTCCATCTTAATGGCTGCACAGTGCACAGGAACAATTGCAGGGGCCCTGGCTGATGCCTACATAGCGGATGAGGTCTGGACTCATTAGAGCTCATGGCTTGACCAGGGAGCGCAGGCCTCAGTTTACCCCCACCCTTGGCCAGTTTAATTACTGCTATTAACACTCCAATATTCTAGGCTTTTTACTTCGAGCAATCAAGATATATTAATCGGGACTCTCTAGTGGCAGAAATTCAATTCTAACTGGTGTGACCAAGAAAGGGAATTGATTAGCTCCCATAACCTTAGGTCAGTTATGAGTGGATCCAGGGTTTAAATGAGCCTGTCAGGACCCAGTCTCTCCATCTCTTCCCCTTCTTTCCTCTGGGTTGACTTCTTTCTCAGACAGGCCCTGCCTTTGTGATAATAAATGATGACTATCAGCCCCAGGCTTAACCTCCTACCACCTTACCAACCCTAGTGGAAGATATCTCCACAGAAGGCCAGGGCCTGGACACTCACTGGCCCTGCTTGTGTCAAGCCCATCCCTGTAATTGGCTCAGCTGGGGTCAAGCCCATCCCTTAGCCAGTCACTGTTGTTAGAGGCAGGAACAAGCGTATTCCTTCTCCCAGATACAGAGAATGGTGTCCAGTCTAACTGAACCACATAGAATGGGAATATTGGGATGCTATTACAGGAAGATTGAAGAATGAATGCTGGGCTGGGAAAATCAGCTTTCTACTACATCCGCTTCTCTGCTTTAATCAAGCTTTCAGAGAAGCTGCTCCCCAGAAGGCGTGGGTGGGTAGGGAAATGGCAGGTTTTTTCAGGGTTGGGGAAGGGAGAAAAATTAGGGGGAGAGGAAATGCAAATACAGGTACTAACAAATGTAGAGTTATCAGTAAGTGCTGTGCTCAAATATAGGCACATTTGTGCAGTTCCCACTCTGGGATCCCCAAGTTGATGATTGTGTCTATGTTAACACAGACGTATTTAGCATAACGGTTTGTATTTTTATCCCAAAATACAGTTTCTTGATGGTTCTGCCTTGTCAGATTCATTCTTTTGTTCCCGGGGACACACCCCAGACGATGATGAGCTCCCTTGAGGGAAGGGTGGGACCCTGGAGACTTGTCATTTGGCTCCCTAATCACCTTTTGACAGCTCAGAGTTTCAAATATACTCAAAATAAGCTATTACATTGGGCAGGCCCTATCAGCAGGGAGTCTACAAATACTAACCCAAGATACTTGCTTCCCTAACCTCTGCTTCTGACATCTCCCACTCTAGCTACTGCCTGATTTGTCCCCCTCCTCTTCTCACTCTGAATGCTCCAACTCAGTCTTCCCCCTCTTCTTCCCCACCCAGTTACTCATCCCCACTCCCCCACTATGCTGAAACTATTCTTGCTCAGGCCACTAGGGTCTGGCATTTTGCTAAGTCTCCAGCTATTTTCCAGTCCTTATCTTACCAGCTTCTCTGTTGCACTGATGATACAGTAGCACATTCCCTCTTTTACCTTGAACCCATTTACTCCCAGGACAGCTCACTCTTTATGGTTCTCCTCTGTCTCTCTGTCTCTCCCTCTGTCTGTCTCTGTGTGTGTCTCTCTGTCCGCCTCTCTCTGTCTCTCTGTGTGTGTATCTCTCTCTCTCTTCTCTTCCTGTCTTGGTTGCTATTTATTTCTTTGTCCTCCTTTCAAATGTTGACAATACTCAGAGTTCTGTAATTGCCCTCATTAGATTCTCTACTGGTTCTGTCACCAGAAAATGGAGGGAACCAATTATAAACTCATGATGCCCAAATTTGTATCGCTACCTCGGACTTCACCCCTGAGTTCAGACTTATTGCAAATGGATGTGTCACGGACATGTCTAACTGAAACTGTCCGAAGCTGGGTTTATTATCTTCCTGTCTAAATGGTATTCTGGTGTTCTCTACATCTGGTGGTGGGCTTGGTGGCAGCACCTTGTTGTGTAAGCTAGAACCTCTGAAGATAACTCGCCTTTCTTTCCTCTTCCTTCCCTTCACCTAATGTAATAAATCATCAAATCCTGGTATCTTATAAAAGCTTATAGCTTTCACTGTGAGAGCACCTGCCTCAGGCTTTGTCCCTCCCAACCCTTCCATGGCTACCATACAAGCTATTTTAGCAGAGCCCTTCGTGTCACTCTCTTCATCAAAATCCTCCAGTGGCTCTCCATAGCCTCTAAATTCCTTAATGTGCCATAAAGCCCTCTGGGATTTAGTCCATGTTTTGCTTTGTTTTTGTTTTTGTTTTTTAGGAAATACTGGGTATTGAACCCAGGAGCTCGTACCTGGGAAGCAGACACTCAACCACTGAGCTACATCTGCTCCCCAGCTCCTGTGAATGAATCTATGCAGTCTTGTCTCTTTCCCCACCCTTCCTCAGCTTTCAACCCAAGCAAGCCAGACTTCCTTCATCTCCTCCCATGAGCCTGGCTGCTCACACCTTGTTCTCACGTGTTGTCTTTCCCCACCATTCACCTTCCTACACCTTCATATTCTTTTGGCTGCAATTCATCCATCACCTCTTCCAGGAAGCCTTCTTTGACTCAGAGTTTGAGTTTGGGACTCCCTAAATACTTTGTACAGTGATGAAAATCTTTATTATTTTGATTGCAGTGATGATTCCTCAGGTATATACATATGTCAAAATTTATCAAGTCGTAACTCTAAATATAGGCACTACATTATATGCCAATATCCTGTACATATTTCTAGCACTGCACTCACCGTGTAGTTTTATAATGATTTACTTCTAACTCTCTCCCCCACCAGACTGCAAGCTCCCCTGAGGGAAGGAAGGGCCCTTAAAGACATTATATTTGGACTCCTAAGTCCTATAGTAGCTGCTAAAAAGTTTTTGTGGAGTGATATACGTAATCCTTGATATTAATCCATGAATTTTAATGGACTGTATTTTGTTTTGGTTGGTTTTATAGTTTTTTTGGGCAATATTGTGTCATTTAATCTAGCATAAAGTTTGGGTTTTTTTGTGTGTGTGTATCGAAAATCAGCTATTTAACCAAATGTGGGTAATAATGATTTAAAACTTTTTCTTCTAGACACCATGCCACAAGAGTAGATCTCCCCTCCTGTTTTCACAATGGAGGACTCAGGAAAGAAGACTTTCACTTCTGAGGAGGAAGAAACTAACTATTGGAAAGATTTGGCTATGACCTACAAGCAGAGGTCAGTTCTCCAAAGTGCATGCTCTTCTTTCTGAGCCTCAAGTTAAGGCAATAACTTGCCCATGGACTCATTATCAGTGAGAGGTAGAGCTGGGCTTTGAACTCCTAAGCTCATGCTCCTAAAGACAGTGCTGCTCCACCTCCCATCTCACTGTCTGGTAGGTTTCATCAGTTCCTAGATTCCATATCATAACAATTTTTAGGGTGTACAAGTGGAGGTAGGGGGAGAGACAGTGGGGACTTTTTCCTTTTCCAAGCAAAATGAGTTGTTGCAGATTTTTTATTCTTTTTGAAGCCACTGTTTCAGTGCCTGTATCTAGGAATGTGGTTTTTGTATATGTGAATGTATATGTACAAGTGTGTATGTGAATGTGTGTGAGGGTGTGTGTACCCATGTGTGCCTGAGTGTGTGGTGTTCGGCATTGTTTCTTTTTATTTCATGTGGACTCTTACAGTCTCTGCATGGAGGTCTTATTCCAGTCCCTCTGTTATTCTTAGTCTGAGTTAAAGATACTTTAGGGCTTGTATTAAAATTCCCTGGAATGTAAAGATTGAGAAATCAGAAACGGGTATTTGAGCCAAAGCAGAGTCAGATTATAGTGGTGTGATAAAATGGACATTTAGATTGTCTCTGATTTCTGGAGATACACCTATAAGTAAACCTGCAGGGGATATAAAATCTGAAGTATATTTTCTACATATGGGCTAAAATAGTTCACTTCGCATGGATGAGTGACTAGTGGATTGGAGTCTGGTAAACCTGGATTCAGGCCCAGCTCCGCTTCTGGCAAATTAGGTGACCTTTAGACAAACCATTCATCTTTTCTAACCCTCTTCTCATCTGCAAAGTGGGGGTGATATTTCTCCCTCAAAAGTAGTTGAATAAAGAGAGGATCCATGTAAAGCAGCAGCACAGTGCGCAGAATGACTGTTTGATGTTTGGGAATTGTACTGTAGGGCAGAGAATACACAAGAGGAACTCCGAGAATTCCAAGAGGGAAGCCGAGAATATGAAGCTGAATTGGAGACGCAGTTGCAACAAATCGAAACCAGGAACAGGGACCTCCTGTCAGAAAATAACCGCCTTCGCTTGGAGCTAGAGACCATCAAGGTGAGCAGTCAGGAGGGAATGTATGCAGGGACAGACAGGCCTCACCCATGGGCGTGCCGTGTGCGACTGGGAAGATGGGAAGAGGAGCTCTGCGGGGGGGGGGGGGGGGGGGGGGGGGGGCGGCAGGGCTGTGCCCTGGGGTCACTCCCACCCAGAGGCCTGGGGGTGGGGGTGGTCCTCGAGCTCTTTATGTGACAGGGGAGCTCTGGAAAGTCCCACAGGTGTCCCCACAGCCTTTCTTGGTTGCCTGTAACAATTCCACAAGGAAGTAAAAGATAGGCAGTTTTAGAATATGGAGTGTGACTAAAATTGCTCATTGTTGTAAGGACCACAGTTAGGCTATCTGGTATGATAGCCGCTCACTACAGGCAGTTATATAAATTTAAATTAATTCAAATAAAATTACGATTCACTTCTTCACTCACACTCGTCACATTCTAAGTGCTTAGTAGCCACGTGGAGCTAGTGGGTGTCATTATATATATAGGGAAGAATAATGATAGATAAATGATAAGTATTGATGGAACATATCCATCATTGCAGAAAGGTCTGTTGGGCAAAATGCCGGTCTAGACCAGTTGTCTCCGCCTTGCACTATTGACGTTTGGGACTGGTTTCTTTGTTGTTGGGGATTGTCTCTTGCATTGTTGGATGTTTAGCAGCATCCCTGGCCTTAGCCCACTACATGCCAGAAGCACCCCCCAGTTGTGAGAACCAGAATGTCTCTAGACATCACCATGAGTCTGGAGCCCTGCAGCTAAAGAGACTTGGCAGCTGGTCACTAAGTAATCATGTCCTCAAGACTAGCTGTCAGCCCTTGGCACCAGTCAGCATCACCTGGCCAGCTTCATAACCATCAGGCATGACCACCTCCACCTCCCCCATCTCTGTCCTTCCCCCATCCCACGGATGGGCCCCTGGCATGTCTGCAGGTTTTGTTTTTTTTTTTTAATCTCATCAGGTGATACTTATTTTGCATATGGAAGAAAAAGCCAAGGCCTACAGAATGTGGGCCCAGGGCTAGGTGTCATGGGTCTGCAAAAAGAGATGTGCGCCTTGACCTCCAGAGCTCTTTTGGGAAGACACATCCAACACCAATGAGACAGGGAGGGAGATGCCACTGAATTCACTCATACTGACCATGAGAACCTTTGGAGAGAGAGGAAGATCAGCGTGAGCTGGAGAAGCCTTCATGGGGGAGCTGCGAGGGGCTGGTGCTGATGTGTGAAAGTGAGGGGTGCGTGGTTGTGTGAGGAGCCCGCACTTTGGCCCATAGGGGCTGATGAAGAGCTCACCTGCACCTGTCACAGACATCGGTGCGGATGCGTGCTGAGCACACCTGGCAAAGCCTGGCAAGGAGCAGGACTGTTGAATGGGTTAGCGATCAGAGGACAAGGAGAGGCAGAGGAAAGGCCAAAGCCCTGGAAAGTGAGCAGTTGTGTGGTAGGCAGAGACCATAGGCTGGCCCTCGCCAGGTCAGTCTGCCCTCGATGTGATTGGCTTGCCCTTCAGTGGTTTTATTTTGGCATTTTATTATGAAACTCTTCTAACACACAGCAAAACAAAGAGTTTTACAGTGAACACCTTATATCCACCACCTAGGCTCTAGCGCTCAGCCACTGAGCCACATCGGCTCCCCTGAGTTGGTTTTTTCATTTGTTCACTTGTTCTTTGTTTTTGTTTTTAGGAGGCACTGGGACCAAACCCAGCACCTCCCATGTGGGAAGCAGGCACTCAACCCCTTAAAACACATCCGCTCCCCTTGCTTGCTTTTTAATATACATCTGTCCTTCTATCAGTCCATCTAATTTTTGGTGCAATTTCAAAGAAAACTGGAGGCATTTATATACTTCCCTCTAAACACTTCAGTGTTCTTATTAACCAAGAGTTCAGTATTTCTTGATAGATTTTTCTTTTGATAGTCCAATTTATACCTTTAATGTGTTTTTTTTTAAAGATTTTATTTATTTCTCCACCCCCCCCACTGTCTGCTCTCTTGTGTCCATTCACTGTGTGTTGTTCTGAGTCTGCTTGCATTCTCAGTGGTACTGGGAACCTGTGTCTCCTTTTGTTGCATCATCATGCTGTGTCAGTTCTCCATGTGTGTGGTGCCACTCCGGGGTGGGCTGTGCTTTTTTTGCTTGGGGCAGCTTTCCTTGCGGGGTGCACTCCTTGTGCGTGGGGCACCCCTACGCAGTGGCGCCCCCGCGTGGCACAGCACTCCTTGCACATGGCAGCACTGCGCGTGGGCCAGCTCACCACACATGTCAGGAGGCTTTGGGTATTGAATCCTGGACCTCCTATATGGTAGGTGGATGCTCTATCAGTCGAGCCACATCTGCTTCCTTTTACTGTGTTTTTAATATTTAATATCAGCATGTAAAAACCTTGTGAGGCTTCCTGTAAGAGTCTGGATTTCTGATTTTGAGAATTGGAAGATCTGGCCCCACCGGGGCTGCCTTCTTCTGAAGCACCAAAAAATGAGTCATGGGTGCTTAGACAGTTCCCACCCCCCCCACCCCCCCACCCCCCGTCGCCCTTACACCGAGGTGGCTGACAGCTGCTTCTTATCCCCACACCTGGCCCACTTCACTCATTTTGTTAACAGCCTGGTACCTGCAGGCATTAGTGTTTGACCCCTGCCACAGACAGTGAGAAATCATTATAGCTCTTAAGTTGAGGGGGACATCGTGATGGAAAGCTGTGTGCAAGGAAGATTAGTGGTATGAACAACAGTATGGAGAGGGTAAGAGGCCCTTCATGGATGCTGAATAAACACCAAGCAATTACTTAGTAATTAATGGCCTCAAGACTGAACCCTTGAGCCTCCAGAGGACTTCTTCATTACAACCACATGACAGGTGCCTGGGACCCAGAGCACAGCATGTGGGTGGAAATAGAAATACCTTGGAATAAAGAATACACTCCCACCAGC
This sequence comes from Dasypus novemcinctus, assembly GCF_030445035.2. Classification (NCBI taxonomy): domain Eukaryota; kingdom Metazoa; phylum Chordata; class Mammalia; order Cingulata; family Dasypodidae; genus Dasypus; species Dasypus novemcinctus. Next base: position 56,951,473 of record NC_080695.1, on the reverse strand, counting down.
AAAGATTTGTCAATCACCTAAGACAAACATACTTAGTTGAGATGGACTTCTTGACAACTGGCTTATTCATCGCAAGTTGAATAAGAATGTCTGTAAGGGATCAAACAGAGCGTCTATTGATGCTTCCATCAGCTGACAGCTTATTTTAATTGGCTCCAAATAAAAGCACAGCATTTCAGCAAGAGCTTTTCATGTACACAAGTTCAAAGGAGATTGTTTGAATCTATACCCAGGTGGAACTGCATCCTCTTGGAACCTGTGTTTGAAAGTGGATGAGTGAATGGTCCAGGACCCCATGCCCTACTTTTCATTTGGATGTGCCACCAAATAAAGGGTATGAGGAATCAAAGGCACTCCTGGATATTGGCCATGTGTCTCGCCTGGTCTGCCTCTGCTTGCCTGAGTGGAGATGCTTCCTCTCTGCTCACCGCCAGGAAATGTGAGCACCAAAGGGGACCGAGCAGCTTGAGGATGTGGATTGTCCCCCCTGGCCTCACCCTGTAAATAATCTGCTTGTTCTTTGGAAATTCTGCTCTCACAATAGCTCTCGCCAGGCCTTTCTGGCAAGGTCACCATTACATCACTCCCAGGCACTTCAACTGTTTTTAGCAATAGCATCGTTTACGTGGTTGAGTAAAGAAGGACATTTGCTGTTTTTAGCTTTCAAATTAAAACTTAGGCCTTCATTGTGGGAAGTAAGGATCTTCTATCATATGTATTTATAGAATCTAAGAAGGGTGTTTGATGAAGGAAAGTCCAAAGAGGAGCAGAGTTGAGTGAGGTACCTGTGTGACCTGGATTGTGGGCTGGGTTTGGTCATGACTCCGTCATTTGGCACCAGGTGACTTAGGGCTAAATAAGACACTGAGCCTCTGTTTCTACATCTCTGAAATGGGATTAAATGATATAACAAACAATAGTGTGCTTGGCCCAGAAGCTGGCATGTCATAAGTATGTGATAAATGTTAGCTGCTGCTATTGGGCAATAAAATCATGGAGAAGTCATCTGGATATTTCTTGACTTTGGAAAGTACTGTCAAAATCACCCTACATTTCTTTTGGTAATTAATAACTTTTTTTTCCTTTTTCTTAAAAAAAAAAAAAAACAACCCAGAGGTTAGAAAGTTCCTTCTAAATTCCCTGATGCTACAGGAGAGTATCCTGTGTGAATAAGTCAGGCAGTTGTCTAACTCAGTACGCAATGCCCTCCTCTTACTCTGAGGTACCAGCAACAAAAGTCACAGTGATTCTTGATACTCTTTTTGTAATTTGGTGATGTCATGTGAAGTAGGTCAGCATTGCCCTGGCAGATGGAGCTTGAAGAGGTTTATATGGCTTTCTTTGGTTGGATTCTTGGTTATACGTGACAGAAACAAACCCTGGACACTTTAAGCAAAATGATTTCTGTGAAGATGGTTGGGTGCTGCTTCTTGACTCACCCAGAGGCTGTTGGAACCAGGCATGTGAATGGGCAGGAAACAAGGTGCTCTGGAGAGCCAGGAAGCAGACGCACCCAGGAACTCAGGATGTTTCCTTGAAACAGTTGGTCAGGATGTAATTGCTTCGAATGACTGCCACCTGCTCCCTGCATCTTCCTGTCGCTTGCTTAAGTTTCCAAGTCCGAGGAGAGAAGGCTCGCCTTAGGCTGGCCTCCTGGCTCTGGGGGAAGGCTGGGAAGGGGACATCTGGAGCCTCCTCAGAAAGTATGATGGGAGGAGAGGGCCCAGAAAGACTCCAGAGTGAGGGAGAGATGAATCCCCTAAAGAAATCAGAATGTGGGGAGAAAAGGATGCTCAGTGTCTAAAAATGACAGAAGTCCATGACAGCAGGAGAGCACGAGGCCCAGGATTAACTTTTAGTATGTTTAAGGAGATGACAGAGAAGAGCAGTACACATAGCTTATCAGAAGTCTTAAGTCATTCACTCAGTGTCAATTTTGTGCTTCAGGAGAAGTTTGAAATGCAGCATTCTGAGGGCTACCGGCAGATCTCAGCCTTAGAGGATGACCTCACACAGACTAAAGCAATTAAAGATCAATTGCAGAAGTATATCCGAGAGCTGGAACAAGCAAATGATGACTTGGAAAGAGCAAAACGGTACGTTGTAAAGGAGAAAACCAGTTTTAAAGCGTTTTGTCTTTGCTTTTGGCCCCCCGGGGGCCAAATACTGTGGTACCAACACTGTTAAGTAGAACATTTAGAAGTGAGCAAAATGAAGCCAGGCCCTTATAAAGCCCTTATGAGGTTTACAGTCTCATAGAGGAAATGGACAGTAGGCAAGTAAGTACAAATGAACAATATCAGTAACTGCTAGACATCCAGGTACTGTGGAGGCCTGCAACCACATATATAACTTGACTTTTGGTGGGGGAGTGTCAGACGGGTTTCCCAGAGTAAGCGCCATCTAGGCTGAGACCAGAGGGGCGAATAGGCATGATTCAGGGGAAGAGCCGGCACTGAGTGAAGTGCTAAGGCCCTGAGGTAGGAGAAAAGCATGTCCAATGACCAGTATCTCTTGAACTCATCATGTTCTGTAGTCTGCCAGAATAACGAAAGCTAACGTTTATTGAATTATTACTCTGAGCCAGTCACTTTAATTTGAAAAAAAAAAAAAAAGCCTTCTTTAAAAAAACTTAGATATAAATTGTACGCAATGAAATGCATAGATCTCAAGTGTGCAGTCCTGTCAGTTTTCACATGTATTTTACTCAGGAAACCCACTCTCTTACCCAGACGTGGTACACTCTGATTGCCCATGGAGTTCCTTGCATTATCTTATCAGTGGTTGCTTTAGGAATGACAATCTACATCCTCAATGTTTCAGGCTATTCATGTTGCTGTTGTACCAGCTCACAGAAAATGTGACAACCCTCAGCATTAGAGTTGCCTTTCCCAGGCTTAAACCCTATGCTTTGCCTTGAAACAGTATCATTTTTGCTTTAAAAATGCATATGCACTTTAAAGAAATTAAGGGGGTTAAATGATTCATCTTTTATATTTACCCACACATTTACCCTTTGTAGTTCCTTTCGTTGCTTCCTGGAGATCTGAACTTCCATCTGATTCATTTCCCTTCAGCTGGAAAATCCATTTGGTATCTCTTGTGCAGGTCTGCTGGTGATAAATGCTCCTTGTTTTTGTTTACTTGAGAACATCTTTATTTTGTCCTCATTCTTGAAGTGTATTTTCACTGGACGTTGCATTCTGGATTGACAGTTTTTCTTTCTTGCAGCACTTAAAAGTGTTAATCCACAGTCTTCTTGTCTCTTTGTTTCTGATGAGAAGTTAGTAGTCATTTGAATAGTCATTCCCCTATATGTAAGATGTTATTTTTCTCTCTGTCTGCTCTCAGACTTTCTCTTTATTTTTGATTTTCAGTAGTTTGATTGTGATGAACTTAGATGAGGTTTTATTTCTGTTTATGCTGATTGGGATTTCTTAAACTTTTTATTTTGAAATAATTTCACACTTGCAGGACAGTTAAAAAAATTATACAGATCCCGTATGGAAAACTCCAATATACAACCCTTTTTAGATATCCAGATCTTCCAATTTTAAACATTTTGCTTGTTTGCTATCATTCTGTCTATCCATCTATCACTCTGTCCATCTATCAATTTTATAAACATTTGAGTGTAGGTTGTACACATCATGCTCCTTGAACACATACTACTTCCATGTACGTTTCCTAAGAACGAGGATGTGCACTTAATGGAACTACCTGAAGTACAGTTAGCTGGTTCAGAAACCTTAACATTGATGTAAAACTTATGCTCTGTATTCCAGTTTTTTCATATGTCCTAATAAAGTCTTTTTGGGTCTTTTTCTCCTTCATTAATAGTTTAGAATTATGTATTGCATTTAATTGTCATTTCTTTAGTTGTTCTTTTTTCTTAATTGTGGAAACTTATATGCCACGTAAACTTTCCTATCTCAACCACCCCCAAGGATACAATTCAGCGGAATTAATCACATTCACAATGTGCTACTTTCACCACCGTCTAGTACCAGAACTTTCTCATCACTTCAAACAGAAACCTGTGCTCATTATGCATTAAACCCCCTTGCCCTTCCCCCTGCTGCAGTAACTTGTACTCTACTTTCTGCCGCTATGTGTTTGCATAGTCTGGCTGTTTATTAAAAGTCCCATCATGCTGTATCTGTCCCTTCCTGTCTGACTTATGTCATTCACTATGATTAATGTCTTCTTCAAGTTTTATCCGTGTAGTGACATGTCTCAGAACTTCATTCCTTTTACAGCTGAGTAATATCCCATCGTGTGTATATACTACATTTTTAAATCTATTCATCTGCTAATAGATATTTAAATTGCTTCCACCTTTTGGCTATTGTGAATAATCCTCCTATGAGCATTGTGGTTCAAATATCTGTTCAAGTTCCTACTTTCAGTTCTGTTAGATATATACCTAGAAGTGGGATAGCTGGGTCATATGGTAGTTCTGTATTTAATTGTGTGAAGAGCTGCCCAACTGTTTTCCGTAGAAGCATCATTTTCCATTTCTACCAACAGTGTACAAAAGTTCCGATTTCTCCACATCCTTGCCCACACTTCTTATTTTCTGTGGATTGTTTTTTCTTTCTTTTTTTAAAAAAATAATACCCATTCTAATGGATGTGAAGGTAGTAGCTCATTATGTTTTTCATTTGCATTTCCCTAGTGGCTAATGATGGTAACCATCTTTTCATGTGCTTGTTGGCAGTTTGCATATCTTCTATGGAGAAATGTCTGTTCAAGTCCCTGAACCATTTTTTTTTAAATAATAAATTTTATTTTTAGAGTAATTTTAGATTTATAGAAAAATTACACAAAAAGTATAGGGAATTCCCATATAAACCTCCCTCATGCACACACCCACACGTAGTTTCCCCTGTTATTAACATCTTACATTAGTGTGGTACACTTGTTACAATTGATGAACCAGTATTGAAGCGTTGCTACTAACCAAAGTCTGTAGTTTACATTATGGCTTACACTTGGTGCTGTACAGTTTTGTAGGCTTTGACATATGTATAATGTCATGTATAAGTCATTGCAGTGTTATACAGAACCATTTCATTGCCCTAAAAAATCCCTCTCCCTCCCCTATGAACTCCTGGCAACCACTTTCATTATATCAGTGTTACAAGTTACTCCGTTAACACAAGATAATAACTACAATAGCAATAAATCTACTTTGGTCCATGGTTATACTCCCTTTTATGTTTGTTCATTGCTCAATCTTGAGGAATTTGAGATGATGTCCACTCTGAATGCTGTAGCCTGAAAGGGAACTTGGATATTATGGGACAGGTAGAAGGAATTGTTTTGCTTGCAATTGTAGGTCCTCCTTGTTTTTTGGGATGGGACTTGTCCCTCATCAATGGTTTGTTAGTTGTCCAGTACAGGCCCGAAGAACAGGAGAGTAGGAGTTGGCGACAGCTCTGCCGGGATTCAGGGTTCAACCAGCATGTGAACAATTTGAGGTTTTAAGTCAGAGATATATTTAACAGTTATATTGAAATTATATGTTCAAATAAAAGGAGTAGAAGAATCATGAATAGGGAATTATTAGTAAAAGGAGTATAACTATGTTATATTGGAGAAATAGATTATCATATATTCCCAAATAGGGCCTGCCCAGGGGTGTTGATTTCATGAGGCTGTGCGCTTTGCCTATAGTGTCTGGACGTCCCTAGAGCCCTCGGGAGCACTTTTGTTTGAGACTTTGTTTGCCGTGGCAGTTAGTGAAACCTGCCCGAGACCTGCATAAGTGTAACTTCTGGAATGACCTCCCAACTTACTTTGAAATCTCTTAGCCATAAAAAGTTTTTCATTTGTTCCCTGTTTTGGTCAAGGTCTTTTCCCACATGCATCACTGTTTAATGTTTGGTAATAATCCCTTGGTGCCAGGGAGGCTCATTACTGGAGTCATGTCCCACATTTTGCAGGGGAGATAGTGAATTTATTTGCAGTTTGGCTTAGAGAGAGCTTGGCCCATTTTTTATTGGGTTGCTTGTGTTTTTATTGTTGAGTTTTAGGAGTCCTCTCTATATTATGGATATTAAGCTCTTTTCAGTTATTTGGTCTCCAAGTATTTTCTCCCATTTTGTTGGTTGTCCTTTCTCTTTCTTGGTAATATCCCTAGACACACAGAAGTTCATATTAATGAAGTCCAGTTTATCACATTTTTCTTTTCTTGTTCAAAAAAGAAACTTTCAGTGTGAAGCCTGAGTATCCATTGCCTAATGCAAGGTCATCAAGATGTTTCCTTATGTTTTCTTCTAGGACTTTATAGTTTCTGTTTTTGTATTTAGGTCTTTGATCCATTTATAGTTGTTTTTTTTTTAAAGATTGATTTATTCCCCCTCCCTCCCCCACCTTGTGGCATTCTTTGCTGTCTCTTCTCTGTGTCCATTCGCTGTGCATTTTTTCTATATCTGCTTGTCTCCCTTTGCTGTGTCATCTTGCTGTGCCAGCTCTCCATGGTTCATGGGCTGGCAGCTCTCTGTGGCGCATGGGCTGTCAGCTCTCCGCAGTGCATGTACCGTCAGCTCTCCGAGGCACACAGGCCAGCTTGCCTTCACGTGGAGGCCCTGGGATGTGAACCCAGGGCCTCCCATATGGTAGACGGGAGCCCAACTGATTGAGCCACAGCCGCTTCCCTATGGTTGATTTTTATATATGGAGTGAGGGAGGGGTTAATTCCATTCTTTTGGACCATTTGTTGAAGAGACTATTCTTTCCCACTTAAGTGGACTTGGCATCTTCATAGAAAAAAAAAAATAGGCCATAGTGTAAAAGTTTATTTCTGAACTCTTAATTCAATTCCATCTTTCTATATGTCTGTCCTTATGGCAGTACCATGTTGTTTTTATTACTATAGCTTACTAATAATTTTTGTAATCAAGGAAGTGTGTCTTCCAACTTTGTTCTTTGTCAAGATATATTTGGGACCCTTTACCCCTCTGAATGAATTCGATGATTAACTTTCCCATTTTTGCAAAGAAGGCTGTTGGAATTTTAATGGTGATTGTATTGAATCTGTAAATTATTTTGGGTAGAATTGACATCGTAATATATAGTCTTCCAACCATAACACAGCATGTCCTTCCAATTATTTAGGTCTTTAATGTCTTAGAGTAATTTTTTGTAGTTTTCCATGTACAAGTCCTTTACATCCTTGGTTAAATTTATTCCTAGATATTTGATTCTTTTAGTTACTATTGTAAATGGAATATATTTATGTATTTTTTAAAGATTTATTTTTTTTCTCTCCCCTCCTCCCTGTTGTCTGCTTTCTATGTCCATTCGCTGTGTGTTCTTCTGTGTCTGCTTGCATTCTTGTCAGGCAGCACCGGGAACCTGTGTCTCTTTTTTGTTGCGTCATCTTGCTGCATCAGCTCTCCGTGTGTGTGGTGCCACTCCAGGCAGGCTGTGCTTTTTCCCCATGGGGCGGCAATCCTTGCGGGGCACATTCCTGTGGGGCACCCCTATGCGGGGGTCACCCCTGCGTGATGGCACTCCTTGCATGCAGTAGAACTGCATGTGGGCCAGCTCACCGCACAGGCCAGGAGGCCCTGGGTATCAAACCCTGAACCATCCATATGATAGGCGGACACTCTATCAGTTGAGCCACATCTGCTTCCCTGAAATATATTTCTTGATTTTCTTATCATATTGCTCATTAGTAGTGCATGGAAATGTCGCTGATTTTTAAAATTTTTTATTTAGAGCAGTTAGAGGTTTACAGAAAAATCCTATTATCAGCATTTTGTATTAGTGGTACTTCTGTTACAATTGATGAAACAATATTATGATCACGCTGAGCTTTAGCCCATTATTTACAGTTGGGTTCACACTTTTTGTTGTACAATTTTATGGGATGTTTTGTGTATGGTGTGTGTGGTAACTTATATACAACCTAAAATTTCCCTTTTTTATTCCTTTTCAAATAAAAATGCCACAGATTTTTATATGTTCATCTCATTCCTTACCACTTTGCCAAATTCATTTATTAGCTCTAGTAGCTTTATTGTGGGTTTTTCAGTATTTTCTGTATATAGGACTGTGTCATCTATTAATAGGGGAAGTCTTCATGTCCTTTTTGATAGCTTTTATTTCTTTTTTTTTTTTAAAGATTTATTTCTTTATCCCCCCTCCACCCCCATTGTCTGCTCTCTATGTCTGTTTGCTGTGTGTTCTGCTTCTCCTTGTATTCTTATCAGGTAGCACTGGGGATCTGTGTCTCTTTTTGTTGTGTCATCTTGCTGTATCAGCTCTCCGTGTGTGTGGCATCACTCTTGGGCAGGCTGCAATTTCGCATGGGGCAGCTCTCCTTGCGTAGGGGCCACTCCTTGCATGGAGGGCACCCTTACATGGCAGCATGCCTGTGTGGGCTGGCACTCCTTGTGTGCAGCAGCACTGCGCGTGGGCCAGCTCACCACACAAGCCAAGAGGCCCTGGGTATTGAACCCTTGGACCTCCTATATGGTAGGCAGACACTCTATCTGTTGAGCCACATCACTTCCCTATTTCCTTTTTTTTTACCTAATTGCTCTGGCTAGAACTTCTAATACATTGTTGAATATCAGTGGTGAAAGTAGGCATCTTTGTCTTGTTCTTGATCTTAGGGGGAAAGCTTTCAGTCTTTCTCCACTGAATATGATAATAGCTATGGGTTTATCATAGATGCCCTTCCTTTAACATGTTGAAGAAGTTTCCTTCTATTCCTAGTTTTCAAAGTGTTTTTAACAAAAAAGGGTGCTGGATTTTATCAAATGCCTTTTCTGTGTCAATTGAGATGAGCATGTGGGTTTTTTCTCCTTTATTCTATCAATGTGGTTATTTTACATTAATTGATTATCTTATGTTGAGTCAACCTTGCATACCAGGGATAAATTCCACTTGATCACGGTGTATAATTCTTCTAATGTGCCAGTAGACTCAGTTTGCTATGATTTTGTTGAGAATGTTTACATCCATATTCATAAAGGAAAATGGTCTGTAATTTCCTTTTCTTTCTTTTTTTTTTTTTTTTAAAGATTTATTTTTATTTATTTAATTCCCCTCCCCTCCCCTTCCCCGGTTGTCTGTTTTCTGTGTCTTTTTGCTGCGTCTTGTTTCTTTGTCCGCTTCTGTTGTCGTCAGCGGCACAGGAAGTGTGGGTGGCGCCATTCCTCGACAGGCTGCTCCTTCCTTCTCGCTGGGCGGCTCTCCTCACGGGTGCACTCCTTGCGCGTGGGGCTCCCCTACGTGGGGGACACCCCTGCGTGGCACGGCACTCCTTGCGTGCATCAGCACTGCGCATGGGCCAGCTCCACACGGGTCAAGGAGGCCCGGGGTTTGAACCGCAGACCTCCCATGTGGTAGACGGACGCCCTAACCACTGGGCCAAAGTCCGTTTCCCTGTAATTTCCTTTTCTTGTAATAGCTTTACCTGGTTTTGATATTAGGATGACTCTGGCCTCATAGAACGACTTAGGAAGTACTACTTCCTCTTCGAATTTTTTGAAAGAGTTTGAGCAAGATCGGTACTAATTCTTCTTTAAACACTTGACAGAACTCAGCAGTGAAGTTGTCAGGTCCTGGACTCCTCTTTGTTGGGAGGTATTTTTTTTTAGTACTGATTCAGTCTCTTTAGATATTATTGGTCTGTTGATGTCTTCTGCATCTTCTTGATTTAGTTTAGGTAATTTTTGTGTTTCTGGGAACTTGTTCATTTCATCTAGGTTATCTACTTTGTTGACTTACAGTTACATTGTCTTATAATCCTTATATTTCTGGGGGTCAGTTGTAATGGCCCCCTTTATTTTCTTATTTTAGTTATTTGCCTCCTCTCTTTTTTTCTTTGCCAGTCTAGCTAAAGGTTTGCCGATTTTATTGATTTTTTCAAATAACCAACTTTTGGTTTCATTGATTTTTTTTTTTTTAATTCTCTATTTCATATCTACTCTAATCTTTGTTATTTTCTTCCTTCTTCCTTCTGCTTGCTTTGAGTTTAGTTCTCTTTCTATTTCCTTCAAGTGCAAGGTTAGGCCATAGATTTTAGATCCTTTTTTTTTTTTTTTAAAGATTTTTTAAAAATTCATTTCCCTCCCCTTCCCCCTACCCCCCCCCCCAGCTGTCTGCTGTCAGTGTCCATTCACTGTGTGTTCTTCTGTGACTGCTTCTATCCTTATCAGTGGCACCGGAAATCTGTGTCTCTTTTTGTTGTGTCATCTTGCTGCATCAGCTCTCCATGTGTGTAGCGCCATTCTTGGGCAGGCTGCAGTTTCTTTCGTACTGGGCGGCTCTCTTTATGGGGCACACTCCTTGCGCATGGGGCTCCCCTACACGGGGGACACCCTGCGTGGCACGGCACTCCTTGTGCACATCAGCACTGCGCATGGGCCAGCTCCACATGGGTCAAGAAGGCCTGGGGTTTGAACCGCAGACCTCCCATGTGGTAGGTGGATGCCCATCCACTGCTTCCCTGATCCTTCTTTTTAATGTAAGCATTTAGAGCTAAAAATTTCCCTCTCAGCCCTGCTTTTTCTGTATCCCATAAGTTTTGGTATGTTGTGTTTTTGTTTTCATTTGCCTCTAGATATTTCCCAGTTTCTCTTACGGTTTCTTCTTTGACCCATATGTTATTAGTGTATTGTTTAATAGTGTTAATTGTTAATTGACTTTTCTGTAGTCAGAAAATATATACTGTATGATTTCTATCTTTTTAAATTTATTGAGACTTGTTTTGTGACCCAACATACAGTCTATCCTAGAGAGTGATTCATGTGCACTTGAGTAGAATGTGTACATTCCTTTCTTGTTGGGCCAAGTGTTTTATATATGTCTGTTAGGTCTAGTTGATTTTTTTAGAGTATCATTCAAGTCTTCTGTTTCCTTTATTGAGCTTCTGTCTGAATGTTCTATCCATTATGGAAAGTGATGTGTTGAAGTCTCTTACTATTGTTGTAGAACCATCTATTTCTCCCTTCAAATCTATAAATGTTTACCTTATATATTTTGGGGCTCTATTGTTAGATGCCTAGTTGTTAAGTCATCTTGTGAATAGACCCCTTTATCAGTATTTAGTGTCCTTCCTTGTTCCTTGCAAGTGTTTTTGACTTAAAGCCTATTTTATCTGATAAAGTTGTAACTATCTCAGCTCAATTTTGGCTACTATTGGCATGGAATTTTTTTTTTCTAATTTACACTTTTTACTTGAATCTTTGAATTTAAGGTGAGTTTCTTGTAAACAGCATATAGTTGGATCATGCTTTTTTTCCATTCTGCTAACCTTTCCTTTTTGACTGCAGAGTTTAATCCATTTACGTTTTTTTTCAGTTACCAAAATGTTGTTTTATTCTATGCCATTGATTTTTTGGAAGATCTTTATTTTTATTAGAGAAGTTGTGAGCTTACAAGACAGTCCTTCTTAATGCCCAGAATTCCCATGCATCACTCCTCTACCAACACTTTATTACATTTTTGTTGGAACATTTGTTACAGATTATGAAAGAACATCATCAGACTAATATCACTGTGGTCCATAGCTTACATTTGGTATATTTTTTCCCCATATACTCCCTGTTAGTAACACCATGTATTGGTATTGTACATTTGTTATAGTTCATGAGAGAACACTCTCTTATTTTTACTGTTAACCACAGTTCATCTTCCACCACATAATCCATTTACATTTACATTTAAAGTAATTGCTGATAATGCAGGACTTTCTTCAACCATTTTTGCTGTTTGGGTCTTTGTAGGTCTTATACCTTTTTCATCCCTTAATTTTTCTGTTTATGTCTGCTTTTGTATTTATTTGATTTTTTTGTTGTGTACCATTTTGAGTTCCTTCCTGTATATATTTTCTCTGTGGTTACCATGGGCCTAAAATTTAACATCCTAAATCTATAACAGTCATGTTTGATTTAGCACCAATTTAGCCTCAATAGTATACACATACCCTGTTCCTATACCCCTCTGTCCACCCACCTTTTGTTGTACTTGTTACAAATTCTATCTGAGTACGTTGCATGTCTAAACAATAGGTTTATTATTACTTGTTATGCATTTGCATCTTAGACTTTAAATATTTTGTCCCACTATGTTCTTTTCTCAATGGATCCTGATCAGAAATTGGTACTTAATCCTATTCAACTCCCTTTAACACAGCACCTTACCACTCTCTTGCAGCTTTCAGTGTTCTTTCTTTGTCTTTGGAATTGACAGTTTGGTTATAATATGTCTAGGTGTGGGTCTCTTTCAGTTTATCCTCTTTGGGGTTTGTTGTATTTCTTGGGGGTGTGTATTTATGTCTCTCATTAAATTTGGGAAGTTTTCCATTCTTTTTTTCAAATATTCCTTCTATCCCATTCTTTCTTCTCCTAGGACTCCCATAATCCATATATTGGTGTGCTTGATGGTTTATCACAGGTCTCTTAGGCTCTGTTCACTTTTCTTTATTTTTCTTTTTGCTCCTCAGCTTGAACTATTTCAGTAGTCTCATCTTCAAATTCCATGTTTCTTTTATTCTGCTAGCTCTAATGTGCTGTCGAATCCCTCTAGGGAAATCTTTATTTGTTGTTGTTGACTTTAAGCACAGTATTTCTGTTTGGTTTCCTTTTATAAATTCCATAAATTCTCATTTTGTTCATATAGATTTAGCCTGGTATTTCCAAAAGCTGGTTTTCTTTGTTGATGGTTACTGATGTTTTATCTTATTTCTTTGGCTGGTCCATCCTTTCCTGTTTCTCTGTATGCCTAATAGTTTTTTTGTTGCACAGTGTGCAAATCAATATTTTAATAGGTTAACTGTGAAGTGTAGTTCCTGACCTATCTGTTCCTGTAGTTAGTATCCAGCTAGTGATGTGACAGAGATTTCCTTGAATGCCAGGTGCTAACAAAAACAAACAGCCCAGCCCACCACACACACACACACACACAAAATCTTTCACAGTCTTTGTATATTGACTTTGACTTGGCTGAGCTGTCCTTTAGGGCTTAGCCCTCCAGTCAGTGAACCTGAAGATCACCTGAGGCGGAAGAGAAAATAAAATTCTCTCTAGTCTTTTCTGAGCATACATCTTGCCCTGGTCATGTGCTCATTGTCTTGGGAATTCCCTTGTCTACAAGGATCTGAATGCCCTCTCTTCTCCCTATGAAACAGTCTTTCCCTTGTGCCAGGCACGATAGTGTATGTCTGAAAGCTGGTAGTCCATCGCCCTAGACCACTACTGCTGTTAGAGTCTGTCTTTTACTGATTCAGCCGCCTCCAGATGCTTCTGCATGCAGGGCACTTTCTGGCATGGTGAGTAAAGAAAGAATGTCCTAGTTCAGTCCTTTAGCCTGCCACCAGATGGACTGGCACCAACCTACATGCACCCCAGATACTTTCTCCCTCTGGAACAGGGCCAGAGACCTGCACTGAGAGCACAGGAAGCTGGCAAGAGAGTGTGAGAGGGGCTAACAAGGGTGCCACAAGCTTTTCCTCCTGATTTTAAGTTATCATTTGGTGCTCAACCAGTGATTCCATCCTTTTTAACTGCTTTTTGGTTTTTTTGTGTGTGTGGTGTTTTTTTTTTTTTTTGAGCACTGAGAAAGATGGCCCTGCCAGTGTTTGCCAGTTGTTCAAAAATCTGTGAGGAAGCAGAACCCTGGAGTGTCTTATGCCACCATCTTGGTCAGCCAGTACCCATATACCATCGATCACAACAAGTCACACGGTCAGAACAAGGGGTGGGAAGTACGCAGTGAAGCCATGACAAGGGCGTGGATGCAGGGAGGGGTGAAGAATTGGGGACAGTGATTCAGCCTACCTCAAAGAGGTAATGCATTCACATATTTCAAAAATAATGTGCATAGAGGTATGCAGTGAAAAGTCTCACTCTTATTTATCTCCTCCTGCCCCTAACGGTAACCACATAGCCAAATGAGTCAGTCTTTTATGTTTCTAGTTTCTTCTATATCTTTGTAGATTTTCTTTATGCAATTCAAGTATATAAAAAAGAACTGCTGATTAACACTCCTCATATACTTTTCCCCCACACTGTTCCACATTGCTTTCTCACATAATAATAAATCTTGAGATCTTTTTGTATTAAGACACTGAACTTTCCTTGTTTTTTTTTCCCTTAATGCATAATATTCTATTGTGTTGTTGTAGGACCATTTATTTATCCTGTCCCCTGTTGATGGATATCTGCTATGTCTCCCTTCTTTCACAGTGAGAAGTAGAGCTATAATGTATAACTTTGTGCAGATGCTTATCTGTAGAATAAATTCCCAGAAGTGAAATGGCGGGTCAGAGGATTATGTGAATGTGTGATTTTGATAATTATTATTGTTCAATTGCTCTCTCCATGGTTGTTTCAGTTTACATTTCCAGCAGCTCTGTATGTGGCTCCCCAGTTTCCAAAGACCCTTACTAACAGAGTGGTTTTCTGACTTTGGATTTCTGACAGTAACTGGTGAGAAATAAGTACATTTCTGAATTATGTGTGACTGTTGAAGTCTCTGCTTATCTTTGACTATTCTTATATCAGGTTATTTGTTGGTTGGTTGGTTTGATATTAGTTTGTGGGAGAGCATTATGTATTTGTCTGTGATATGAACTGAAACTATTCTATGTTTCAATTAATTTTTCCTCCAGCTTTGCCTATCATGTGTTTTACTGTGCAGGAGTTATTTTATTTCTTTTTAGTCAAATTTATCAGTCTTTTCTTCTGTAGCTTGCAGTCATAGTTAGAAGGGCTTTTTCCACCCCATGGCTTATAAAGCAATTTAGCCTGTTTTCTTCCAGTCCTTTCATGATTTTTTTTTCTCCTTTTCATTATATTTCTTACTAAATATGCATTGACTTCATGTTTTGGTCAAATGCTGAGTAGCAGAGTGTTGAAATCAGATGAGGTAGAGACCCAATCAGGATTATAGAATGAATGTTGGATTACCGAAGTTTTATTGAAATTTTCCAATTATTTTAAAGTACAATTTTAGTAGTTGTGTTTTGAAAATTTGACAGTGTTCTGCAAGAGCAATAATTTCTCAGCATCATCAGTTGTTTGATTGCCCTTGTGACCCTTATACTACACCTCTGTAAAACTAAATTAGTTAAAAGTAAGTCCGTTCATGGGAAGCAGATGTGGCTCAAGTGATAGAACTTCTGCCTGCCATATGGGAGGACCTGGGTTCAATCCCTGGGGCCTCCTGGTGAAAAAGAAGAGAAAGTGTGCCCACATGGTAAGCCAGTGCCTGCACAAGTGCCCACGCGGTGAGCAAGTGCCCGCGCGGTGAGACAGTGCTGCACGCAAGTGAGTCACGCAGTAAGATGATGAAGCATAAAAAAGAGAGACAAAGGGAGAGTCAAGGTGAAGCACAGCAGAAACCAGGAACTGAGGTGGCACAATTGACGGGGAACCTCTCTCCCCATCAGAGGTCTCTAGGATCAAATCCCAGTGAATCCTAAAGGAAGGAAAATGAGAAGAGAAGACAACACAGACTGCAAAAAACAGCAGGGTGGGAGGAGGGGCAGGGGGGAAGATAAATAAATCTTTAAAAAAAAAAAAGTACATCCGTTCAGTTTTGGTAGACTAACTTTTAACTGAGGTGGATGAGAAATATAGGAGTCTTGAAAAACTCAGGTCCTAATTGGAAGTAACTAAAAATGAAATATGTTTCTTAAAGGTTATTTTGTTTTATATATGAGTGCTGAGATATAGAAATGCCTGTAAAGACTAAAATTGTTTTAATCTAATCTTATTCTTCCGTGTATTATTATAGCATAGATTTTCCAAGCATGCATTGACTCAAAAAGGACATGTTCTATTTTATCTGACAAATTTATCTTTTAATATTAAAATTCACTGAAAATCTGGTTCCTCATTTAGTTAATATTCAAGCTCTCAATAATTGTACATGAGATTAACCACTTTTACAGTCATTAATTATTGCAGCATTTCGCCTCTCATGATCATAAATATGCTTTTATACATTGGTTGCCAGAATTTCCACATGTAAAGCATATAAAGTGATTTCCACTCAGGTTACAGCTAGGATACTTACCTACATTTGGAAGCAGGTATTCAGGTAGTAATAAATCAGATGGTGTGCCTTGCTGGTACCACTGACACCATTGTGTGCCTATGAATGGTGACCTCCGTGGTCATAGGATCAGCCATCCACATGGGTTCAGGAATGCCACACCTGCCCCCAATGGGGGTCTCCAGTTCACTAGCATTCCAGAAGCCAAACTGTAGATTCTGAACAAATTCTGAGTTTAAATTTTTGATGCAGTTGGGTTTTGTCTTGCAGTGCAATATGAGGTGTGGTTGCAATATTAATTTTTTCCAGGTGACTACTCAGTGGTTCCCAAACCAAGGATTGCAATAGACCATCTTTTCAGCAATGATTTGCAATACCACCTTTGTCATAAATTATCTTTCCATACATATTTAAGTCTGTTTCTTGACCTTTGGTTCCTTTGGTGGGTTTGTTCTTATAAGCCAGTACTACACTGTTTTTGGTTATTGAGGCTTTATTAGTATGTTCTTTCTATTTGGTAGAGCTAGTTCTCTTCATCTCTTCATTGTCAGAGTTTCTCCTGGTCATTCATGTTTCACGATCATATCTTTCAAATCATTCACCTGAGTGCCTTTCCCCCAGTAAAAAACCTGTTAGTGTTTTTATTAGCATGTTGTTAAATTTATTGGTTAACTTATGGAGAATTGATGACCTTTTAATACTGGATCTTCCTCTTCGTGACCATGATATGTCTGCATTCGTACAAGCCTTCTGTTTCCTTCAGTACGTCTTACATGTTGGTTGTTACATGAATTCCTAGGTATTTTTAACTTGTTGATATTTGACTTGTTAACCTTAGGGTCATTTTAGGTTGATTCTTGTTATATACTCCTAAATGTTATCCCTCTGTTGTTTTTAATCAGGCACTTGGGGTAACTTGCTTCTTCTAAAATCTCTTTGAGGGTAGGTACTAATAGTGGTCAGTCTAGACAAAGGAGGCTTATGTTGAATAAATGAATAAATGAATGGATTCTCACTTGGCAGTTGAAGGACCTGAGACTCAAAAGAGGTCAAGTTGCCCAAAGATACCTAGCTAGTCTTAGGTGGAGGAGCTGGGTGTTAATTCCCGAGTTCTGTCCAAATATAATCACCATGAGATAGAGTTAGCAGAGTGGTCCTGGTCTTCTGGAGACAAACACAGGGTCAGTAGTAAAAATCACTGACATTTACTGAGCACTTATGCATGACATAACTGCTATGTACTTTGTGTATTACATTATTTGCATTCCCCCAGGCCTATGCAGTGGTACTGTCCCTGCTTTACATATGAGGAAACTGAGGCACAGAGAAAGTAGCTTACCCAGCGTCAACAGGACTTTTTGATCACAGTTCTTATCAGTGCCTTTAACACAGTGTTCTAATGAAATGCCTACACTTTTCAGAGGAGGGCAGCCAGAGGCAGGGTGGGCAACTTTAACTTTATCTGTAAGGTAACTGAGAGATTAAAGACTGTCTCCTCTACCTGTTTAAATATGTGTTATTAAGTTGTGTATGCATTTTATTAGGATATTCAGAATAATAATTTGTACTGTGAAATTCCAAGGGAAGATAGAGTATGCTTTTCTCAATTCCTCGTAAGGCTTAGGCTCATTGTTAAGTGCTGTTTGTACATTATCTTTTTTAACCCTCAAGACAACCTTGTGCCCTCATGTGTACTTAATTCCATTCTGCAGGTGAAGAACCTGAGTCCTGGAGAAGTTAGGGACCTGCCCGGGTCTGGGCACCTGGGAAGGGCCAGTGCTGGGTCATGAACCCCACGGAATTCACTTCTCCCAGGCCTGTAGGTCCCGGCTGGTTTGCTGTCTTGGATAACTCTGCTCTTTTCTTACCCAGGGCCACAATCATGTCCCTTGAAGACTTTGAGCAGCGCTTGAATCAAGCCATTGAAAGAAATGCCTTCCTGGAAAGTGAACTTGATGAAAAGGAGAATCTCCTGGAATCCGTTCAGCGACTGAAGGATGAGGCCAGAGGTCAGGAGGTTCTTGGGGTGGTTCTGTTTCTTCACCAGTGTTGTCCCCTCTCCTGACCTGAGAAGGTCTTGTCCCAGCCCGACCTTTGCTGAAAATCTGCCCCCTGCCCTGCACACAGGCTTTCTAGTCCAGGGCATGTACGTCGGTAGGCAGGCTCTTGTCTTGGCTCCTGCCCAGAGCTAAGGATTGTCAAAGATCCAGGAATTTACAGAAATAGTTGAGGGGCTCACAAACACAGCCCTTGTTTTTTGTTTTGCTTCTGTACAGCAGGATTCATTTCAGGAAAGATGCTCCCTGGTGTGTACTTGGCACACACGCCAAGCTGGGTTTTTACTCAGTGGGCACAAGAGTTTTGTGAGGAGTAAAATTCTTTTGGTGGAATTACTAGTTAGCCTGTTATTTTTGTGACTTGGTGGCAATGAGTACATTCGTCTTGGAACTCTGAAACCTTCCCAGTATTCGGTGGTTTACAGGTAGAACTTTCAAATGGTAAGGAGACATTAGTTAATCATCTAAGTTTTGTACATGAAATAAAAAAGAAGAAAAAAGCCCCAACTAATTTTTTATAATGCTAATTTTATGTCCAATGTGTAACCAGTAGATGGGGAAATAAAAAGAAGAGCCCCATAAGTTTAAAAGGTAGTTGTTTCTAAATGCCCATCAGGGGAAACGGACTTTGGCCCAGTGGTTAGGGCGTCCGTCTACCATATGGGAGGTCCGCGGTTCAAACCCCGGGCCTCCTTGACCCGTGTGGAGCTGGCCCATGCGCAGCGCTGATGCGCGCAAGGAGTGCCATGCCATGCAAGGGTGTCCCCCGCGTGGGGGAGCCCCACACGCAAGGAGTGCGCCCGTGAGGAAAGCCGCCCAGCGTGAAAAGAAAGAGCAGCCTGCCCAGGAATGGTGCCGCCCACACTTCCCGTGCCGCTGACGACAACAGAAGCGGACAAAGAAACAAGACGCAGCAAATAGACACCAAGAGCGGACAACCAGGGGAGGGGGGGAAATTAAATAAATAAATCTTTAAAAAAAATAAAAAAATAAAAAAAAAAATAAATGCCCATCAGTAGTGAAATGGTTAAATAGATTACATGATTTATATTGTGGAATCGTAAACAGTTGTTGAAATGAACAAGTTGATCTAAATGTAGTCATGGAAAGGCTGCCAAAATATACAGGTGAAGGGGAGGCAGTAAATGAGAAAAATAGCAGCTGGTGTTTGTTTCCACTTATGCTTAATAAAAATTACTCATATTATACACTTAACAAATATACACATACATCTACCCTGAATATATGAAATTACAGGGGGAAAAAAGGATTGAAAGTCTCTCCCAAATGTTATAGTGATCATCTGTGAGTAGGGAGATGCATTTTGGGGTAGGTGGTAAAAGTAATACTTTTTCTTAGTATTCTGCATGCATTGCTGTGTTGAAATTTTTTAAAAAACAATAAAAATAGGGTGTCATCATAGCCTTTTTTATTTTCTTTTTAAATTAAGATCTTTTTGTTTTCCACTCGAAAGAAAAATTCTTTTTTTTTGAGATTTTTTTTATTATTATTTTAAAAAAATTTCTCTCCCCTTCCAGCCCCCCTCCCCCCAGTTGTCTGCTCTCTGTGTCCATTTGCTGTGTGCTCTTCTGTGACTGCATTTATCCTTATTAGTGGCACCGGGAATCTGTGTTTCTTTTTTTGTTGCATCATCTTGTTGTGTCAGCTCTCCATGTGTGTGGCACCATTCCTGGGCAGGCTGCACTTTCTTTTGCGCTGTGCAGCTCTCCTTACGGGACGCACTTCTTGTGCATGGGGCTCCCCTACGTGGGGGACACCCTGCATGGCACAGCACTCCTTGTGCGCATCAGCACTGTGCATGGGCCAGCTCCACACGGGTCAAGGAGGCCCGGGGTTTGAACCGCAGACCTCCCATGTGGTAGGCAGATGCCTTATCCATTGGGCCAAGTCCGCTTCCCAATCGTGTCGTTTTTACAGACCTGCTCAGTGAGTCCCTGTGGGTTTTATGTCATGCAGGGTATCCACCTAGAATTTTTCACCTTAGTAGTTCTCTTCCTCAACCAGTGTGTACTGTTGGGATGTCCCTCCTACTCCCGTCCCCCCTCTAAAAGCAGGAACTTAACCTGGAAAGAAAAGTTCTTTCTAACCCTTTTCCTGGTTCAGATTTGCGGCAGGAATTGGCTGTGCAGCAGAAGCAGGAGA
Organism: Dasypus novemcinctus; assembly: GCF_030445035.2. Taxonomy (NCBI): domain Eukaryota; kingdom Metazoa; phylum Chordata; class Mammalia; order Cingulata; family Dasypodidae; genus Dasypus; species Dasypus novemcinctus. Next base: position 56,931,230 of record NC_080695.1, on the reverse strand, counting down.
AACCCAGGACCCCCAAGCCCAGCTCGGTGGAAGCTGAAAGGACAGACATGGCCGTCCAGGCCACTGGCTCCATGCCCTCCACTCCCATAGCTCATCGAGGCCCCAGCTCAAGTTTAAACACACCAGGGACATTCCGACGTGGTAAGGGGTTACTCTCTGAGGAGCGGGAATTGGGAGGATTTTCTTAGTTTCCCCAGACTTTCCAGGGTTAGATCCCAGAGTGGGTGCTGGGTGAGAAAGATGTTTGGATAAGTCTGTACAACAGCGGGCCAAACTAGGATATTCACAAGGCAGGGTGTTGAGGTAAATGAGAGGAAGCTTCTTGGGAGTGCAATAGGGGGCAGTGGAGTCTGTGGTGAACTAGAGAATGGAAACCCTATCTAGAGGGGCAGCCGCCATTCTGCTCCCACCCCCAAGGAATGTGGGACTAGTATTAGCAACCAGAAGCCAGAAATCCTCTTTTTTAATATGAAATCTCATGTACTTAAAGTGTCAGTAACCAATTAAAATTTTAAAAAACATTTTGTGGGTCCAGCAGTGTATCCATCCAGAGACTGTGGTCCCCCAATTTGTAACCTGTGCTGTGCAGTAAAATCCAAGAAATTTCAGTTCTAACCCCACCTCTTCTGCTGATTGATGAACTGGGACACTGACGAGACCACTGATAGCAAATAGTAACGACAGATAATTGCAGTGTGCTCAGTGTGTGCCAGGCCCTCTGCTCACTCACAGTGCCTCCCTGCGTGGCCTCAGTGAGCCATCACTGCAGCCCACTGGTGAAGTTCCATTATTATCCCTGTTTGATGGAGGAGGAGACTGAGGCCCTGAGCTGAGGAGCTTGCCAAAAGCCACGCAGCTTGTAAACGGTAGAGTCGGGACTCAAACCTGGGCAGGCTGGCTCTGGGGCTTATGGTATCATATATGCTGCGCACCACCCCCCACCCTTAGCTTGTTCCCTGGGGATGAAGACGCTGGTGAAATTTCCAGAATTCCAGTCTAGAGCAGTATTGTTCACCCTTGACTCCCTGGGGATTTTGTTAAAATGCACCACAGATTGAGGAAGTCCGGGGTGGGGCCTGAGAGTCTGCATTTCTGACAAGTGCTAGGTGCTGCTGACGCTGCTGGTCCGTTGGCCACACTTTGAGCAGCAGGGCCACATGAATCTAATGTGTAAAAATGTGACCAGCTTGCCCTCTGAATTGTGTTTATCACAGATGTCATTGGTGTTTAACCAAATTGAATTCCTAGAATTTCCAGAGAGCTTATCTTGGTTTTGTTTAAAAAGAATAACATGTAAAACAAACTGTTTGATTTGGTCATTGTAAGGTCTCAAAGAGGTGGTGCTCAAATAGACTCCTGACCAGTTAACTGTTGACTGAACTAGGTCAGCACCCACCGGGGGACTTCTGCTGCCTGCCCTGCCCCCACAGGGTCTCATTTAATGTTAGTCCGCAGCTCTGACTGTGGGTGGGCATTACATGCGCCGTCCCCCCACTGCCCCACCCCCAGGTCTGGAAGATTCCTCCGGTGGGACCCCCCTGACGCCCGCAGCCCGAATATCTGCCCTCAACATCGTGGGAGACCTGTTGCGGAAAGTAGGGGTAAGACGAGGCTTCGGTGTGCTTCTTGCCTGTCTTGGGGAATGTTTGAGCAGGTTCATCTGACCAGCCGCTCTCTCCTTGCACAGAGACATGTTGACTTCGAGGTGTGCCTCCAGTTCTGCAGGATCCCTTAGACCCATTCCAGCCTTCTGTGGGGTTCTGAGAGCCAGGCACCCAGAACCCTGAACCTAAATCTTCCCTTTGATTCCTGGGTATATTTTTCTTTCCCAGTACAATTTTCCCTTCAGGCAATTTGGAAAATTAGGATGGTGTCTCTGGGTTTTTTTCTTAATTTGAAGGAACTGAGGTGCATTTGAAAATTGCCTTCTCTCTCTCTCCCCCACCTTTTTTTAAAATTTCTTTCTCAAGGAGTTTAAGAGAACATCTTGAAAGGCTAGGGCGAAGAACTTAACCTAACAGGTTTTATATTAGAGGGAGCGATTCTTTTGGGCTCAAGCAATAACACTGGCATTCTTTGAAGTCATTTCTTTTACTTTAAAAAATGATGCCTGGAAGGTCATGAAATTTAACCCTCCAGCTTGTCTTCAACCAGAATGTAGTCATAGCTCCAACGTTAATGGAAGCTTGCAGCTCATTTCTTAGGTTTTTACTCTTGGCTTAAGTTGTCTGGTTTCCTCTTACACATCCAGGCCTTAGTTTGAGTACGAAGTTATGGCAGAGTTATACTCTAGCGAGAGTACAGGGACGCCTGGGGTGGGCCCTGCCCACTGCCTGCAGGCTCTCCTCACAGCTCGCAAAGTCTGTTCAAACTCCTGCCCCATCCATGAATGTTCAATACCGTAAACAAAACAATGAACAATTTCCAGAGTTTACTTCTATTTCCTATGAACAGAATTGGGAAATAGGTGGAGTTAATGACTTTCCAGAACTCTTCTAACTATTTAAGCTTGTACTTCTAAGACTTGGATGTACATTGGAATCCTCTGGGGTCCCAATTCCAAGTGTGAGAGTCACTGTTTTTTTCTCATTTCTCTGTGTGGGCTCCTTTGAGAGAAGAGTTTTGTTTTTGAGCAATGAAAGCATATTTCCCTCCAGGCACTGGAGTCCAAACTTGCATCCTGCCGGAACTTTGTGTACGATCAGTCCCCAAACCGAGCCAGTGTCCCAGTCCCAGGACGGGGGAGCAAGAACAGAGACGGCGACAGGCGGCCAGGCAGCACCGGCGTGCCTTTGGGTGAAAAAGGGTTAGTAGCTTTTGATCCACCTCCTCCCTCGCGGGCCCCCTCCACTCCTGGTGGGAGTGCTAACCCCCAACTCGTGGCCATTTTTTAAAAATCATGGGTTATGTCAGCATGCCTTATCCTCTGCCGACCTTCCTTGAGAGATTTAGGTGATGGCTTCTGGTTTGGGCAAACCGCCGAGGAGAAGGTCTTTTTCATTCTTTGATTCTGCAGCCCCAACCTGTAGTCAGGCTGTGGGAATGTCCTGTGCAGATCACTTGTTTGTGAACTCGGCTTCAGATGCTGCTCTGCTGCCCCAAAAGAGGATTTTTTTTTTTCAATCTTTAGAACCTTCAGGAAACTAACACTAAATTCTAGCCAAACAAGAATCCTGAAGCCAGATACTTTATTGGAAAATACAGATCTGACCCCCAACAGTTTCATTTATTTTCTTGCTGAAACAAAATCAGGGTAGCTTCCAGATTCAGGAATTTCGTAAAATGTGCCACCATTCCCCTGGACCCTGGGCTGCATACATTTGATGGGTCTGTGGCAGACAAATGACAGGAAGTTAGGAATTGTTTTCCATGGCATGCATGTAACTTCTGGGCCTTGAGAAGTGGATGTTTTTAGAGGGTCTTCTGAGATTGGGCTCTTTGTGCAACCTTGGGACTAGGTGAGCTAGAGGACCAGTGTGCTTTTTCCTCATTTCACGAGAGAGAGAAGTGAGGTATGGGGAGACGCTCTTACACTTTGTGTGCCCTGATGCTAGCCAGTTTGTAACAGCTGTGATGTCAGCTTAACTTGGTTTGCTCTGTCTGAAGGTTGGGAAAACGCCTGGAATTTGGGAAGTCGCCTTCAAATATTTCCTCACCATCACTGCCGTCAGCCCAGGGTGTAGTCAAGATGTTGCTTTAGGAAACCTCGGAAGCTGAAGCCCCTGGTGTTTGTTCTTCTTTTTAAACTATCTTTTTTTTTTTTAAGTTGGTTTGAGAAAAATGACAGCAAGCAGTCACCATAATTAGTTTAGCTTTGTACTTTGTGTCACAAGCAGATGACTTGAGGACATCGCCAGTGGCCCCTGATTTTGTCCCATGAAATGTCTGACGATCCCCAAGCCTCACTGTCATCGTGTGTTGCAAAGGAACAGGGACAGATGGACCCTCTGGGAAGAGCTCTTAGGGGTCAGCGATGAGGCCAGATTTGAGCTACACCAAGAATCCCAGCTGGTCGTAAAAGGTGTTTTAAATGTCCAGGGGCTCCTGGAACCTGGGAGTTAGCCCGTTGCAGAGGCTCCCGCCTGCCCTTGAACGCCCCTACCCCAGCCCCAGGCTGCGGGAGCTGTCTTCTAGAACAAAACCTCAGGGCTTTATGGCACCGTGACGGCTGGCGTGCTTAAATCCTGTCCAGGAGTGGACAGTAGAGCAGGCCCGTGCCTTCTCCCTAAACTGCGCTAGTGGACCTCTTTTTAACCTGCCTCCCACTGAGGCATTTAGAGGTGTGGCTGAGTTTCAGAGTCAATTTTGTGTTGACCAGGGCCTGTCAAAAATCTGTGTCCTCTGTAGGTAAACCCTGACCATTAGCTTTCCTGGTTGGGAAAAGTCTGAGCTCGAGGGCCTTGGGGTCGTCAGGGCAGAGGGGCTCAGCCAGGCAGCCCCTAAGAACAGGACTTCATTCAAAGCCACCATGAGTGAATCGGGGTGGCCTTCAGATAGGATTACAACACGAGGACTGTCGTGGGAAGCTTCCTTTCCAAACAAGGAAATGAACCCAGGATTTCCACCTCACGATAGTGTGTTGTATCCTCATCTCTGCTTGGTACAAACTGCTGTCTCTCACTTCTGGACCCATCTAAAAAGAACACACTAATCTCAGGAACATGTGCACAGATTACTGACCTTCCTTTTGTTACTAAGTTATTTTCCAAAAGAACAGCAAAAATACCCTTGAGTTGAAAATCTAACTTTTTAAGTGCTACTGAAATTCAGAAAAATTGCAGTGCCAGTTTTGTTACCCTAAGAAACATTCTTAACCTGTAATCAGTGAAAGATGTACTTTTATTTTTTTTAAAAGAACAATAAAATCAAGAGACATCAGTATTCAATTAGTTTCTGTTGGTGTTTAATAAATATTGCTTGTTATTTTTGGACTTCTGTGGTGGCTCACATGGTGTTGAAGTTGAACTTTTTTATTTTTTTAACCAAGTAACTATGAAAAATTTGATTTAAAAAATTTCTATTTAATTCAGCTTTTTGGAAATGTTTTTGGGATATGTATATGAATTGCTATAGGAATGTTAGCATTTGCTCATTCAGTTGAGTCTTTTTAGTCTCCCTGTCTCCTCTTTCCTCAACTGGATTTTGTCATGAGTCAGTGTGTGGACGAGTGTTGGACTGAACCCTCACAGGTGGATCACAGTGAAACTCAGCTGAAGAAGAAAAGGGCCCACAGCCTCTTTTTATATGGCCCTCGAGCTAAGAACAGTTTTACACTGCCAAAGGGTTGGATTTTTGTTTTTGTTCTTGCTTTTTTAAAGGTGAATAAGTGACAGACCACTTGTAACCTGCAAAGCCTAAGATATTTACTCTCTGGCCTTTACAGAAAACGTTTGCTGACCCCTGCTGGGCAAATAGAGCAGTAGCGGCAGTGTGGCGTTGGACTTGAAACACCCAAGGGCGTGTTGCATTCTCCATATCGTCTGTACACCTGCTTTAATTAATAGCGAGGTCCCTTCCGGCCATCTCTGAATGCATCGGATGGTCCAGGTGCAACATCTTACTCCCCTAGCCCAGAGCTCCCCGTGCCCTGGTTGGAGAAACCCTCTCCAACAGTCGCGCTTGGCTGCTCTGCTTTTCCTTTTACCAACTCTGTGATCTTGGGCAATTTACCTCATTTACCTCCCGAGGCCCTTGTTTCTCTGTTTATGAAACAATAACCCTGACTTCCTAGGTCTGTTGTGAGGTGTGAGAACTCCTCCACCTGCCCCCACTTCTTGCACTCTGTAGAAAAGAGCTCAACAGAAAAGCCGACTGCGTTCTGGTGATTTATAACCTTTTATTAGTGACAGTGTCTCTAAGTACAGTTGGGGTGCATATGAAACAGGGTGACATTCCTGTTCTTCTCCGCCTGAGCAAGAGTGTCTCTCTTCAAATTCATGTGACTAAAGAAGGCACCTGGTCTTGGTGAGCTGTGTGTGTCAGAGGTGTTGTAACCAGGAGGGGGGAAAGAATTTCCAAACAAGGGCTTACTCAAGAGCTTGGGCAGGTACACAGGTTAGGGAATGAATTGGGAGTGGGGGGCCGTGGTACCCATTTTTGGTACCTTTCTCCCCATTTCAGGTAAGCTAAGTTGCCAGTGATTGATTATCATGGATGTTATTTCTAAAAACTCAAAATCTCCGCACAATTCATTGATAGAGCAAAAGACTGTGTTTGTGTTTCCTGTTGGGTTTTTCTCATCTGGTACATCATAACAACGTAAATTTATACCCTGAGTACAGGGTTGTGTTTTGATAGTCCTTGTGATGGGTGTCTGTGATGTTTGGAATTTAAAACTCCATTTAGACAGTGCTAAGTATTGCCCGCTGGGTTTTGTCTTGTTCTGTTTTGTTTTTCCCTACTGGTGCCAAACTCTAGCCAGCTGTTTATTCACCAGCTTTGGTTCCATTGAAGTCTGCATCACGAGTGTCCGTTTCCTCCTCAGAACCATCTGCATTTTCAATAACTCTACGTCCTCCAGACCTTCTAGAGGGAACAAAAGAAGTCTCGTTTCCTCGCCTGTGGGTTTGAAGAAATACATGTGTATTTAGTAAAGAAATCTCCCTCCAGGTTTGAGTAGATTTTCATAAGGGGCAAAACAAACAAAACAACCACAATCAAATCCAAGACAAATCAGGTGCATGTATACAGGTTGAAGCCAAGAAATCCTGACCAGTCTTAAGTTATAGGTTCCCTGAATCAGCTGAGAGGCAGGCAGGCAGTTTCTCAAAGCAAGACCGTCTACTTTAAAAAATGTCTGGCTCGGCTACGTGATGACCCACAGGATTCTGGTCTGCTGCAGTCTTGTCTTTTATTGGAAAGAAAATAGGCAAGCAGAGATTTACTTGTCCCTCGTTTTCACATATCACTGTGGCTGGGGCTTTCAGTGGTTCCCAGCAGGTTAGAAACGAGCATCTCCCGTTTACACCTCCCCGCTCCACTCCAGAAGGGAAAAGGTGGCGGGGTATTTAGTTTTCATTTGAAACAGGTAAAAAATGAACATCAAGGGCAGTGTTGAGAGGCAATGAGGATGCTGAGTGGGCAACCGAAGGTCCTTCTTTGGTTGAAGAGCAAGGCAGCGCCCCCTGCTGGGTGAGGCGCTCCCTGGACTGAGTACCACGAGAGCAGGTTTATGTCTTGTTGTTCACCACGGTAGACACTGTGCATGGCATATAATAGGTGCTCAATTAATTTTGATTAGAAAAATGTTAAATGTATTGATCCAAGGTGTGTTTTAGTTCTAGCTGGTAGGACACCCCTCTCTCTCCTTACCTCTCCCACTTTCCCTCTTTTCTTGGGTCCTGCTGGTTTCCCCTGTCTGAGTTACCACCCAGGCCTGACCTGACTTTAAGGAAGGGCCAGTGATGTGAAGAAGTGAGAGCGGGGGCTGGGGAGGGGCAGTCACGTCCCCCTGCAGTTGACCTTTGCTGTTGGGAAGAAATGGGAGCAGTGTTCTCAGTGACCACAACAAATAATCCACACTGGGCTCTGCCCTCTGACCCTGTTTGACCTGCACTGGAGGACAGGCCCTAATTCCTTTCAGGATGCCCAAGTAAAAGCAGACTTTGTGACACAATGGGCTGCTCGCCACACAAAGGCTGGACGGATGACCATGAAGGCAAGCCCACGCCAGTTACTGATTCCTTAGTCAAAAGGACAAAACTCAGGTAAGCCTAGAGGCACAAGCAAGGCCTGAGACTCCCGACCCTGGAAAGGGGAGTCCCAGCCTAGCCTCTGGGGATCAGAGGGTGTAAGAAACCCGGCTTCTAAAATCCACCCAGGTGCAGCAAGCAGAAATAAAGTTGTAGCCACTCCCAGCTAAAGACTGCTGAGCCAGCTTTGCTTACTTCAGACAGAAGCTTCTAGGCCTGCTTCCTAGGACTAGAAAGGATCCATCTCTAGAAATGACCTCTCCAAGTCCTATTTCTTTAGCACAGCAGTTTGCACTCCTGTGTGTTCCAGGCTTCAGGCACTCTTTTCTGTGCCTCTTGGAAGAGTCAGCATTTGCTAATTAGAAGAGTTGAGTTGATAAGTTTCCTCCCTTGCTCTAAGAAGTAAACTGCCCTGGGTCACTGTGTGCTCCCAGGATGAGTGCCATTGCTGCAAGGCAGCCTGTTCTGACTTAGATGCCTTTCTTGAAGGAACTGGCCTAAACTCCCAGGCAAGGGCTGACACTAATTGTATCTGTTATAGGAAATAACGGAGCTCTCTAAAGATCTTAAAGAGTCTGATCCTGGAGAAGTTGGAGTCTATTCTTGGACTCAAACTTATCCAAGGCACTCTTGGCACACCAGTTCTACGTACAAGAGGGTAACTGCCTTGCTACTTTGCAAGGATTCTGTTTCCTGCCAGCTGTTGGGTCCTTCACTCCAGCCAATCCTAGAATTCAGCTTAGCCTATGATTCCAGTGAGTTGGCAAGAAACTGCTGGAAGGCTTATTTCCTTCCCCAAGGCACCAACACTAAAGCTCCTGCCAAGACCCTATCTACCTTTAAGTATTTAGGTAGCGACAGCACAGCTGAGATTCTCCTAAAGAGGCTGGAGACAAGCTAGGGCTTGCCTGGCCTCTCAAGATGGGTGGAGGGAAATCACCCTGATTGCCTGGCTTCACATATGGAAAAGATGTTCAAATCCCAGAGCAGTGGAGGCCTCTTCCTTCTCCCTTGTGAAGGGCCCCACGGGCTTCCTTGAGGCTTGGTTGTCCATTCCCCAGTCCTTGAATGCTTGCCTGGGAGGCCTCTGGAAGCGGCTGTGCAAGGACGTGCTTGGTTTTGCACTGGCAGCTTCCACCAGCTTGCACAAAAAATGCAGATAGCCCATGCTCAAGCCTTTACGCAGTGCCAGAATTTGGAAAAGATTGCAGTGAGAGCTCATTTCCTTTGCAGGCAAGTTTGTGAAAGCTTAACTGTGAGGACAAGTTGTTGGGCCACGGCTCTTGTGGACCTGTACCTTGTTATTTCTAATTAGTGAGCCAGACCAGTCAGTTGGAAGCCAAGTGCATTCTCCAGCAAGGTACCTAGATTTTGGAATTGTCATATTCACTGAGTGGAGAGTCCTCAGGTTACCAGGGAAGAGAGCCATGTGGCCCAACAGAGTAGAAGAAGCCTCACCATGCAGGTAAGAAACATCCAAGCAACATACAGCCTCTACAATCTTATCACCTCGCAGTGATGATAAGGTCACATAGTTCAGTGTCATGTCATATGCCGAAAGCGCTGCCCAGAAGGAGAGAAGGAGCTCTTATTGTCATGTTGATCTTGGTTTTGATAAAATACAGTTTTAAACTAAGATATCCAAGCCTTCAGATTTTGCAGGAATCTCACGGAAATTTGCAAGGGCCAAAAATAGGAGGGGTGGGTGGCGCGATGGACAGAAAGAAAATGAAAACTCGGTGCAACACACATGAGCTGCAAAGCTGAAGGCATGGTACCTGGTGAGTCATTGCGAGGTTTCCTGGGGGAGGGGGCCTCTGAAACAGAGAGAGAGAGTCCCTGGTGGTTACTATCAGCAAGCGCAAAGGAGCCCGTTTACGTACGTGTTTAATAATTAAGAGCATTTGCTTAGATTAAATAATTAAAGACACTTTTAAGTCAACTTGCAGCTAGGCCCTGAAGCCAAAAGCTCTTAGGCTGCTGCACAATAACAGTGCAGTTTAATTAGAAAATATCTGCTTTTCAGAACTTCTTTTAAGAAAGCAGGTTGCTTCCTCCTGCCATGCTGACCTGTTCAGGAAGGGAAAGGTGATTCAGTGAGCTAGTCTGAAGATCAGCATTGGAACAGAAGCTGAGAGTGCCAGGCAGGGAACCTGCCCCGGCTTCTCACTTTGTTACGTGGTTATTGCTTATGCCTCTCACCAGAAGGTAGAGCTGGAGGCCTTTTGCAGCTATGGCAGATGATACGGATGTCAGTCAGGCTGTAAGGGGGGCCTGGGTTCAGATTTTTCTGGCTGATAAAATCGTGTGGAATTTGTTTGGCAATTCCTTGTTCACTGAGGAGCTGGGAAGGTTTGCCACCTTCACTCAAAGCTCTAGGGTTTGATTTGTATTTTTGTACGCTTAAAAGACTCAGGCAAGGCATGTCCTCATGCCACATTCTTTCTATGTTCCAATAGGCCTGGCGAGAACAGTTTGTTTCATACCAGCCTGTGTTGCCTATGAGGAGGGTCAGTTGTCCGGGTGGACCCCAAAGGGGGTATTTTAAGGGTGCTAATGGAATCACTGGGCCCGAGAAAAGAGAAAGGGAGTGGAGAGTAGTGAGAACAGCTCAACCCTGGAGCTGCTCCTGGGCCCCTGGGAGGTTAGGTATGGTCGCATCAAGGGGGGACCACAAGCCCCTTGCCTGCCAGAGCCTGGGGGCTCCTTCCTGGAACCCCGTACCAGCCGCTCTTGTCCCCCCCCACTCAAAGGGGCTGGGGCTTCCCCTGGCCTCACACAGTGGTTCGCACAGTGTGGAGTCCACATGCCAAGTGATTCCAGGTGGTTCCTGGGCATGTCACTGAATAAGTGATTTGCACAGTGAAAAAAGCATTCCCTTTTCCACTCTTCAAATATGCCTGAGCACACCAGAGGGGGCCTGCTTGGTGCTGATGGCTCTCTCCTCCCTTTTTAATTGAGCAGGCCACAGCAGCTTGAACTCAGTATTGTTTCTTTCCACTGTATTTCATCCCATTGTCACCTGTTAAGGCAGGTGATGCTGGTTATCTTGGGAAGGTTTATTTGTAAACAGGTATATTGTGATTAAAACAGTTAAGTTGAAGGGAAATGTCAAGTCCACAACAGTGCAGGTAGTAAGTGGCCAGAGCAAAATGGCAAAAGCGGGATAGAAAGGTTGCCCGTAACACGAGGATTAAAGGCTCGCTGTGTGCCCAGCCCTGTCCGAGATGCTGGGGATGAGTAAAGTGACAGAACCTACGCACACGGAGATCACAGGCTGAGAGGGAAGACGTCGGTGAGATAAGTAAAAATAGCATGTTACGCAGTGACATGTGGCGTAGGACGAAAAGGCACGGCGGGGAAGGGAGAGGGGAATGGCAGAGGATAAGGTTGAAAAGTTTAGACAGGCTGACTTTGAGCAAAGACTGGAAGGGAAGGAGGAGAGAGGAAATAGCCAGTGCAAAGGCCCTGAGGCGGTGTGTGAAGAGGTAAGAGTAGTAGTTTAGGAGGCAGGGGCCACAGGTCATGTAGGGCCTAGTGGACTGGATCGCTGTAAGGATTCACTTGGGCTGGGAGTGAGGCAGAAGCCTGTACCGAGCAGAGGAGGGGCGCGGTCGGGCTTCCCAGGACTGTGCGAGTAATGGGTGAGAGCTCACAGGGCTTGGACGCCGCTGGCGGGAAGGGGTTGGATTCTGATGTACACGAGTTTGAAGGGAAAGTTGATGAGATTTTCTGACAGATGGGATGTGGGGTGTCAGGAAGAGAGAAAAATGAAGGTGACCCCACGGTTCTTGGATGGAGTTAATGGCAACTTCTATGATCCCAGTTGCTTGAGCTGGGGAGGACGGCCTGGGGTGAGGGGATCATCAGGGTTCAGGGCGGGGCACGCCAGGCGTAAGACTAAAGCTTGGGCCCGAGTTACTGGTAATGCTGCCCCTGGAGTGGCAAGGTCGTGGAGGCGAGCTCGAGGACCCAAGCGGCTGGACCCTTGGAATGGGGAGGGGAGGGGGACAGCCAACTGCCTCCAGGAAGGGGTGGAGGGAGGCGCAAGGAGCCCTGCAGAGGCAGGGGTGGGGGCATCTACCCCCCTCAGGCTGAGGGAGGAGGGAGAGAAAAGAGCCCACTCCAGGGAGAGGGGTTCTCGGCCACAGGCAGCTGCGCTCTCCAGTTTGTGCTGTCAGTTCTTTGGGGCGGTCCTGGCACCCCGTGCGTAGAGAATGGGTGCTCAACACCCTGCAGCGTGCAGGAGCCCCCCGCCCACTCGCAGCAGAGAATCCACAGTGCCAAGGCTGGGAAAGCCTGAGTTAGACCCAGAAGGCAGAGTGGATCCTCAGAAGAGGGGAAGAGAGCGGCTCTGCGTTGTCAAGGACGGAACCCCAAAAGTTTCAGGAGCTGGGAGCACAGCATCTCACCAGCAGGATGGGATGAGAATGTTTTTTAGAAGAGAAGGAAAGGTGCTTGGAGACAGGCCCTGGGCTGACTCAGACCCATTCCAGTGCCTGGCGCAGGTGGTGCCTGGCCAGTGACGGCACAGAGAGGAAGAAGGGCAGCTGGGCCTTCGGGCAGGGAGCCCTTGGCCCTGAGGCCTGGACTCACCTGCGCCCTTCAGGCAGACCCCAGAACCCAGCCCCCTCTCACCTCCCGCGGCTTCCTGGGCTGGGGCTGGGCCGTGTTACCTGAGCTTGCTCTTGAGCGCGTTCACCTCCCGGCCCATGGCCTCGTTGCTCTCCGTGGCCTCATCCAGCTCCCGCTGCAGCTTCCTGCGGTTGGCGTTGATGCGCTGGGACTCTTCCTCCGCCTCCTCCAGCTGCCTCTTGAGCTGCTTGACCCTCACGTTTCCTTTCTCCGCCTAGGTGAACCAGGGATCAGGGAGGCCCTGGGGCTGGGGGGCTGGGGGCCCTGAGGCGGGGCAGGGCTGGGGGCCCCGAGGCGGGGCAGGGCTACCTGCTCCTTGTACTGCTCCGCCATCTTGCGCTCATCCTCCACCTGCAAGAGGGCCTCCTTCAGCTTCTTGTCTTTCTGCTTCAGCACCTTGGCAGCCGCTTGCTTCTCCCTGCACACATGGCGGGAAGCAGGGAGGCACTTTCAGATGGGGGCGGATGGGGGAAGTAGCTTCCTTTCCAAGGTACAAATCAGACGCAGAATCCTGCCCACTGAGAGCACGATTTCTACGCCCCAGATCGGGACTCAGCCCGAGAACGGCCAGGACCCTTGAAATCAGCCCAAAAGCGGTCAGGACCCTTGAAGTCTTGTGGCCCCAATGGTGCTGCAGCTTTAACCCCAGTCCACCGGTAATTACAGTGAGAAGCCATAACATCTGTGTGCTGGATGCACTGATGATTTGGGCTGTCTGCACATCTGTTAACATGCTGTCCCCTGCAAGCTCAGTTTAGGCAAAGCAGCATGTCCTCTAGGGAGGGCTGGCCAAAGCCATCACATGAACAGCAGTTGATATTTTAACTGCTTCCTCTAGGGCAGGCACAGGTGAGGCACTGGACTGTGCCCTCATTCTGTTCTCACGACATGCCTGTAGCATAGGGACCCCATCCTCATGTTCAGCCAGGACTGCTGTGCGGAGAGGCCAGCACCCTCTTGCCTGTCTCCAGCCTGTCCACTTTCCCATGGTGGCTTCATGCCACAGGAGAGGGGGTGGAGGCGTGGGTGGCCTAAGTACCTGGCCTCCTGCTCCACCTGCTCTTCCAGCTGTGCAATCTTGGCCTCCAGGGAGGAGATGGTGGACTTGAACTTGGACTTGACTGCCCCCTCCATCTCCTGCAGCTTGCTCCGGAGCTCCTTGTTCTGCCGCTCAAGCTGCTGCCGCGCACTCTCGTTCTTCTGGGCTGTGCTGCGCTCCATGGCCAGCTCATTGTTTAGCTGCTCGGCCTGGGGAGGAGGACCAAGGTCAAGCCTCAGTGTGTGGCCCCAGCGTGAGTCCCTGGGTCAGGGCTGCTGCAGCCAGCCAGCTCCCGGGCCTCCTTGAAGGCTCAGCTGGAGAGGCAGCAGTTCAGGAAGCCTCGCGATGCCTCCCCTGCTCCCTCCCTGTCCTCAGCCTTCTGTCCCTCATCTGTCCTTTGCCCTAGGCTGGGAGACTTCCGAACTCGCCCTGCTCTGGCAGCTGTGTTGCAAGCGCTGTGCTGCTCGGGCGCTGCGCTCACCTGCTGCGTGGCTTTGCGGGCCCGGTCGCTCATGGTCTCCATGTTGCCCTGCTCTTCCTCCAGCTCCTCCTCCAGCTGGGCGATCCGGGCCTCCAGGCGGCGCTTCTCGTCCTGAAGGGTGTTCCTAGGGGAGAGACACGTCTAGGGCCACCACCCTCACCCTGACTCAGAAAAGGCCCCTCTCTGGAGGAGCTCGGGACTGCCGGGAGGAGGAGAGGGCGTGTTCAAAGCCACGCGGCTAGGAATTGTGGCGCCCGCACTTGGCGCTCGTACCCAGGGCGACAGGCTGAGGCAGGGTGGGACCCCTCGCTGTGCTCCTCGACTCCTCAGTCTCCCCCCACCCCCACGCACTCCTCATTCAGAATGAGTGACACTGGCCATGCTTCCAAGGAGGGACAGAAAAACGCTGAGAAAGGAACTTCCCCTGCCCCCGTGGGGCTGACTCCTCCCTCACTGTCCCTCACAGCCTTAAGATGGGGCAGGAGGCTGTCCTGTGAGGTGCCTCTTGCTTCATCCTCTCCATCACCCTGTTCCCCCCACGGGCGCAGGGGTAACCCATACCTTCCCGACACGCTGCTGGCCAGCTCCTCGGCCAGCTCGTCCTTCTCCAGGTCTGCCTGCTTGCGAGCCCTCTCAGCTGCGGCCAGATCCTGGAGGGTGGGGTGGGGAGGGAAGGGGACCTGCTGTCTGCAAAGGCAGGGCGAGCTCCCCCAGGAACCCACCCTGCTCCTGTCCCCAGGCACCTGCTGTCGCCACCCATCTAGAATGTTGGGCGAGGAAAAGGGACCCTTGAATATACAAACACAGGGTGCCGAGAGGACATCCCCACTAAGGCCCTCATATCTAGAAGCCTTTACCTCTTGTAACTGTATGAGCTCTGCTTCTAAGCTCTTGGCTTTCTTCTCATTCTCTTTGGCTGTGGCAAAGATCTCCTCTCTGGAGGCACGGGCGTCTTCCAGCTCTCTCTGGAAGTCCTTCATCTGAGCCTGCATGGGTTGCAGAAGGGATGAGCTAAGATGACTTTACCCAGGTCCTTCTCAACTCATCTTTCCATGCCAATCCCTTGGATTTTCCAACCACAGAGAAGGCCCTGCTACACGGGCATTGCCTTCAGCACCAGGTGGCCAGGTGGCTGTTTTGGGGGCACTGTTCTGGATGAACTCAGCAGAACCATCTGCTCAAGTTGCCGAGCTTCTGATGTGATCTTCAGGCAATGGCCAGATGCCTATGAATGGTGCCTTACGTGGGACAGGAAACAGCCACCAAAAGCTAGATGGTGATGGAAGAACAGGTGAACTGGCACAGATGTCGGAGGCAGGCCAGCCTCCTGCTGCTGCTGCTGCTGATGTGGCTGGCCTGTGGCAGCTCCTCCAGCCCATGCTCTCAACTCACCTGCAGTTTTCGAAGCTGCTTGATGGCTTCTTCTCTCCCCTTGATGGCCGAGTCGGCCTGAAGCTCCAGGTCTTTCAGGTCCCCTTCCAGCTTCTTCTTGGCGGCAGCTGCCAGTGCACGTTGCTTTCGTTCGTCTTCCAGTTCAGTCTCATACTCATGCAGCTGAGCAAGGAAGAGAGATGTGTGCTGCTCGACTGTTCCCTGGACGCTGGCCCTAACCAGCATCCCCGAGTCCCCACGTGCACACAGCTCCGTTAACCATCACAAGCACCTGCAAGGTGGGTTTTCTCAGCACCATGGTGCAGGTGAGGAAACAGAGTCTCCGTGACTGCAGTCAGTATGGGGGCAGGAATGAACCAGGCCCCCCAGTCAGCCCTTGCCCCTGACAGGTCCTACCTGCCTCTGGAGCTGCCGCCTCTTCTCTTCATTCTGCTCATCCCGAGCTT
Organism: Dasypus novemcinctus; assembly: GCF_030445035.2. NCBI lineage: Eukaryota > Metazoa > Chordata > Mammalia > Cingulata > Dasypodidae > Dasypus > Dasypus novemcinctus. The sequence continues at coordinate 56,915,546 of NC_080695.1, read as the reverse complement.
GGAGATCTCTCTCAAACTGGCCCTTGAGGGCCTGCATGTTGACCTCTAGGCGCAGCTTGGCATCTTCTGTCGCCTGCAGCTCATCCTCCAGCTCTTCCAGCTGGGTCTTCATTTCCTCCATCTGGGTCTCCAGGGCCCGCTTGGATTTCTCCAGCTCATGGACCTGACAGGCAGAGTGAGAACCGCCATTTACGTGAGGCTTGACCTCAAGATGGTCAAGCAACCCACAGTGAGAGGCAGCAAGATGGCTTTTGCCTGCACCCAGGAAGGAAGATGGACCTTGAGAGCTCAGGCTGGAGCCTGCCCCTCAGATCAGTCTCAACTGCTGTTGCAAACCACTCCCATCTTTGCATCAGTCCAAAGAACTGCCTTCAGTTCCCAATCAAAAGAGCCAGTTCCCTACCCCATATACTTATAAATAGCAAAGAAGCAGGTCGATGAAATGTGCACAAAGACAGTAATGAGCAACTTACATTCTTGCCCACATCATCCTTGGAGCTGACCAGATCTTCCATTTCGGCCTTGAGCATTTTGTTGGTCCTCTCAAGTTCCTCTTTGGCTTCCAAGGCTTCTTCAAGGGCCCGAGCCAGGGACAAAGCCTTGGTTTCCTTCTCCCTGGCTTCCGCCTCGGCTCTGTCTCTCTCATCCGCGTATTTGGAAGAAATGTTTTTCTCTTCGGCTAACAGCTACAAAACACCCAGGGGCAGGCATTCATGAGAAAAGCTAGGCACATCTGAGGTTTGACATCATTATTTTCAAATATCCCCATTGAATTTATGGGGATAATTTATAAATAATTGAGCTACCTAAGGAATAAGTTTATAATACTCTTGATTTCTGGTGTCTAGATCAACCTCACACAGAGCCAAAGTCAGCTGAACGTGCTTTGAAACCACTAAAGTTGCCCGTGATGGGTAGAACCTACTGCTACTGAGGTCCAAGTAGCATTTAATCCAGCCAAAGGCTGATTAATTCTTTTCTTGTATCATGGGCACAAGTAACTATCTCTCATCAGAGGAGGGCAAGGCATGTGTGTGAGTGGACCTGCATGCATTTATCCCTTCTTGGAGAAGCAACTCAAGCAGCACACCATCCTGACATTAATCTCATCTTCAGAGACACAGAACAGTGCATTATATTATTGTAGTGTCCAAAGACCAGACTCTTCCAGATTTCAGAAGACAGCTGGAATGGGGGTGGGGGTGTTTCCAAGCAACACAGTCAACACAAAAACCCTTCACAGTACTTGACAGGAAATAAAGACCACCGCAGGCCCTTGACCATACAGTGAAGTTGTGGATTATAAGCAATGAAGACAAGCTGATGATATAGAGAAGGGGCGCTGACGGAAAGGGGAGACTCCACAATGCCACAGAGGAGCCTGGAATGCTCAGGCCAATCAGGGAGGGGAAAGCAGCCCCAAGCCCCTGGCATTTGGCCTCACAGTACAATCTAGATAATGATTTTCAGGATACCCTGAGTCACTTATAAACTAAGTCAAGCTTACTAATTAAGGGTAACATATATTAAAAGTTGGCATATAGGAGTTTGGGTTATATGGATATATGCATTTATCCAAACAAACTAAAATCTGGGTATTTCACTGTATATAAATTTTAGCTCCAAAGAAGCAAAATTGTAAAAAGAAAGATGAATTCTAGTTGATGATGTGCAATGCTGAAATACTGAGGGGGAAATGTACAGATGCTTTTAATTTGCTTTGAAATGCATCCAAAAGACAGATTCAATTGCTAGATAGAATTCATCCTTATAAATACCTGTTAAAGCAAGTGCCATAAGGTGTTAATGAGAGAATTCAGGTGGAGCGTAATACAGGTGTCCCCTGTACATGTCTTTTAGCTTGGCTGTGTTTTTGAAGTCTTTCATAATGTTGACAGAAAAGAGATAAAGAGCATAAACTTCAAATTACCTGGACTACTCAATAGGCACTCCATAAATATGTTGAGTGAATAAAGTAAAGGCACCTCACTCCTTCTCAGGACTAGAACGGCTTGCAGGTGGCCCTTAAGTGGGGCTCCTTAGAGAAGCCACCGCTCTCCTGCTGTCCTCACTCTGCTCTCCTGGCCCTTTTGTTTCACCGTCACACAGCACAGGTAGCCTTCCTTTGTGTCTGGCAAAGCAGAGGATGGGACTTGGCCGCACACCTTGCCAGCCAACCCTGAGGCTGGGCCTCCACGACCTGGGCTCCCCCAGGCAGCGTTCTGGATCCAAACTGATGGCAAGCCAGCCCCTACCTGATCAAACTTCTTCTGCTTTTTCTCCAGGTTGGACACCAGCTGCCGCTGGTTGTCCAAGTCGACGACCAGGTCATCCAGCTCCTGCTGAAGCCTGTTCTTGGTCTTTTCCAGTTTGTCATAAGCAGCTGCTTTCTCTTCATACTGCTGGGTGAGGCCCTCGATTTCCTTCTGGAGCCTCTTCTTGCCCTCCTCCATGGATTCCACGGTGCTGGCAAAGTCCTGCAGCTTCTTCTTTGAATCAGAGAGCTGAAATGGCAGTGTGCAGGGGGAGGTGAGAGGAAGGCCGTGAGTGGACCCCATCCCTGCTTCCCCAAACCCCGAGAAATGAAGCCCACTTTCCCCTCTTTGAAGACATGCAACAGCAGGGGGAGCCACGGTGAGCCGTGCAAAAGGGTGTACACATTCTACCACCAGCAAAACATCAGAGCTCCAGGCCCAGAAAGACTTTGAGACGACCCCTGACCAAAGCAAGAATGTACAGCCGGTACCTGTATGTTCAGAGTCGAGATGTGGCGTTCCAGGTTCTGCTTGGCCTCCATCTCCTCATCCAGCTGGTCCTGCAGGCTGTTTCTCTCGTCCTCCAGCTGTCGGAGCTTGGTGGACACATTGAGCTTCTGCCGTGTCTCTTCCTGAAGCAGCTCCTACAAAAAAGATGTGCAGAAGTCTCCAGGACTCCCCCTGGGGATGGTGTACCCCTGGTCCCCTTGGATGATGTGGCAGGGAACCCACCTGGGTGTCCTGGAGCTGGGACCCCAGGGATGCCACGTCCTTGGCCAGTTTGATCGCCTTCCCCTCCGCCTCGTTGAGCATCCCTGTGACACTCTCCACTTCATTCTGAGGGCACAGAGGACCTATGGTTAGTTTGGACTCTAGGACAGGATCCCAATCCTCATTCAGGAAGAGGAGTTCATCTTACTCAAAACATATCACATCACCCTCATGGGACAGGACTTATGGTATCCACTGATTGAGGAAAGTACCCGTGAAGGTATGGACCTCCTATCCTAACTCTGTGGCCCCCTGAGGAAGTCCAAGGCCTACAAGATGAGATCCCTGGCTCTAGGAGGTTCTAAGTACCTGGTAGAGCCTCAAATTGTGTTGACTGGGCCCTATTCCCACTGAACAGATCCTGGATCTCTATCAGGGTTGGCAAAGATGAAGCAGCAGGTCTGAGAGTTCAGATGCCAAGAGGTGCACTGACCTGGCCACTCCCCAACTTAAAGTTGGAGAAGAATGTAAGATGGCGCCTGCCCCTTCCTCGCCCCCAAGTTTCTGCCCTTTCACTGACTCTTTATGGCCAAAACCAAAGATATAGGCACTAGAGGTAAAAAAGCTCTCTGCCCTGTTCTCTACCTTTTACCCCAGCCCATGTGTGTTTGAGCAGATCCTTCTGGAGATATCAGCCCATCATCCGTCCTCTTCTGTTTTCAACGAGGATGTAGTTAGATTGGCTGCACTCTAATCTTTAAAGGCCTTCATCTGCTTTTTACTGCTCTTATTAGGACACTGCTTTTATTAGGATAGCAAAACCACTGCTTTTACCCACATGTAGAACAGTCAGCTCTCCCCTTGACCTTACTGAAAGCACATTAAATATTCATCAAAAGCTTAACCATATCCCATGAATGGTAAGACAGGTGAAATGTGTATTCAAAGCTAAACCACACCAAAGATCAAGAGACCATGTCACTCTCCAGCTTAAAACCCATCCATGACTTCCTGTCACTCAGGGTAAAGAGCAATATCCACATAATAGGGCCTCAGGGGCCCCACACCACCTGGCTACAGCCTTCCTCTAGACCCAATTGCATCGAGTTTCCCCCTCCACCTTGGCAGTACAGCTGGACTGGCCTTATTTGCCCTCTTCTAATGGCCCCACCCACCCCTGGGCCTTTGCACATGCTGTTCTTGCTGCCTAGTAGACTTAGCCATCAAATTACTCAACTCCTTAGGGCAGCCTTCCCTAAGTCCCTTCCTCCCCAGCCAGACCCCTTGTTATTTGCACTTATTGTACCACATACCTCACCTTGCCAGCATATTTTGATATCCTTTTTGTGATTAGCGATGTCCTTTCCCCCACCTAGGCTGGAGCTCAACCAGGGCAAGCACAGTGTCTATCTTTTTCTTTATTGTTGTATCTTAGGATTAAGCCCACACCCTGGCAAGCAGCAGGTGCTCAGTAAATACTTGTTGAATCAGCCAATGAAGGCTTTTAAAGATCAGACTCATTAGGGTGACCTTCTCTTCCCAAGGAATGTAAACTAGAGGAAAGCTACTTGTTTTGCAGCAAGGGAGGCTTCCGTTGGCTGGGAAGAGCCTCCTGCCTGCAGAGCCTCACCTGCAGCTTGTGGACCTTGTCGTTGAGCTCGGCCCGGGCCCGCTCCCCGTCGCTGTACTTGGACTGCAGATCCTGCAGCTGCACCTCCAACTTCTTCTTCTTGTGCTCCACCTCCTGCTTTGCCTGGCTCAGGACCCGCAGCTCACCGGCCAGGTCTGCATTCTCTTTCTCCAGCGACTGCTTGTTCTTGTCTAGGTTTGCCTTGGCCTGGCCGAAGAAGCAGGAGGGGGTGGGGCGGGGGGAGCGTGCATTAGATAGGGACCTGTGTGGTCCGCCAAGCTTCTGCTCTCCCTCCTCCTCCAGGTAAGCGCAGGGATCTCTGCTTATCACCGCAGGGGAAGGGCCGGGCAGGGCGGGGAACCCTCCCCCCATCGGTTGAACTTGGGATTCTGCTCTTTTAAAGCGTGGACGTTGCAGAGCAGCAACCTACATGGGCTATACATCCAGGCCACCTCATGTCCTGTTTGACTTTTTTTTTTTATTAGTTGCCAACATTTTAATAAAGAAATTTCACATAAATATCTAGATTCCCAGGTTCTCTTAAAAAAATCTAAAGTTCTGTATCCTGACAGGTGGTGGTTACCCCAATGTGTATGTGTCAAAATACATTGAACTGTAACTTACAATCGGTGGATTTTACTGTGTATACCTGTATATACCTCACTACTTGTGACTTTAAAAAAACAAACTGGAGATCTGGGGGCGGGTCTTGCCTTCCTCCAAGGAACAGTCAGCCAAATCTACGCAGCGGCTGCCTCCGCAGAGGGGGCAGCCGGGCCCCAGCAGGCCCAGTCCCCGTCGCTCCCTGTCATCCCGAACTTGTGGCATCAAATAACACCGTGATTCATGGGACAGATGAAGTTACCTGCCAGGCTCCTGCACACGTGGGTTTCCCTAAGAAGAAAAGTGGGGCAAAGGCAGGCGCGAAATGGGGCCTTCCCCAGGGCCACGGGGAGGAGGGAAAAGGCTAGAGAGACGCAGAGGGGCCCGAGAGCAGAGGAAACGCAGCGCTCGGCTTTCCACGGCCCCTGGAGGGGGTGTGAGGTCCAGGCCGCCTCAGAACATTCCTCCACCCAAGCAGTCAGGAGCTGCCCCGCAAGGCGACGGCTCTCTTGGTACAGTGCAGGGGGATAAGCAAAGACCTCACAGATCTCAGGGGGCCGGGGCTCCCCTAAAGCCACAGCCCAGCCTAAGACCCCCAAGCTGCAAATGTGTTGAGGGGAGCCAAAGAGGACTGCTGTTGCCCCCACAACCGGAGATTACCAGTCAGCCACAGTGGCGAGGTCAAATCCACAAGTCCTGAGTGGTGGGCAGAGTCCCAGCCGCGCCCCGCAGTCGCGCAGGGGAGCAGCGGAGCGGGCTGCCGCGGGGGCGCTCCCAGCTGGGGCTTTCCGGAGTGGCCTGCCTGGGCCCCAGCCTCTGCTCGCTGCCCACTCTTCCAGCATAGAATTAAGAATTACGTTGCCCTCCCTATTGCTTTGAGGGCTAATTTCAGATGGTGGAAACTGCCCATTCTGGCTCAAGTGTATAAAAATAAAAGGGAAGACAGTAGAAAGGGGAAACGTACACCATAGTATTACAGCAAGCAAAATCGTATTTGTCTAAAATGTATGAAGAATTGACAAAACGTGTAACGTATTCAGATTCCGTTTGACAAGTGAGCAGGGCACGTGAACACGCGCCTCTTCATTTGGAGAGTGAGTGTGAGCACAGTGCTTTGCAGAGTGTGGTCCCAAGACCACCTCCATCAGGATCGAGGGCAGGGCCTGGGAATCAGCATTTTAAAGTGTCACGGGTGAAACGAAATGCGTTAATTATGTAAAGCACTTGGGACAGCATCTGGCACCTACTATGTGCTACATAAGGGTGATGATGATGATGATCCTAAAACACGGTAAATTTTTAGATTCCGATAGAGCTGGTAGCGAACCACCTCACGGAATGCGGTTCAGCTTAACTAGCGATAGAAACCAATGCAAACTCCAACTATTTTTAGGTGAGTAGTATCGCCAAACCCAAATACCATACTAAAGAGGATGTGGGAAAACCACTACATTGATTCAAGGAATGCGACATCAAGTAGTTTAGATTTTCAGGGAAGCTCTCCAGCAGGAGGTCATAAGCTACAACGCTCACCCTTAGGAATGAAGCTCAGGGAAACAGTCCAAAGGGAGAGAAAAGCCCCTGATAAGTGACTTAGAGTAGTGCTCTCTCAACAGTCCCCAGCCCCATACACCCTACAGAGCCCAGCAACGGGAAGGATGATCAGATCCTGTGGCTCACAAAGGCCGGAGAGAGCTGTTGGGCCACTAACCTGCAGGGGAGTTACGGGGATCAAACGTTTTCAAGCTACCCTCCCAGAATTTCTTTTCCCCTTTGCTGGTCTACAAGGGGCAGTGTTGTAGACCCCATCTGGAGGTGTTACGAGATGCTCAGGTTTAAATTGCAGCTCTGCCACTGACCAGCTGTGACCTGGGCAGGTCCTTCGCTGCATGTGACCAGTGGATTTAATAGTGCACATTTAACAGGGTGGTTGTGAAGCACGACTGGCCTCGTGCATGTCAGCATAACAGCTGTGAGCTGCTGTCATCATCGCTAGGGTCTTGTCGAGCGGGCTCACCCTCGCACAGATCCCTGGAACCAGTCACCTGAAGCTGTCCACCTACCTACCGCGCTCCACGCCTTGCCACTAGAAAGCACCGCGACTCACCCTCTTGAACTGCTCAAGCTGCTCAGTGAGCTCCTCCACCACCTGCGTGTGTTTCTGCCGCATCTCCTGGACCTGGGCCTCGTGGGACCGCGTCTCCTCATCCAGAGCCTTCTTCAGCACTGTCACCTCCTGCTCCCTCTTGGCCCTTGACAGGAAGAACACAGTGGGTGGCAGTTGGGTGGAGACAGAGGTTCCTCTCAGCACTGTGCGGAGGAACAGTAGCACTGCCCCTCCCTAGCTGTGTGACCTCGGGTGAGTCACCTAACCTCTCTGGACCTCGAATTTCCTCTGCTGCAAAATGGGAAGCATGTTCCCTGCCCAGAATCTCTCTTGGGGCCAAACAAACAAATACACAAAATAGTAGAATGGAAATAAAATGCTATGAGCCACATAATGTGCCTCGACTATTATATTAAGCTGCTATTTATTGAACACTTACTATATGCCAGGCCCTGAGCCAAGTTCTTTAAATATATTGTTTCAGATAATCCTCAGAGTGACCATAAGTGGCACATATTTAGAATTTGCATTTTAGAGAGGAGGAAACCGAGGGTAAGAGAGGGCAAGCAGCTTGATCATGGTCACAGCCACGATGTGATAGGCCAGGGTTTGAACCCAGTCTGACCTCAAGCCATGCTTTTAACTCCTGTCGTGTGCTTCTCCAAATTGTTGCTAGGAGGGAAGGAAGCAGAATTATTGTGCTGACCTCTAGCCACGGTGAGTGATGTAGCATAAACCCCAAAGCCTGGAGAAATGACTCTTGGGGCACACATTGTTAGCACAGCACCTGGCCCAGGGAACGCAATCAAAACACGTGTTTATTTGTTGAATGAATAAATGACGAAGTTTCAGTACAGTCAGCCTTCATTGTCTGGCAGGTGATCTGGGTTTGTTGTTTATTTGCCTGTAGTGACTCTTAAATCCCAGACCAGTCTGATAAATATTTTTTAAAAAATTAAACAGAAAATCTTAACACATCTATAGCTTCATATATAAAGACAGAAAGGAAATACTAAAAAATGTTAACTGGTAAGAACTCTAATTGTTCTCTAATTGTACTGTATTTTGATGTAAAAGCAGCCTGCAGGTTGAAAATAATCATGCTGCTATTAAGTAAAATGCAGCCAGGAAGGGAGTCCAGCGCCCGGGAAATCCCGTGACTGAGCTTTGCTCTGGGCTGCCCCGTCCACACAGCCCGTCCTGGCCGTGAGGCGGGTCTGCGGGAGCCACGCTCTCACCTGAGCTCCTGCTGCGTGGCCGTGCTGTCCAGCGTGTCCTCCAGCTCCGTCTTCAGTGCCTCCAGCTCCTCCCCCAGATCGCGCTTCTGCTTCTCCGCCTTGTTTCTCGCCGCCCGTTCCGAGTCCAGGTCCTCCTGCAAGTCTGAGATGACACCCTCCAGCTCTCGGATCTTCTTCAGGGCGTTGTTCTTTTGTGCAATTTCGTCGTCGAGCCTGCCGGGGACAGACCAGCAGGATGAAGTCCCCGGGGCCCCAGGCCCACTGCTCTCTCACCACGGGGGCCAACCATCGCCTTCTGGAACCAGCCGCGCTTGTTCTAGCCATGTATAAACATGTGTTCCACCCCACCCCACGAGGACACCTTGCTGGGCTGGACCACCTGGAGACGTAGACACAGAGTGAGCACCGAGGCCTGATGTCAGAACAGGCCAGGGAGGGCGGGGAGTGGAGCTGTGTGGGGAAGAGCGCGGGGTCCCAGGAGGAGCCTCACAGATGCTTTCTGGAAGGCCAGCGACTCCTTCCTCCTGGGAACCCTCTTGGTTCTTTCCTCCTGTGCTCCGGCAGCTCCTGAGTGCCAGCTACCATCAAAGCAGGGGGCCGGGCCCCGCCGGGGGAGAGGTTTACACCAGGGAGGCAGGAACCCGGAGCGCAAGGCAGGATGTAAAGTGCGGGTCAGATGGCACCATGTGCTTCCGGAGTGCGGTGGAAGGAGGGGCCCCTCCTGGCACAGGGAGGAGCTGCTGTCTGGTTTGGACCACAGTGGATGGGAGAGGAAATAGCACGAGGGAAGATGGCGAGACAAAAGCATGTGGACTTGACTGCACCTGTGAGTGGGGGCAACGATCACGTTAGGGTCGGACTCTGGAAGGTGGGTCAGCGTGCAGGGCCAGGTGTGGGAGCCCGCTCCCTGTGCAGGGTGGTGGCCCAGGGCGGGGATCTCAGCTGATCCCCCTGGGGTCGTCACGTGGCACCAAGTTCACTGGCAAGGAAGAGCCTGGGCCAGGGGCGCGGTTAGAAAGTGTTGGGGCCCGAGTCCCAGCTCTGCTTCCTAAAAGCCGGGTGGCCGTGCCCACATTCCTTCCCGCTCCAAGCGGACCTGCCCGGGTGTCTGGGAAGACGGCGCTTGAAAAGAGCCTGCGACGCGCGAAGCACGGAAGGCTTCGCTGGTTGTTAGTGCAGTTTTCCCAGCGTGAGGCCACTGGTGTGAAGCTCAGAGCCACTGGAAGGAAACTGGGAATGAGGCCCACTGCCGCCTCCCGGGGCTGGGAGGAGAAGGGGGGCAACGAAGATAACCGTGGGGCCTCCACGGAGAGGGCAGGGAAGGGACGGCTGGTCTCGGTTTTAGGCATGTGTTTGTGATGCCAACGGAAGTGAACTCAGCGGCAAGCGGAAACTCAGCACTGGAGAGCCAGGTGGACTGCAGAGAGGATGGGTTTGGAGAGAAGCATGGCTCCTGGGGTGCCAGCAGGGCTAGGGAGGGCGGTCACAGGAGGCCGGGTCTGGGCGTGGGGCCGCCTGGAGCGCGGCGGCCTGAGGACGAGCGGGGCCCACGGGACACGCGGCGACACGCAGGGCCGGTGGCTACCTGGCCAGGGCCGCCTGCAGCTCCTCCTCCTTCTTGGCCAGCTGCATCTTCAGCTCGGCGATCTGCGCCTGCAGGTCGGCAATCTGCTCGTGGCAGTCGCTGGCCTCCCCCTCCAGCTTCCGCTTCAGCTTCTCCAGCTCCTGCCGGCTCTTCTCCTCCTTCTTCAGCCGCACTGCAACAAAGCCAGGGCTTCCTCAGGGGCTGCAGCCGCCACAAAGACCCCTGGGAGTGGGTGGAGGGCGAGGCTTTCTGCTCGTGGTTTACACGGACACACACACACACACATGCACACACACGCACACATCTTCCCACCCCGGAATCATCGCTGCCCCAAACGTCATCCTTTAGAAGGAAAGTTAGTCCACCGAGGAACGTCTTTTATTATTATTGTGAGTGCTGGCTAAGGGTGATCGGGGAGCTTGGAGAGAGCTGGGAACTCTCTTGAACTAACTGCCCTTCTCACATTTCCGTCTGATTTTCCTGGCTTTCAAAAACTCCGTTCAAAACCCGTTTGGATAGACAGGTTACCTTCCAGTTCTGAAATCATAGATTCATGCTTGTTTTTCAGCTTGGTAAGATTCTTGGCTTTTTCCTCCTCTTCTGCAAGATTTGTCGTCAAGTCACTAATCCTTTCTTCAAGGAGTTTTCTCTCCTTTTGAAGGAAAGAAAAAGAAGTGTCATTGGCTTTTTTCTTTTCTCTAGGACATTTAATTTCTAGTAATTTCTGGATAAAACCACATTAAAACCAAATGCAGGGGAGCAGATGTAGCTCAAGTGGTTGAGCATCTGCTTCCTATGCACAAGGTCCTGGGTTCAATCCCCAGTACCTCCTAAAAAACAATAACAAAACACCTAGACTTTCAAAAATGGTAAACAGAAGTTTCTTAATAATACATTAAAAAAATGATCCGCTTCTCATCCCAAGTCCCACACACTTCATGCCCCAACCAGTGGGACTCTCTCTCAGTTTTCCTCCCATGGGCCGGTTCTTCCCTGCCCCAGGGCCTTTGCACAGCATGGACTGTCTGCCTGGGATGTTCCTCCACCTCCTTTCCTCTACTCCTCAGCCTTCAGGTTTCCACTTGAATGCCACTTCCTCCAGGAGGCCTTCCCTAAATACCCCACCTACATCCCTTAGTTCTCTACTCTTAACGATATTGTGAACACCTCTTTCGGAACCTTGCTCGCAATTGTAATCACTGGTCATCTACACAATTTCCTCTTCGCTGTCTCACTAGAATAAGACCCATGGGGGCAGGGTCCTTCTCTACCATGCATGCCCAGTCCCCTAGGTGCCCAGGAGGATCCAGCCCTCTCAGTGGCTTTGGCTAGTGATTACTGACCAACTCTACCAGTTTGTCCAGGATTTCCCCAGACTTGGCACTGAGAGTCCCACCTCCTGGAAACCCGTCAGTCCAGGCAAACTGGGACTATTGGCCACCCTATTACTAACTGGAAGTGGTAAATCAGCTCATGGGCAGGCCCCCAAGCCTTGGGCATATCTGCCTGCCTTTCTGCAACTGGTGTCTATGAGAATCACTCCTTGGCTGATGGGACCACCAGGGACCCAGTCCAACACACACCTGTACCTAGAAAGCAGCCGCACGCTGTCCTGTCACTGCACGGAGGTAGCCCTTTGCTCGGCGCTAACTACCCTGGGTACATCCGGCCAAGAAGGAAAACACCTGCAGCCCTTGGCCCTGGCGAGCCTGTAGTTTTAACGCAGACGCTCGTCCCCACTCACTTTGGTCAGTTTATTGTTCTGGTCATCCATGACCAGGATATCATCCTCCAGTTTCTTGATCTTGGCCTCAGCTGTGACCTTCTCGAGTTGCAGCTTCTGCCTTGCAGCTTCTTCCTCCTCTAGCTGCTCTTCCAGGTCCTTTGTGGGGAGGGAAAATAATCACGGCCTTGCTTAAAACCACGTCACTCTCCAGGAGACACGGGGACCCGCTAACACCAAGGCCGGACCTGAAGCCCCCCCGGCACTCTGCTGCCTCCTGTGGGGAAGAAGAGGTTTGGGGGGCCCCTCTGCCTCGTGAGGCCTCGATCACCTCACCCGTAGAACGGGGAGAGTAGACGCCATAGTGGCTTTAAAATTTGCCCCCAGTTCTTTAATACTCTTCCCTTCAAGGGGCAGAGTCTGGTTTCCTTTCACTTGAGTGCAGCCTGGACTTAGTGACTTGCTCTAAGGAGTAAAATAAAGAGGAAGTGGTGGTGCATGGCTTCAGAGACGAGGGTATAAAAGGCGCTGCAGCTTCCTCCCTGCTCTCTGGGGTCACGGGCTCTGGGGGAGGACGGCCGCCATGTTGTGAGGACACTCAAGCAGCGTGTGGAGACCCACGCGGTGAGGAAGTGAGGCCTCCCACAGCGTGGGCCGCCATCTCAGCTGCGGCTCCTCCGGCCCCTTGATCGCCTCCTCAGGGGAGCTCCCGAGCCACCGCCACCCAGCTAAGCCACTCTCAGAGTCCCGACCCCAGGGACTGGGTGAAATAACAAATGTTTGTTGTTCTTAGCCTCTAAGTTTTGGGGTGTTCTGTTGTGCAACAATAGCTAAGCAACATCAGTAGCTGCCACTCGGGGGTTGCTGTGAGGAGACAAGGCGTTAGCACATGAAAGGCAGGAGGGCAGGGCTCTGGAGGAGACCAGGGTTGAAACTCCAGCTCTAGCTGACGGCCTTGTCTCACCAAGGCTTAGTGGGGGGCCCTCCGGGGCCTGCAGTGTGGGTCATGTGGCTCAGAACACCCCGAGGGGCCCTGTGGGGCCTCACCAGCATCTGCTGGGCCATCTTCTTCTTTTCCGCCTGCAGCTGCTGGCCTCGATCTTCCTCCTCTTCCAGCCGGGCCTCCATCTCATGCAGGATCTCCTCCAGCTCCTGCTTCTTGGCCGCCAGCCGTACGCGCATCTCCTCGGCCTCGGCGTACAGCTCTGTCTCCGCCTGCAGTTGCTCCTGTAGCAGGTTCTTCTCCTCAGAGAGCTGCCCGGGGGTGTGGGGAGGAGGCCGGTGAGCCCAGGGGGGCGCACGTCCTGCCCTCCGCCGGGGGCACAGCCTGCCTGCCCCAGCCCCCGCCAGGCCCCCGGCCCGAGTACCTGCGTGTGCTTCTGCTCCAGCTCCTTGAGCTCACTCTCTGCCTTCAGCTGCCGCTCTTTGGTCTTCTGCAGCTCATCCTCCTTGGCCTGCATCTCCTCCTCCTGCCGCGTCACCTGCAGCAGCGGCTTCACCTGCGCACGCACATGGTCAGGTCAACATGTTGTTTTCATGGCAAAAGGAATGCACTCTTGTTGAAATAAATCAGACCAGTGGTTCTCAGTCAGGGACAGTTTTGCACTCCAGGGGACACCATCGTCCATGTCTGGAGACATTTTTGTGTTCACAACTCGGGGGTGGGGTGGTGCTACGAGCCTCTAGTGGGTAGAGGCCAAGCATGCTGCTCAACAGGACGGCCCCACGACAGAGAATCGTCCAACAATAATGCCTGGACTGAGAAACCCAGAACCAGAGCAACACAAAAACGTGCAGAGTGAAAAGAGAAAATCTCCCTCTCCCCCCTTTAATCTCATCCCGAGAGACAGTGGATATGCTGTTATTTTTCCTTCCAAGGAAAGAATAGGAAAAAAAAAACAACCCACATTCTACCTCCCTAAAGTCATTATTAGTATTTCCTTTCAGTCTTTCTTCACCACACATTTTATCTAGGGTGGTTTTCTGAGGATAGTTTCTCAGAAATTGGGTCAAAAGGCATGGCCATTTCCAAACAGCAGCTTTCCCCACTCCTTTTCACTGGCTATCTCCTAGCTCGTCCTTTGCAAGCCCTGCGCCCTGTGGCTTTCTTCACGCTCCCCACAGTCTGCCATCATATCTTTCTTTGATCATCTGTTGACCCTCTGCCTGCCATCCCCCTCCCACTGGCCTGCCATCATCGAGGGCGGGGGCCCTGGTATCTTGTTCACTGCTGTGCCCCCAGCACCTAGCACGTACCGGGCACACGGGAGACACTCAATAAATATTTGTTCCACATGCAAGGTGTGTGCCAGGGTTCCCACTCACGGACACGTCTACTGAAACAGAGTCAATCTTTACACACTGGTGTCTTACAACCACGATTTCGTGGGGGCCCATTGTGCCCAGAAGCCTTTGCCTCTACCAGCAATAAAAACGAACTGGTAATATCCACAACAACTTGGAAGGCTCTCCAGAGAATTACGCTGAGTGAAAAAAAAAAAGCCAGTCCCCAGAGGTTACATATTTATGATTTCCATTTCTATAATCTTCTTGAAGTGAAAAAATTATAGAACAGATTCTGGTTGCCAGGGTTTGGGGAGGGGCGATGGTGAAAGGGCAACACGAGGGTACCCGGGGGTGACGGGAAGGTTTCATAGGCGACTAGGGCCACGCTGTAGTCCATGCGCCACTGAGGAATCAAATTTTGGCAAGGTTTTGGCTTTTTTGGGGGGACCCCCGTTGCTCATCGACTTTGGACCATCTCCAGTGAGCACCTGGAGAGCGCGGAGCGGGGGTCAGGGCAGGGGGGCTGCAGGAGGTGGTGCGCCTTCCGAGCCCGGGCCGCGAACACTCACTTTGGTGAAGAGGCGCCACCACTGCCAGTTGCGCAGCTTGAGGTAGGCGGCGCAGTTCCTTTGGATCACCTTCATGGCCGTCAGCTGCTGCTGCCTCTTGGCGAAGGCCCTGGGGGGCGGGAAGGCGGCGCTGTGAGGGGCTGCCGCACGCCTCACCCCCTGGACCACGGCATCCTGCCCCGCAGCACCCCGAAACCAAGCCACGTCTGCCGGGCTTGCTCAGAGACACCCCTGCTTCTCACCAGCGCAGATCCTTCTGGAACCCCCGAACACCTGCCACACAAGTGTGTTGTCTGGTACAGACCACTTACCCGGTGTGGAAGCGAGAGCCTTTTCTCAGGGCGAGGGGATCTCAAGGCTTACAAAATGCCCCGGACCCCCCTGTGGTTCAAACACCACCCAGGAAACACATCGACGCCACCTCTGTCCTAGGGAGGACCCCTCCCGCCCCCGCTGTGGCTTCCCCAAAGCTGGGTTTAAACCTGTTCTTTCCTAGGTTGTGGTTTAGAAGTCTCCAAGTGGGGACCTTGCCATCAAATCTCTTCTCGTTTAAGGGCTGTTGAGTTTGAGACTCCGCGGCGCACTGAGCAGCAGCCGCTCGTCTCTGCTCGGTGCCCATCTTGGCCACCACCTTGGACGTGGGTGACCTTTAAGAATTAAACCGCCCCAGTTGTTCGGAGGTGGGAGGGCTGGTAACTGAGAGTCTGCTTAGGAAACGTAATCACTTAGGTCTGTCTCTGGACCCGCTATGCCAGCTGGTCTTGATCGTCTTGGTCCCCCTCGGCTGTGATCAGCTGCCACATCTGGGCTCTGCAGATGAGGTGTGACCTTTCCCTAATGAGAATAAACGTTCCAGGCGGTGAACTCTCCTCCACCCCCGCCCAAGTCCTCTTCAGGGTGTGACTGTCACTCGGGAGCCTTCGCACTCACCCAGCTCCCAGCCCTCACAACACCGAAAGGGCATCAGGCCTCCCAAGGCACCGCCTGGTGGATGCCACCGGACCTGGGCTCAAGAGATAGCCAGATAGCATTTCTTCAGCAACGTGATCATATTCTACCATTTCTGAAATGATGACTGGGCACCATTATAAGCCCTTTTCATGCCTCATCTCATTGACCCCGCATAACTTCATGAAGTAGGAATGATTATGCTCGTCTTACAGTAGCGGAATGCGAGACTCAGAGAGGTAAAGTAACTTGCCCAAGGCCACTCAGCATCAAAGTGGAGGAGCCAGGATAAGGACCCAGGTCTAAGACACCAGAGCCCACTCACTTCCCTGCCCTGCACTTAGGCAGATACTTAAAGTAGCGGCGTTGCTTCCCCCTCCAGAAAAAGCTGCCATTCAATAGATGACGATTCCAAAACTAGGATGCCTCTCAGAATGGGGCAAGCAGAACCCAAGGCCAGAAACACCCAGAGTATCGGGGTTTCGGGTCTGCGCTGGTGGCAAGGGGTCAGGAGGCAGGAAAGCCGTCTTTACTTTCTGGCCAGGTAGCCGCGGCACATGGCCTGGAAGGCCATGATGACGTCCGTGATTTTCAGGTCTCGTTCCTCTTCCAGGTGGGCCAGAACCCCGGTTCGGAAGAAGATTTTGCTCTGCCCAATCCTGTACAAGTTGGGATCGAGTTCCAGGGCTTTGATCTGCAGAAGGAGAAAAGTTCCCGCCTTGAGCTGCGCCTTTTGGGTGGTGGTGACGCGTGTGGAAGAAACGTCCCACCCCAGAGCCCAGGGGCCAGCGGCTGGGAGGTGGGCAGGGTGCGTCCTGGAGGGTCCCGCCCCGACTCACCATGAGAATGCAGGCCTGCTTCCCGTCCATGAAGCCTTTGGGGATGGCGCTCGCGGCCAGGATCTCGTAGCTAGACACGTGGGGCGGAAGTCACCGAGGGCGTCTCCGTCCCGTGTCCCTCCAGCCCGGCCGGGCTCGCGCCCCCGCCCCGCCAGCCCCGACCCGGCGGGCTCACCGTTGGCGGAACTCCTGGAAGACGATTCTGTTGGGGAAGCCCTGGCGGCAGATCCGGATGCCTTCCAACACGCCGTTGCACCGCAGCTGCTCTAGGACCAGGAACGCGTCCAGCTTGCCAGACTGCGAGGGCGGAAGAGGGCGGTGGACCGCAGGGGCTGGCACGGGCGGAGAGGGCGCGGGCACCGAGCCCCAGATCTCCTGCCTGATGGCCAGCCTGGCCGGGTTAGGGGGCCTTAGCGGAGGCACCGGGTGAGGTCTTGGCTGAGAGTGCGGTGCACAGGAGCGCCCTTCGCTGGGTTTTCTGGCCCTTTAACGGGTGCCTTTTGCCCCAGGATCTCTCACACTTGGTGGCACTGGCATCACCTGGGGCAGAACTGGGGCTCCGTTCTCCCTCTCCCTTCCCTTCCTGTCCCTCACCAAGTTCCAGAGCTCCTACCTCTCAAATGTCCCCCCAGCCCACCCACTTCTGCCCGTCCCCACCGCCACTCTCAACCACTCAGCACCACCTTCTGCCTGGACCACTCCACCACCTCCCACTGGTCCTCCAGCCTGCAGTCCGGCCTCTCCCGTCCAGCCCCTCGCCCTGCTTCTAAAATGATGTCACACCCTGTGTGAAAGAAGGCCACACTCTGCCGCCACCCAGGAACTCCACGACCCAGCGCCTGCCTCCCCGCTCAGCCTCCGCGCCCCACCTCCCCGCCCGATCCCTGCCTCACACCATCACACACCAGCAACACGAAGCTACCTTCCCAGCGTGCCTTCCGTGCCCGTCACGTCTCGCCTCCACGCCTCTGCTTTACCGCTCCCTCTGCTAGGATGCTTCCCCCCATGCTCCATCTCACCAAAAGACACCTGCCCATCCTGGAAGTCCACACCCTCTCAGAAGCTGGCGCTGAGCCCCGAGGTAGGAGTGGAAGCCCCTGCTCCTCGGTGTTCTCACATTTTACCACATCCCACCATGGTGATCAGTTTGCGTGTTGGCCTGTCCCACTAGATCAGGGTTTCTCAATCTCTGCACGGTTGACATTTGGGGCCAGAAAATCCTTTCCTGTGCAGCCCCTGGCCTCTACCCACTGGATGCCCAAGTCCTCACAACTACAAATGTCTCTAGACATTGTCCAGCATCACCGGGGGACAAAAATCACCCCTGCTGGATTACAAGAAATCTGCAGGCAAGGAGGGCACCTTATCCAGCGCTATATTCCCAGCACCTGGCACAGGTAGGCGAGCTCAGTAAATATTTACTGGAATAATGAATGGACAAGTGCCTGGGGGCGCCACATAGCAACGCCAAGGTGGAAAACACCACTTGGTACATTCTCCCTCCTCCCCTGCCTTCTTCTGCCTCCAGATCGGGGCTGCGTCCCAAGTTCTGACCACCTCCCCTGCAGGGCGGATGGCGCCCTCCAGCATGGAGCAACAGCCTTCTCCCCTGACCCGCCACCCTGGTCTGCCTCGGTGCCTCCCCAGCCCTCCCCTCCCCCAAGTCCCGGATGTGCCCGGAACCCTCTGCAGCCCCCTGGGGGGCCGTCCCGATTCTGGCGCCTGCCCGCGGGGCCGCCTCACCCTCTTCTCGTGGTTGGGGATGATGCAGCGCACGAAGTTGGGCGTGGTGTTGCGCAGCGTGGTCATGAGCTTGCCCAGCTGCTCCTTGTACAGCTGCCCCACCGTGCGGAACATGCCCTTTTTGGTCTTGGAGGCACTGGGCATCGAGCTCTCCGTCATCTTGGCCATCTGGTCCAGCCCCACGATCCGGTCCACTGCCGGGGACGGGAGGGGCGGCGTCAGCCCCGGGCCCCCCCCAGTCACCCATCCCCCAGGGCGGACCTGGATGGGGGGGGCGGGGACCCTCCCTGCGAGACCCCAGGACCCCCGTGCCCTCTCCTGCTTCCCGCCGCCAGCCCACTCCTCGTGTCCACCACCGGGGAAGGCAGAGGTGTGGGATCGTTAGCTTCCATGTGCTGTCTGGACAATCGCCTGAGCTCCCGAGAGCGGAAAAGAAATTCTCTCTGACACTGCCGCGGAGACCTGCGTGACATTCTGCTCTTGCCACCGATGCCCTGGATCGCCTTGGTCTAGGACCACTTTGTGCCTCAGTTTCCCCACCTATAAAATGGAGGTGACACCAGCGTCTACCCCACACGGCAGGAATATGTGGATGAGGTGCAGATGTGCTAACCTCTCTGCCGGCCTTCAATCCTCCATCCATCAGCAAATCCTTAGTGAGAACCTACTATGCGCCAGGCCTGGGGCCACAGCCCTGAGCAAAGCAGAGCTCCCACCCCACCCCAGGAGGCCCATGGTCTTTAGGTCTTCAAATGGAAGGAGACAGAGTGCCTCAGGTGGTGAGGAGCGCTTGGAAGAAGAATAAAGAAATAAAGCCGGGGAAGGGGAGAGAGGAACGGGATGCCCTCTTAGGGTGGTGGGAGGGTCCTTCTCTGGTAAGCTGGTATTGAGTGGAGACGGGAAGGAAGTGAGGAAGGCACCCCCAGCTGTCACGGGCCGACCCACGCCCCCCCACAGAGGCACGTTCAAGGTCGAAACCCCGGTCCTGGGGCGAACTCATGCTCCAGGAGCCTAGGAATTACGGTGAGGCCGAGCAAATCGGGGTGAGTCCTCGTAAGCGGAAGACATTTGGCCACAGTAGGAGAGAGGCGGCCACGCCAGGCAGGCAGAGACCAAGGCATGGTGGCCAGCAAGCCGCCACGGAAGGCTCCACGCTTGAGGGGGTCGCCCTACCCACATCCTGCTCCGGGACCCCCAGCCTTAAACCGGGAGGCAGTCCATTGCTGTTGCTTAAGCCAGCCAGTCTACAGCAGCCCCGACAAACGCAGACACCAGGGGAAGAACATGCTGGGCAGAAGGTACAGCGAACGCCCTGTGGCAGGAAGCCAGCAAAGAGCAGCTGCAACGATGAGGACGGGGCTTCTTTCTCTTGCGGAATGGAACGAGAGACTCCCAGGGAGCTGGCGCTACCCGGACCCCGCTCAACGCTGGCGCTGGCCCTGGGTTTGCGCCATTTCTGCACCTGGTACTCGACAGGGGTCGGCTGTCATGCTCTTCGCTGGTCTGTCTCCCCCACCAGCCTGGGGGCTCCTGAGGAAGGGGCTCTGCAGGTGTGTCAGGAGTCCCCGCGAGGAGGGGGGTCTGGGGGGAGATGCTGCCACCAGGTCCCAGGGCCTGGCCCGGGGTGGGCCGCTCAGCAAATGTTGGCACAAATGACTCTCCCTGGAGCATTCTCTACCTGAAACAAGGGCGGCCAGGCCCGTAAGCCCCAGGCCTACAGGTTCTTTGTGCCAAGAAAGAAATCTGCTGTGGGCGCCGGGCACTAAGGCAGCAAACCCCAAGCCATCACGACAGCCGCCGGCGTTCACCGAGCCCCGGCGTGGAGGCCGGCAGGTGCTCAGCGCTGCGTACGGATTATCTAGTTGCTGGTTCGCAAATTGAACCAAAATGAGGTCCCCAGACCAGGAGCTTCCACGTCGTCTGCGAGCTTGTTAGAAATACACGTTCTCATGCCCCATCCAGATCTACCGAATCAGAGCCTCTGGGGGCTCACCCAGCTATCTGGGTGTAAGCCCTCTGGGTGATGCTGGGTGATGCTCAAGTGTAAGCACCTTTGGTCTAATTTAACCCTCATCATAATCCTAGGAGAGGCAGGAACTGTTACTGTTTCCTCAATTTGACTAATGAGAAATCAGAAGCTTAATAAAATTACATGGCTTGTCGAAGAACACACAGCTGGTAAGTGGCAGAGACAAGGCGTGAAGTTAAATCTTTATGACGAATGAGGGAACTCCAGACCACCATGCTTCAAACAGTAGGTTTCCTCTCTATTGCCTGGGCCCTCAACTGAGGACCTTCTCCCTGGGGTCCAGGTATTGGGTTGAGGTTGAATGTTTCAACAAGACATCACTAGCACATGTCAACTATACCTAGATCGACATGCAGGTGTGGGCACTGGGGGCAGGTACAGACAGTGGGGACAGGTATGGGCATTGGGGGCAGGTGTGGGCACTGGGGACAGCTGGAAGAAATCCTAAGTCGTCAAGAGCCAATCCTCCTACTGAAAGAAGCACCCAAATGGGAATCCCTTAAATTTTTTAACGTAACATTTTCTGTAATCCAAGTAGCTTTTTAAAATAAATAAATAAATAATATACTAAAAAAAAAAAAAAAAGAAGAAGCATCCAAAGCAGGGAGGGCCCGGCATCTTGCAGATTTTTCATTTCATCCAGAGTCAGCCTCAGTAACGTGTGTGTTTCTAGGAATCTGTCCATTTCACCTAGGCTATCTAACTCAGTGGCAGGCAATGCTCATCGCCTTCTCCTTTAATCCTTTAACTTTCTGTGAGGTCGCTAGTACCATCCCCACTTTCATTTCTGATTTGAGGTGTGTCTTCTTTTTTCTGTCGTTGTCAGTCTAGCTGAAGGATGGTCAGTTTTGTTGATCTTTTCAAAGAACCAGCTTGGGGTTGTTGCTGATTCCTGCTCTAACTTTCTGTCCTCTGTTCTGTCTCTCTTACCATCTTTCCACAGGTCAGCCACAAACTTGTCCGAGGAGGCGTTGAGGAGGGAGGTCACGTTGTCGTTCAGGGGGTCCATGTTCTTGGTCAGCCAGGCGCTGGCGTTGTAGTCCACCTGCCAAAGACCCCAGGGACCGTCCCCGCCCGTCAGAGCCTCACCTCGGCTAACGAGCCTCCACGTTTCCCTCCCGGATTGTCCAAGGTCAGAGAGGAAACGACATTAGCAGCCGCCAGGATGAGAACCCATAAGCACCAATGAAGAGACCAACATGAGATTGTAAAGAGCCTACTGTGCACAGTAGGTCACCAACAACTGGTGGCCATTGCTGGAAAGGGCTTGTCCCTATTCCACCTACTCTCCCAGTTATATGCTCTGGTGGCCTTATTTCTCCAGAGGCCAGCACGAGTGATGAAGTGATGAAGGAGAAAAGATTTCATGATGAAAAATACTTTCTCCCTCATTCAGAGAAGGCTTGACAAAAAAAAAAAAACAAAAAAAAAAACTTGATTTTTTAAATTAAGTTTGGGGATCTCTTTTCTCCTCTCTGATGAACATGATTTTTGCAACTTGTAGATTTTGATACATGGATATATAGGAAAAAGATAAGACTTTTTAAATTACTGACTTGAGGGAAGCGGATGTGGCTCAACTAAAAAGAGCATATGCCTACCATATAGAAGGTCCAGGGTTCGAACCCAGGGTCTCCTGGCCCATGTGGTGAGCTGGCCCACAAGCAGTGCTGTGCCACACAGGGGTGTCGCCCACGTAGGGGAGCCCCAAGTGCAAGGAGTGCGCCCTGCAAGGAGAGCTGGCCAGTGCAAAAAAAGTACAGCCCACCCAGGAATGGCACCGGAGACACGGAGAGCTGACACAGCAAGATGACGCAACAAATGAGACACAGTTTCCCGGTGCCACTGAGAATGCAAGTGGACACAGAAGAACACAGGAAGAATGGACACAGAGAGCAGACAACCAGTGGAGGGGGGAGGAGGAAAGAAAAATAAATAAAAAACAAATCTTTAAACAAACAAACAAATAAATAAATAAATTCCTGGCTTGAACACTGAGAGTGGTCTAAGCCTTACTGAGACTATGAAGTAAAGGGAACTGTTAAAATAGTTCTGGTGGATTATTAGAGGATGTTGTTAGGGTGATGGCCAGGACTAATATGGGTGGGCGCTAAAAAAAGACACTTATGAAGTGGGGAAAAGCAAAGTGCTGCCTCTAGATGTCCACTGGGACATATACACTCCCTTGAGTATAGGGTGGGGGCCGGTTTTTGGTAAAGGGCCAGATAGTAAATAATTTAGGCTTCACAGACCATCAGGTCTCTGTGGCAACCACTCAACTCTGCCTGTGTAGCACAAACAGTATGTAAACCAATGGGTGTGGCTGCGTTCTAATAAAACTTTATTTAAAAAACACAGAGCAGTGGGCTAGATTGGGTCTGTAGTTGTAGTTTGCCAAGCCCTGGAATGGACTTTGCCTATTCCCGTGATGCCACAGAGACACCGTGGAGTCAATAAAACAAGATTCTGCAAGCCTTATTAAGTGATCTCTTTCCCACGTTTTCTACCAAGGACCCTCAGGAGTCACAGGAGAAGGTCTTGTGCCATAGCAGCCCTGATGTAATGATGAGGATGGTGATGACGGCAACGATCACAGATTTCCCCAGATGGCACAGGCTGGCCATGGCAAACCCAAGGTCACAATAAAGGGGACTCTTATTGAACCCAAGATCAGGTTTATGGGTCACCCCATTCCAGTTGGCGCTTCCTATTGGATTTAACTTGTAGCAGGAAAAGACTTAGAGTCTACCCAAGAAAGAATTTCCTGGCCACCATGGTTGAGATACATAAGAGAGGCTAAATATCATCCTTACAGGTGCTTTAAAAAATCATATATAGGGCCTGATTGAGATTCGATATACACCAGATGCCTTTGAAGTTCCCACCCAGTCCAAGGGCTTGCCATTTCCAGAGTATTCCTATTCCGAGCGTCCTGCCTGCCATTTCCCCTGGAACAGAGAGAGCCCTGGGACCTGGGGCTGGTACCTTCCCAGCGTAGTGGATGATGGAGAACTCGGTTTTGTCCTTGAGCTGCTTGGGCTTCTGGAACTTGGGGTGGCTGCCCTGCTCTGTGCACAGCTTCTCCACGAAGGACTTGTCTGTAGCTTTCGGGAACCAGCACTCCTCGTCCAGCAGGGCCAGCACACCGGGAGGGTTGTTCTGAGGAAGGCAAGCGTGACCGCGTCAGAGCCAGGGCACTCCAGCCTCGGGCTCCCCAAAGAGCTGGCCACTTGAACGTCCTTCTCAACGCACAGACAACCCCTGGTTCCCTTACATATTTGGCTACATAGAGAAATGGAGTTATGCCCAGGCCCTGCCCGCAGAGAGAGCTCTCTGCAAATTACTTGGTGTTCACTGGACCCATATTAGGGATGAAAGGCAGGCACCAACAGACTGTCTTCTGCTGCCCCCTAGTGGACAACACACACATAACAGCGCACAAATTTCACTAGTATTCCATTCAATTCACCCCGGGTTCCTTTTAGCAAAGCATTTCCTGGTGGCTGAGGCATTCTAAACTAAGGTATCAGGGGCACTGCCAAATTTGTACATGCCCTTCCCTCTTCTGGAATGTTCTTCACTTTCTGGATTCAGCTGAAATGTCAGTGCCCCACAGAAGCGTTTCCTGACTGCCGTGTCCATAACAAGCCTCTCTAAATTATTCTCTATTTTGGCCCTGTTGAGAGTTTCAATTTCTTTAATTGTCTGCCTGGTTTCATTGTCCAGGAGGGCAGGGATCGTGGCCTTCTTGTTCACGGTTACATCCTTGGCCTCTAAGAGACAGCCTAGCACATAGTAGGTGTTCAGTGAATATTCTTTCTGTGACTGAGGCACTGTTCAAAGAGTCTAGGAAACAAAACAAAGACTTCTGGGAATGAGTGGGAGAGAGAGAAAGGAAAAGGAAGGACTAGGAGGAGAAAAAGAAGAGGAAAAGAAGAGAAAAAAGGAAGGAAGGGAGGGAAGGAAGGCAGAGAAAGAAAGAGAGAAAATACCTGGGATACTAAAAGGAGGCTTAAAAGAAAGTGTGATTTAGTTTCCAGAGGGTCAGTCTACAGCCTCGCAGGGCCTGGTGTGGGGCAGCTGTGCACACGTGGTGCGCCCACGGGCTCACGCGCCAGCGGCGTGGAGGCCCCGTGCCCGCGGGCGCCCGGCCCGGCGCGGCCCCTCACCGGCCGCTCGATGAGCTCGATGCAGGGCTGCAGGTCGAGCCCGAAGTCGATGAAGTTCCACTCGATGCCCTCGCGCTGGTACTCCTCCTGCTCCAGGATGAACATGGTGTGGTTGAAGAGCTGCTGCAGCTTCTCGTTGGTGTAGTTGATGCACAGCTGCTCGAAGGAGTTCACCTGTGCCCGAGACACCAGGGAGGGGCTGATGAGCTCCTGGGCACAAAGGCAGGGGACCTAGAGAGAGCCCCTGACACCCTCTCCACAAGAGCCAATCCTGCCAGCGCAGCACCCAGCGAGGGCTTGGGCCCCGGCAAAGGCGGCCTCCGGTTGAGCAGGGCTGACGGGATCTGCCTTTACTTTGTGCTACTCTATTCCAATGTTACGCGGCCCTCACACATGCAGTGGTCAGGTCGCTCAGCAATTCCAAACGCACGAGTATGGTCTCCCCCTTTTCACAGATGTGGAAACTGAGGCTCAGAGAGGGGGCAACTCTGCAATAGGCATCGTTTGGGATAAATGTCAGTCCAAGATCTTCCCTTTCTCTGAGAACTTCTGTCCAAGGGGGTGGGATCCACTACATTAGGTACTGCAAGACCCTGAAAACAACACTTGGCTCAGAGAGGACCACGTGGCCCAAGACAGGAGAGTGAAATGAGACTAATTGAGCAGCCTCATTGGCCTCTACCTACTAGATGCCACTTGGAACTGTTGGAGAAAAAGATGTGCTCTTTTTTCTGCCAGGCTTCTAAGAAGCAGTGGAGTGTTGGCAGCCATTCTGCCATCATGAGGGCGAGCCTGCCTGCAAATATAGTCAATACGGATGAAGAGAGAGAGAGGGCAGGTTATCAGGTCCTGCCAGCTGGAGCCAGCTATACCTCTGGCCTTCTCAGTTTCACAAACGAATGCATTCCCTGCTGGATTTCTTTCTCCTACACCCTCAGGGGTCTAACCCTGTGACCGGGCAGTCTCCAACCCCATAGTGACCATCTGCCTTTCTTGAAAACAATCATTTCTCCAAGAGGAAGCTTTGTCCCGGAGACCCACCACCACGGCTGCCGCGATCCCGCCAGCTGTACCTCAAAGATCTCAAATCCAGCGATGTCCAGGATCCCCAGGAACGAAGCCCCTTGCCTGTGGGTCTTGTCCAGGGCCTTGTTCACACGACTGAGTATCCAGCGGAAAAGGCGTTCATACGTGGCTTTTGCCAGGGCCTCCACTGCAAAGTCGGCCTGCAGGGGTGAGCAAGGGGAACGCAGTAATTCACAGCAGGCTGCATTTTCACCCAAGCCAGGCTAGGGGTTCAGGTTTTTATTCTCCCCGTAACTATATTCAGTCCTTACGAAACAAATGAATGGGGGGTGGGGGGGAAGGGAATTATACCATCTCAACAACCATCAGAAAGGAGGCAGCAAGCAATAGAGTGGTCAGACTCAAGGAATGACTGGATAAATACTTCCCTGCAGAGGGCCCGTGGAGTCTGTCCCATCCCATACACCTTTCAGAGGTAGACAACCCTGTCTCTATAAATGACACAGTCATTTCCACAGATAAGTCTCTTAAGTCAAACCTCACACCTCCCACCAAGAGAGGAGGTAAGGACTGGCGTGAGGGACTCTGCTGTTTTTGTTCAGTATTGGAGCCTCAGAAGCTGACTTGGAGCTTCTTGAGAGTCATTGGAGGGGTGGAGGTGTAAAGAGATGGATGCATGAATGAGCAGATGGGCAGATGGATGGATAGATGGGTGGATAGAGGGGTGGGTGGATGAAAAGAGAGATGGAGGGGGGGGGAGGAAGGTTCCGCAAGAATGAATGGCAAGCGCGTCATTACCTGTTCTTTCGTCTGAGCTTTCTGCACCACATCTCGACCAACTTTGATACGTGGGGTCAGGATGGATCTGGTGAAATCCGTCACGTTAATTCCCATGAGGTGGCAAACTTTCTGAGCAGCTGGATGGGGATAAGAGGCATCTTGAGTTCATCACCAAAGAGAAGGCTTGGAAAGGAAGACGCATCCCCTGGATATTTACGACCTGTGGACACACTGGTTTCTCCAGGAGAAGTGGAGGCTGAAAGTGAGAACGTGGCTTGGAAGAGTCCTGAAAACTGCTGATGTTAGGGAGCTCGCCCCAGTGTTTTGTCAAGAGGCAAGGAGGGAGTCAGAGCAGAGGGGAGGCCCCAACTAGGGTCCAGGATCAAACTCTTGCCCCCTGCCCACTTCCTAGTCATGTGACTTTGGACAAGCTCTGGAACCTCCCAGAACCTTGCTTTGCTCAGTTTCCGAAAGGGGCAACTATTTGGCACCTGGATGGGTTGTCAATGGCATTAAGTCAAGTCAGAAATGCAAAGGGTCAGACACACGGTGACTGACAAGTATTTGTTCCTAGGCTGAGGCATGTGTGTCGCAGCATTGTTTATCACAGGAAAACGGTGGAAACAGCCTAAATGTCCATGAAAACAAGAGTGGACAAATACCGTGTGTATGGAATACCAAAGAAAAGTTAAAGGAATGAGCTCTCTCTTTCTCCTTCTCTGTAGAAGAGCAGTTCTCAGCCAGGGGTGATTTTGCTGCCATCCCAGAGAACATTTGACAATACCTGGAGACATCTGTGACTGTCAAAAGTTGGGGAGAGGGTGTGTGCTACCGGCATCCGGTGGGGAGGGGCCAGTGACGCTGCTCAACATCTTACAGTGCACGGGACAAACCCCCCCCCCCAAAAAATGGATCTGGCCCAAAATGTCAACAGTGTCACTGTTGAGAAATCCTGATCTGGACAAGAGAATGCTGTCTATAGTGTGACATCATTTATGTAGATTAAAAACACACCCACAAAGCAACACTATATATTTATAGTTCAGATACGTGTGTGAAAGTATAAAAAGAGCTCTGGGGGCAGGGAAAGGGAAAAACAGGTGCAATACGGAGCTCTTTTGGGACTTGGGAATTGTCCCAAGTGACATGGCAGTGACAGATATAGGCCATTTTATATCTTCCATAACGTGCAGAATCGTGTGGCAGCGAGTGTAAACTACAATGTGAACAACGGTCCGCGCTCGGCGGCAATGCCCCGGGACACGTTTATCAATTGCAATGAATGTGCCTCACCAACAAAGGATGTTGTTATGGGGGAGGGAGTGGGAGGTGTGGCGAGTGGGGCATAGGGGCATCCCTCTATTTTCTGTGTAACATTTATGGAATCTAAGTATCTTTTTAAAAATTTTAAAAAAATATATTATTTTTTAAAAAAGGATACCAGGAAAAGTAAAATTTAAAAAAGAGACTGGAAGGGCCCATAATACATAGCCTTGTGATTGCCAGGGGTGCGGGGAGGGGAGTGGGAGACCCAGGGGACATCCATGTACCTGTACTGTTTTCTTTCATTTTAAAGAACAAACAAGAAACATTCACAAATGTCGATTCTGGATCGTGAGCGCTCAGATCGTGGAGGATTGTTGAGTGGGGGGATACGCATTTCTGCATCGAAGAACATTTTCTCAAAAAATGAAAAATAAGAACAAATCTGCCATGAGCTGCTCTAGTAACGCGAAGATGAGTCCTGCAGGATGGTTCCCAGGGCGAGGCGGGCGGGAGCTTTGAGGCGCGCCCCGTCTCCCTGCAGGGCGCTCTCTTGGTTGTCTCCCTGCAGCGCACCTTCCTTGAGCCCCCCACATCCTGGGAGTCTCATACACAAGAAACAATAAGGGGGTAACAAGGCGTGAGTGCTCGGCCCTTGGGAACAGCAGCGCCGTGTAGGAGCTGGAGGCGGGTGCTGCAGGAGGCAGGTGGCCGAGGCTCTGGGCGGCCAAGCTCTCCTCTGGCTCAGTCCCCAGCAAGCCCGGGGACAGCCAGAACAATATTTTCCAAACATAAAGCACTACCTATTTATAGGTTACAATAAACATTATTTGTAATTTATCTGAAACCCATGTGCAACTGGGAACCCTGATGCAGGGACACTTAAGGCCTGTCCCCAACCAGACTGCACGTGCCCCAAGAACAGGCCTGGCCCGTCTTGTTTCCTGCTGTGTGCCAACACCTAGCACCTGTCAGGTGCTCGAGAAATACGTTTACCAAAGCAGGCGCGTGTGGGCGAGCGCTGGGGGCGGCGATTGCGAGGGAGCTGCCGGGTCCAAAACTATTCTCCACCCTCTGATTCCACGCTAGGGTCTTCAGGAGTGAAAAGTTTGAAGAGGGAAGTCGGTGATGAGACCCCAGCCCAGCCCTAGTCAAAACCCCAGATACCCTCATCCAGAAAAATAACTGAACCTGAACGTGAACGCCCCGCCCACCCGCCACGTCGGCGGTTCTTAGGAGAGGGCAGTGAGTACCTGTGTTATCAGGCATGGACGCCTGGTCTGTGTTTCTCTCCTTCTTGAAGACAATGTTCCCAAGCTGCAGGACGGAGGACACCACCTTCAGGATGGCTGAGGCAGGGAGAGAAGAGCAACACGACACGGATGTCAGCACCGAGGCACTTGGGGCGTTTGCAGTCTAAAAGCCACGGGACACCCAGAAGCAGCCCACGTCTTCCTCCTGAAGAGACTCGGTTCTGAGCTCCAGAACCGAGATGACGGCAAAACCACCCTGCGTCCCCGCTAACAAGAGAGAAATCTTGGGCCGAGGGGAGTTGAATACTTTCGGATTGTGCAACAATGGAATATTATACAGCAGGGATTGGGAAACTACAGCTCATGGATCAAATCCAGCCTGCCATCTGCTTTTGTAAATAAATTTTACTGGAAACCATCACACTCGCTCATTACTTAGTGTGTGCAGCTGCTTTCGCGCAATGGTGGCAGGGTTAAATCACTACAACAGAAATTTTATGGCCCACAATGCCTAAAACATTTACTAACTGGTCCGAGGGCAAGAAAAGTCCACTACGCTGTGGTCGGACAAAATATTAATTATGTGCCACCAGAGTTTTCCAAGGTGTGGCATGTGTACCAACGAGTTACACAGGATGGATGTTTTCAGGTGGTGTGTGAAACTTTTTTTTACCATTTTACTAGTTTGGTATATATTTGAATTTATCAAATACTCTAACGAGGCATAACATTTGTGGTTTTGCAACGTTATTGGTAGTACAAAGCCACAGCTGGTAAGGTTGTAGCAATCTATCCTCTGCATAAAAATATGAAACTGGCAATAATACAGAAGGAATCTGGAAATAGCATCAACTGCAATGATCTGGGAAATGGATCTAGAGAATTCCTGGGAGGGTTTATTAAAGAACTTCCCCCTCAGCCAGGGCCATCTACTCTGAGCACCTGTACGAGGCGGCTACAGTTAGGTGCCTCTTCTTCAGAGGGACCTGGCAACTCCTTCAAAGGTGGGAAACACTGAACGGTAGTGGGGAATTGGTCCAGGAAAGCACATGGCAGCCAAGTACAGGGGCATTGGGAACCAGGAGGACGTGGTTGTCAGGTTTGTCCAAGATTAAAGGGCTAGAAAAAAAATAATAATCCCCAAATTTCTAGTAGTTCTTATCCATATACCATCTTGTCTTCCATCCCATCAGACTCCATCTACTTTGCTGTAACAAATTTATGCTCAGCATTCTTTTGTGTCCCTCTTGATTCTAAAAGTCAGTACCTATTTCCTTTTACCTGGGAAAAACAATATACCTGTACTGTCATGCCTCAAGGATTTATGGAGCCGCCTCCTGTTTCTCTCAGGTTCTCAGTCAATCTACACCCTTTAAACTTTCCACAAGGGTCTACTTTAATCCAATATGTGGATGACCTTCTAATTTGTTCTAAAACTAAGAAGGCTTGTGAGAAAGTTTCCCTTTACTTAGTAGAGGCATTGGCCAAAAACGGACATGATGTCCCCACGGATAAACTACAATTTTGTCAAAGGATTACACAATATTTAGGTCATGAACTATCTCTGTAGGGGAAAAGATTAGCTCCTGATAGACTCGGCACCACTTTAAGCTTCCCTAGGTAGATCACCAAGAGGCAACATAGAGGATTCTTAGGGCTAGCTGGCTACTGTAGGCAATGGAGAGCTGATTCCTCGGCTATTGCAGGCCCACTCCATGACTTACTAAAACCAATATTCAGAACCGTTCCCCTGGTCTGATGATGCAGAAAAGGCATTTATCCAACTAAAGACAAGTGTATCACAGCCACCTTCTCTAGGACTTCTAATTATGATAAGAATATCTTCCTTTTTTGTACATGAAAGAGATGGACATGTTTTGGTAGTCTGACCTTAGAGCCCTATCACTTATTATAGCTACACCATTGACCCCGTGGTCAAATGCTCTCCACCTTGCCTTAGGGCAGTCCCCACAGCTGCTAAACGGGCTGAGACTTCAGACAACATGGTTCTAGGGTCTCCCCTACATCTAATGTTTCCCCCGTGCAGTACAAACTTTTCTTCTAAACACAAATACCCAACACTTTTCTGCCAGCAGATGGACCTCCTGTAAAATCCCTTTCCTGACTCCTTCCCATGTAACCATCCATGCTGTAATTCCTTCAATCCAGCCACACTCCTTCCTCTCCTGGAGGCAAGCGAGCCCCGTGACTGCTTGTCCCTCACTTGTGAAACTTTCTGTCCCTAGGTCGGATCTCAGGGACACCCCTCTCCAAAATCCTGATCTGATTCTTTTTGTAGAGCATCCTACCTTAAGAGTGAAAATGGTAGCAATCAGGAGGCTGATGCAATAGCTGCTTCCCAGGAACCTCTTGGTTATAATCCCTTACCTGAGGCTCAGTCAGCCCAAATGGCTGAATTAATAGCTTTGACTAAATTGGCAGACTCTCAGGGAGTGGACATTTATACAGACAGTAGGTATGCCTTTGGTGTAGTCCATGACTTTGGAATGCTTTGGAAGCAAAGAGGATTCATGGCATCCACAAGGGTTCCTATGGAAAATGGCCTTCTAGTAAATGACCTCCCCAGGGCTTTGAAATACCCAAGGGGAATAGCCATAAAAAAACAGAAGCTGACTCAAGGTGAGGCACTGAGGAACATAAAGGAAATGCACTGGCTGATCTCTATGCTAAAAGAGCAACAAAACAACCATGCTGGGTGAACAGCTTACGATTTGAAAACCTTGTAGACAAGATGAAGGAGGATTTTCAAGGGTCCCAGAGTACAATTCAACAATTGGCTTCCGAAATGGAAAAACAGAACTGGCTCAGAGCTGGGTGTGCGCCCTCCACTTGGACAGGCTCTGGCGGTCCCAGGACAGCTGCCTAGTAGCGCTCGAGGGCCTTACATGAATATACCCACCAGGGTCCAGAATCCCTCATTTCAACTCTAAAAAACCAATGGCAGGAGTACTCTAAATGAGAAGCAAGACAAGTACGTGAATCACGTTCCATCTATCAATTACACAACCCAGGTAAACTGTGAAGGTTTACCTCAACTGACAGGACCCTTGAGCATCCTCAGGTGGACTCTATACAGCTACTCCCTTCTCTAGGATATGAATATGTCCTTGTTATTTTATGTCTGTTTTCTGGATAGAGACTTTTCCTTGTCATAAGGCCAATGCCCACACAATAGCCAAAAAGCTATGAATATAAGACATTATTTTCCCTACCTGGGAAATTCCTGCTATTCTCTCAAGGTATAGCAGCACCCATTTTACTGGGACTTTGCAAGGTTTTGACCATCAGCAAAAAGCTCCACTGTTCCTACCATCCTCAATTGTCAGGAAAGGTAGAAAGAACAAATGGTATCTTAAAACTTAAATTAGCTAAATTATCTGATGCTCTCTCTTCTTTGGCCTAAGGCTATTCTCTTAGCTTTGATGGCCATAAAGTCTAGTTCCTCAGGAAAATATTGACTTTGAAATCATAAGGGGAAGACCCCTAAAATTCATCATTTCTCCCGCTATATCAGTCTCAAATCTATTACAATATGAAACTGCTAATTACTGTAAGGGACTAATTGCTTCTACCCAGTTTCACCATTCACAAATCCAGGCAGCCTCTCCCAAGGTTCCTCTACAGCAGACTCTACATGACCTACAACCTGGGGACTTGGTATTCTCAAAGAGAAATCAAAGAAAGACTGACTTAGGACCTAGATGGAGAGGACCTTATCAAGTCTTATTCACCATCACTCAGCAGTAAAACTACAGAGAATTGACCCCTGGGTCCACATGTCACGAGCAAAATATATTCCAAGCCTTTGGGAGGTCACTCCCATTTTGAACTTCAAGCTAAAATTGACATGAAGACTCCAGAAGCAGACAGCATCTGATGTGTCTACATCTTCTGTCCAAGATGTCATAATGAGTAGATGATGCCCCAAATTACGGATCAAGACCCCTTGGATTTCCTTATCTTATTCCCTGTCTCTTCCTTTTCCCCATCTGTCTAAACAGTCTCTTATTCACCCTATATGCCCTATACTGCCCAATCTCCACTCCCAGTAATACCCTACCTTCAACATGATTTTATCTCCTCTCTACCCTATTCTGCCCTACATATTCCTACTTTAAACACAATTCCTTTGTCCTGCTAGCACACCACATGGCAAATGAAACCAATCAGAATAACTGCTGGATTTGCACCCATCCCCCATTTAGTCCCCAAACTGGTTCTCCTCTGAAAACCACACCCTTCCACTTGCAGACCTTGCACTGGCAGGAAACAGCAGACATACCGATCCGCTAGCTCCCCTTTTGTTGGAATGACTCTGGGCTGTGCCTTAGAAGCCCCAAACTGGTCTTTAACCCAAGGAACATGCTTTTTATTAGAAACCAGACAGATAACAATAGAGACCCTGTAGAGCATCAATGGTCAGTTTCTATACGTTAAGATTCCTTTTACTTTCATGAGACAGGAGCATACTGCAAGGGACAAGCCTCCTTCAGAGATCCAATTTTTCTCCAAGCACCCCAAGGTTTTAATAATATAAGAGCTTATTCCACTCAAGGCATAAATTCCTGACGAGCTGAAGGGTCAAACAAGGGAAATAGTTGGTTAAATGGGACAACGATATCAGATAACAACTAAGATGATAATGGTTATGAGCCTCCTTTTGGAGTTTACACCCGATTAGCTCTACAAGCCAATATCCCATTCCTTAAAGGCAATAGATATGGCTCATGATGCTCTTCAATGACATTATTTTGTATGTAGACACAAGACATACAAATACTGCCCATAAACTGGGTTGGTTCCTGTTTTATAGCTTATGCTATCCCCAAATGGCTATTTATGATAAACTTCCAAAAGGAAAAATTAGAAACCTCAGGGCTCTTAGGACCTCTTTCCATATTATAGAAGCTTGTGAAGAGACTATTGCCAGATTAGAGGCAGATCTAAATGGATCATGGAAAAACCCATTAACCCAGGCTATACAATCACTAGGTATTCTGTTCTTGCTCTTGGCATTATTCACCTTGCCACTGGGGCAGCCTTCTCCTGTATGGGAAGAGACACTGAGATTACAGGTGGCATTAGAAGAAGTAGCTTTAGAGTCAAAGAAAGCGATTGCCCACCTAGGGCAGGCCACCAGCTTACTAGCTATCGGAGGTATCAGACCCTTGCAAAATGACTCGACAAAATCAACTGGCATTAGACTGTATTCTGCATCCAAGGAGGAGCGTGTGCACTGGTGCGTACCCAGTGCTGTTTTTTTGTAAATGACAGTCAAAGGAAGTTTAATGAGACACAGTGGGGGCGGAAGCCCATGCTAGGGAAGTGGCCAAATCGGCTGACACACCTCCCGAATCTGATTGGTCTTTCTCTTTTTAGTTGGCTTCTAAGGTCAAGGGTCCTTGGCTCAGAGCTGTCCTACGGGGGTACATGGTGTCATCTTAATCATAATATTCATAATATCCCTCCTTTGTCATCTGATCTCTCAACTCTTAAATGTTACTTTATACAGCCATTAACTTGACAAATAATACAACTAAAGATACAAAACCAGTGTGAAAGGAATGGCGAAAACCTAACACTTCAGTCACCCCATGAAAACAGCAATGAAGCATGTGAGACTTCTGGTGGTGAATGAGAAACTAACAACATCTTTGCCCAAGACCTTGTAACCAAGGGAATGACCAAAATGGGGTGGGTAGGTGTGTGCATGTGTGTGATAAACATATATAGAGCAAGCCCCGGGGACCAGCCCACTCAGAGCCAAAACGAAACAACAGTCCTCCATGCCCTACTTCCTCTTTGAACTCCCTCTCTTGAGTTTCCTCTTGAAATCTTCTGAAATTTGAAATCCTCACCCAGATGGCTGATCAAGCCCCTAGTTAGTTATGTTTGAGCAGGTACAAAATAAAGCCTGTCTCCCCGAAAACTGACCCTGGAAGATGGGCAAACTCCTGTCTGATCAATAGGACTCATGCTAACTTCCTTTACACGTCTATACAAATGGCTCGCCGTCCCCAGGACCTCCAAGCTGCTTCCGATTTTGCAAGTGATCCAGTTTCCTTGCTGCAGCAAAACTTTTGGTGTCCTATGAAAAAATGCTGTTACCTGCAGACTTGACTCTGATTGGTCTTTTGACACTTGAATTCCAGTCCCTTGTTGCTACCAGCTGTGTGTGTGACCTGGGGTGTGTCCCTTTCCCTCTCTAAGGCTTGGGAATCAGAGGCACCTCTGAGGTCCCTATGGGCTGTTCCTCTTGGATGTTAATGGCTGTGCTCCGTGTACACAAACAGAAGCCAACATGGCAGGGGAAACCCTGGCCTCTCCTGGTCAACTGGAGTCCACAGAGCTCTGGGGTACAGGCCCAGACTCACCCCTTCTCCAGTCTCTTTGTGCAGGTTTTTGGCATGGAGCCCCGGGTTCAAAACCAAGGTTAGCGTACTTACCGGTCTACACCTGGGTCCCATGGCATCAGTCATTTGCACATCATCATCATCTTGAAGTTTGCTCTATCTGCAAACTGTCTTCTCTGTTATTTATTTAACCCTTTTCTTGAAATACACTCACTGTTCTTCCCTTAAATTTATTTTAACAGAAGACTTCCTTTCCTTCTCCTAAATGAAAAATCGACTTCACTTGCCATAAATAGATGGGAAGTATAAAAATAAATGGAAAGGAAACAAGCATTATTATCAAAGTCTAGCAAGATGCTGGAATCCGCTGGGCCTGGGAGCTGCTCTTCTGTGGTGAGAAGATGATTAGCACGTGGCGACGAGGAGCTTAGAGCACCATCGGGAGGACCGATGGAGAGTGGAGGAAGGAACAAGAATTCATGGGAGGCTTCCATGGCATTTGTTGCCCAGTAGCATGAGTCCTCATTTTAGAACACAGTGGGCTCAGTTAGCCTTCGTCTTCATACCTCTGCCCTGGCTTGGATTTTTAAAGGATTTTAAAACCACTTTCCCACAGACAAAAGCAGAGCACAGCCATAGTACAGGGCTCAGGGGTTCACAAGACCTAAGCGCGAGTCTCAGCTCTCCCAGCAACTAGCTGTGTGACTTTGGGCAAGTTCTCTGTGCCTCAGTTTCCTCATTGGCAAACTGGCAATAACGGCTGCTTCACAGGGTGGTTGCGATATTAAATAACGTGTATGAAGTCCTAGCATATTGCATGATGTCTTCACCAGATGTCGTCCCTTTGTATACCTTATGAACATTTTCCAGATGAGTCAATTTTTTCCTACAATATGATTCAAATGGGCCCATAGTTTTCTTTCATAGGAATAGGCAAACATTTAAAAAATCCTCTACTGATCATCATTTTGGTTTGTTCTAGTTTCTTATTATTTAAGTAAAACTGCACTTAACGTTGTGCTACATTGAAAAAAAAAACAAATGCCTGGCACACATCAAGTACTTAATTGTGTTTTTTGCTTGTTTGTTTTAGGCAAAGATTAGAAGCAAAACTGAACCATGTTGTAAATAAAATGAATCATTCTTGGAGAGCCTGCACAACGCAGGCAGGGACGCTGTTAGAACTGGATTCTGATGTGGGACCCTGGCCAAAACCCACAAAGACCCTCCATTTGTCAACTGAACCATGGAGCCTTCTTTTTCTGGGTCCCAAGTTATCTGGGGACGAGCTGCCCTCCCTGTGTGCTGTATCTCAGCAAACTTTGAGCTATTCTGGGGCTTCAGGGGGCATGGGCGTGGGAAGGAAGGAAAATTTTCCACAGTCTTGCCCGAGTGTTCCCAAAAGAGTTTAACCTTGAAGAATGGGGCATGTCTAACCCAGAAGGAAAAGTGTTTCTCAAAGCACAGTGTCACGATCATAAATATCCCTTTAAGCCATTCTGTTCTCAGGCTCAAATCTTTCTTTGCCTTTGGTTGATGATATTGATTAATATTGGCCTATCACTAAATCTACCTTTCTAGGAAGAGTCCAAGTACACCCACTGCCTCAATCACTTCCCCTCCCCTATCCTGTTTTGTGGGGAACCATCTCTGCCCACATGTTTCACATCTCTAACTTCAGCCCCAAGAATGGAATAGAGACAATAATCTAAGTTATCCCAAGTTTGGCCACAACAAGTAGCTCAGGACTCTGCACATCAACCAAGGTTGACCAATCAGTCAATGAGACTCCATTGAGGGACTCAAAGAGAGAATCCAGTCTCCTTTTTTTTGTTGGATTTAAACCAGGAAGATGTAAGGGCTGGAGTCACAGCAGCCATTTTGGTATTAAAAATGGTAGCCTAATTAGAGACAATGTCACTGAGAGATGGAGGTAGAGAAACCAGGTTCTGGAGACATCTTTTGAGCCGCTAGATAGTGTTGTGTCCAAAGTCAGTATCCCTGAACTTTTCAGCTGTATTAATGAATCATTTCCTTTTTGCTTAAGCCAATTTGGAGAATTTATAACTGACAAAGCCATAACTTATACAGCACACCAATAAGTCCACCTAGACTAATATTCACTTTCCTTTTTTTTTTTGAGTAGATAGGAAATTGAGAGGACAAAACCTGTCCTGACCAGAAGAAAGCCCTCGGCTGACTCCAGTGGTCCTGAAAGCTTGACTCTCGGGATCCTCGCCAGCCCCCAGGCTCGGGGTGTGAAGACTTACACAGCTGCTCCTCGTCGCTGAAGCCCATGATCGCCATGGCTTCCAAAGTCTCCTGGAACATCTCATCGTCCTGGGCAGCCGGGATGGGCACGAAGCCATTGGAGAGGAACGTGTAGTCGCTGAAGCCCTCCAAGAGCAGGTCATCTAGAAGGGGAGGCAGAGGGGATGGTCAGGGGGCCACACTCCACTTTCAGCACGAGCCAGTGTCCAGGCAAAGGACCATCCTCCTTCTTCCCCTTTCCCAAAAGGACTCGGGTGGCTTAAACCCGCCCCTCCTCGTCGTTGCGTAGCTCACCCAGCTCAGGCTGCCTCACGCAGCGGCGCAAGTTGTGCACTGGCCCAGCCTTAGTTCTGGCTGCCAAATCCAGCCTCAGCTCTGCTAAGCCCTGACCTGGTTCACATCTACCTGGAGGAAGGGGCGCCTTTATCTCAATTATCCAAAGGCACCCTGCCTCCAGGAACAAAACTGCCTGAAGAGTTATGGCCATCTTTATCCATCTGTTTATTAAACTTTTATCAAAATCGTCTATGCACGTGATTTTTAAAAACCAATTACTACCAAAAGGTTTACAGAGAAAAACAACCTCCTTCTCTCTTCCATCCCTTCTCCAACTCTTACCCTATTCTATAATGACTGCTTTTCTCTTTTAGCTGTTTCTTCTGGTAGTTACTACCATTGCTCTACATAACAGACTTACCTGTTATCTGTGGATATTTAGATATTATCTAGGACTGCCTACTCTGATGGGTGAAGATTTAGCTCTCTTCTACCATCCTCCCTCTCCTCCAATTATTTTTAGTTGAACCAATTGTAGCAGTTTGATAAATATTGGATTAAGTTTATAAACTGGGCATATTAGATTATATTGGATTCAGAGGTTTACTTGATTAAGTAATTATGTAAACCTTTTGTGCCAGTAGGCATTGCGTCTCACAGATAAAAGGTATGGCAAAGGACAGAGTTAAGGGTTTTTGATGCTGCAGGTTTGATGTTGGAGTTCGATGCTGACGCCTTAAGCTGCAACCCCAGGAAGTAAGCACACAGAGGAAAGAAAAGCAAGTCCCAGGAAGCCTGAACCCACACAGATGTCAGCAGCCATCTTGCTCCAACATGTGACAATAGACTTTGGTGAGGGAAGTAACTTACATGCTTTATGACCTGGTATCTGTAAGCGCCTACCCCAAATAAATACCCTTTATAAAAAACAACCCATTTCTGGTATTTTGCATCAGCACCCCTTTGGCTGACTAATACACCAATAGATGGGGTTTATATTGGGGGTCAGCAGATCTGTACCACCTGTTTTTGTAAATAAAGTTTTATTGGAACACAGACCCTCCCAATTCTTTGCCTGTTTTCTTTGGCTGCTTTCATGCTACAATGGCAGACTTGAATAGTTGCAACAGAAACCATATGGTACACAGAGCCTAATTATGTATTATCTGACCATTTCCAGAAAATGTTTGCCAATTCCTTGTTTGTATGATTATATCTATTAAATATTGTTCTTTGCAAAATCATATTCTGTGGTTAAATTTCATCTTTTTGTTGCTGCTGCTCAGCTCCTCTCTTCCCTAAGAGTTTTCTCTTCTTTTTTTAAATGCTATTTGCTTTTATCATATCCTTCAAAACACCAAGTTTCCTATCCAAGCCTGGATCGGATTGCACTTTTGGAAGGGAGTCACCGAGATACTTTTTTTTTTAACACAAAGGTCCTCTATGGGTCAAGTCGCTTAGAAGCTGCTTGGTGAACTTGAGGTTGAACTGACCCCAGACCCCAGTTAATTCAGGCCTTGGATTCACTGAAATGACTAAGGTCACAAGAAACTGGGTCTTTGCCAAGACTTAATTATCCAGGGTATGAGAAAATACATCCAGGGTATGAGAAATTCTCTCTAACAACCAAAACCCCTTCTCCCTTCTATCACCAAGACTCCAAATGGCCCAGAACTTTTCATTGTTAGCCCTTTGCTTTTCCAATTTCTGGAACTGCACAGCAAACACCCAACGAAAGACCAGAGGTGGAGCACCGTACGGGAACCCCAGGCACCAAGCGGCCAAACAGTTGACTCTGGTGCCAAACATTTCTCCCTGGGCCACCTCATGGCATCCTCCACAGTAACTGCTCATTTACCATATTTGCCCGCATATAACATCCATCCAGTATTCCCCCCTTTATCCAAAATTGCTCTGCCCCGTACCATGTCTTCCAGAAGGCCAAGCATAAAGGAGATCAAATAATGGATGATGCCGCCCCTAGTGGCAGAGCCCTGCACTACAGCCCATCACAGCAAAGGGGAGCACTCAACTTCTCCTTTTGGCAATTTTCTTTACCCAAATAAGTAATCCTGATCCACAAAACTGATGGAAGCAAAATCTGTATTATTCTCCTAATAATTTATATTTAAAATTACTATTGGAATGACCCTACTATATACTGATATTCACTAACATCTTTTTTTTTTATATAGCTCTGTGACTTCTATATTCTTTTGAGTTAGTAGATTATTGTTACATGTCCAGAGTTTACAATTTCCTACTGGAATCTCATATACACTATCAGATGTTTACATGAAAAAAAATATGCTTTTCCGACAACACAGGCTGCCAAACTATAACCCACTTCCTGTTTTTATAAATAAAGTTTTGGGGAAGGGGTACAGCTCAGTGGTTGAGCACCTGATTCACATGTACAAGGTCCCAGGCTCAATTCCCAGTACCTCCTAAAAAAAATAAACGAGGTTGTAAATAAAGTTTTATTGGGACACAACTATGCTCATTAGTTTATATATTGTCCGTGGCTGCTTTCGAGCGACAATTGCAGAATTAAGTAGCTGCAACTGACCCCTGCAATGCCTAAAATATTTATTTGGTCCTTGTCAGAAAAAGTTTGTTGACCTCTGCTCTACTTCAACATCACTTTCGAAACTGCTGTGTAACAAACATGCCCGAGGCTCGCCTCCCTCCTGAATTCCTTATAAAACTGGAATGCAGCTCACGTCCTTGCAAATTTTATACACTAGAAAATATGGTACTTGTCTTTCTCCCTTCTTCAAAGCACAGATTGTACCTGCTGCATAGTAGGTGCTCAGGAAATGAGACTGACGAACGAAAGCCACACCTGCCTGCCCGAAGCAGACCAGGACTTGCACATCTGCCGCCCAGGGGTGCGGTTCTTTCTCCAGCAGGATCCCACGCTCCGTTTTAATAGCCAATCGCTCAACCCCGAATCATGACGAAAGGGAAGGCCGGAGCCCCCCCAGCACGTGTCAACGCCAGCCACTTACTTTTCATCTTCTCCTTGGCACCAGCGATCATGTAGTAAAAGATGTGGAACGTCCTCTCGTCTCTGGCCTGGCGAATCGCCCGTGACTTTTCTAGCAGATCTGGTTTGGGAGGAGTTAAGGGTCCTGGGGACACCGCGGCCCTTCCGCTGGGGAGACCCGAACCTTTCTCCCCAGTTTCTGCAGCACACGCTGCAGGAGGGGAGCTGCCCAGGACCCGGGAGAGGCTCCGTGGAGGGCTTGGGAGACCCTCGCAGAAGGGGTGGGTTCAAGCCATCCGCACCTGCTTCACCCGGTTTTGGCCCAGGCCTGGGCCACCTCTTTAACTTTGCCATTGCCCCTGAGGACACATGGGGCCTCTGGGGGCTGCTGTCGGCCCCAGGCCCAGAAAGAACCATGGGGAACAGAGAAGCCAGGAAACGCCTGAACAGAGAGGGTAAGAAGACCCAGCCTGAAGGGCCATGGGGGGCTCGGCACCAGCACCAACTCCTCTTCTAAAGGAGCTGTCCTTAAAGTGACGGGGTAAAATCCTTCTATCCGCCACCATTTATTACTCCCAGTGCTAAGCGCCTGACGTGCACTGTCTCATTTAAGCCTCACAAAGTACTTTAGAAAGTCAGGGCAGATACTATCCATATTTTCAAGACAGGGAAACCGAGGCCGGCAGTGGTGAAGTCACTTCCCGACACCACACAGCTAGGAAGTGGCATAGCCAAGGCTCTGTAGTAGCCAAAAACACCACGGCCAAGAGGCTGGGCTTCAGGAGACCTGGGTTTGCTGAGCGACCTTGGCCCAGCCGCCTAACCTCTCTGGTTAAAGGAAAACCCACAGGCCCTCAGGCTCCCTGTTCCCAAAGGCAGCTCTGACAGGAGGGACTGATTAAACTAAGGAGTGCTGCCCTGGGAAGGACGAGGCTTGCCGTAAGCATGGGAAGTGAGCAGCTTAGAAGTAGGTGTGTGGGCCCAAGGGCACGCGGCCCTGGCTGTGGACTGAGCAGAGGCCCAGCAGCCCTCCCAGCCGGGGGACAGGGATCCCCCCCGGGGGACTGGCCATGCAGCCCCAGGATGGGGCATCTCGACCAGGCAGAGGGCCCCCAGTCTCCAGCTGGGGGCCTGCCTCCCCCAGAGCAAACAGGAAGCGGTTCCTGCAGCCTAAACTCCCACGATTCTGGAGGGCTGGGCCGCCTCCCAGGACCCTGCCCACCCACCCCCAGCCTTCGCTCGTTGCAACCGCACAGGGGCTCAGGGCGTGGCTGGAGTCACCCCAAAGGGACACCATCCCCACTTCCCAGAGCTGGGGCCTCGGCTAAAGGAGGGGGTGCCCCCACACCACGAGCCCTTCACAGAGCTGAGCGATGGTGAAAACCCTAACAGTCCCCCAGTCTCTCTTCCCAGCCCTGGGGCCAGTGGAGCTTCCGAAGTTTCCAGATCTTGTACAGACTGTGGTGCATATATAAGAAGTATCCTACAACACTGCGGCACCAAAACATAAACACTCTCCTACGGGAGAGACTCTAAACAGCCTCTGGTTGGTTCAGGACAGGTTTTGTCACCAGAGGAGTTTAAATTTTCAGAGGTTTCTGGATTTCGGAATTGCAGATGAGGGGTAGGGGGCTTGTATGGTGACAGGAGGGGGAGAAACTTATCTCCACAGCGCTCCATGGCAGAGCAGGGGGGCAAATCCCATCCAACCCAGCGTCCCGGGGCCCCAGAAGAGCTCCCTCAGGCCCCAGGCCCCTGCGCAGCCATCAGGGTGGCCCCCTTCCCGCACGGCCCAGTAGAGCTGGCTGGAACCTGAGGCCACGAAGACCCCGTGTGCTGCGGGTGCCTCTCTCGATGCATATCCATTTCTCAAAATCATGGGACAAATGTAGATTTTCTAAGGAAAAAATGCTGGTGGGTTAAAATGGAAAACGACGAAGGTGGACAACAACGGCACCGTGCCACCACGTGTCAGATGCTTCGTTTGGGCCAAGCACCACGGCAATGTGACGCGGTGTTACAGAACCGAGGCTCAGAGAGGTTAAGTGACTTGCCCCAAGACTCACAGCTAATACGGCATGTCTGAGAACTGCACTCGAACCCGTGCGATTCCACAGTCCACCCACTTATCAAGGACTCCCTCTTACCCAGGGCACCCACGTGCAACTGCAACACCCCTGGATCCCACCAAACGCTCCACAAGTGCCTGTGAAAACGTGGCACCCTTGAGCCTAAGGGGAGCCTGCAGTGCTGCTAGACCTGGTCCCTGAGTCCAGACTTTTCTGACTCCGCTCCGCCTCCATCCAGATTCTCGGAAGTGATGCTCTCCGTGTGCTTTGCAGCACCCGCACCCCTCAGGGAAAGGGTGTTTTCACCGATTCCTCGTCTGTAGGTGCCTCTGGCCACAAACCAACTCTCAAAGGACACGGTCCTGCATTTCACCGGGGACCCTGGCTCCGGAAGGAAGCCCCGTCCAGGGACGGAGGCCGTGGGACGGTCCTTTACCAGCCCTGGCACGGTTCCAAGAGCTTCCTGTGAGTTAATCAGGTTCATCCTCACAAGAACCCCACGAGGCCAGCTCTGTCCCCACTCCCATTTCACTGAGGAGGTAACTGAGGCACAGACAGGTTGAGTCATCAGCCCCAGAGATCAACCCAGCGTCAAACTCAGGCTCTGTGGGATTCAAAGTCAGAGCCCCCCCGTCTACGCAGCTGCACTCTGCAGCGCCTGCCGTGAAGGGGAGGCAACCCCAGGGGAGATCTGTTCTGGGCGAGGCTCTGGCCAGAGTCACTCGCCTTTCCTGCTCCCCCTCCCAGGCTCTGGGAAGGAGGTCTGCGGGGGGCAGGGTCCCACCTGGCCCAGACTAAGCCAAAGGATACACGTCTCGATGTTGGCGCCCACGATGTAGCCGGTGACGTCGAAGTTGATGCGGATGAACTTGCCCTGCCAACCAGAAAGCGGGGCTCGGGGTCTGCTGGCCGCAGCCCGTGGCGGGGGGGGGCGTCGGGGGGCGTGCAGACGTGCAAGAGGGTCCTGCAAACCCTCGGGGCGTCCCAGGCCAGCTAGCCAGAAGACGCCAGCGTCGGCGGAGCGAGGCTCTCCAGGCGTCACGGAGACAGAGCGACCTACAAAACGCCTCCACCAAGGCCACTGCTAGGCGGCGGGCTCTCGCAACGACCCCGGGTCCCGGCTAGCCCCGTTTTAAAGGCGGGATGGGGAGAGGGGAGAGTGGCTGGCCCCCAGGGGCGAGGCTCCTAAGAGGTAGCATCTAAGCAGAGGAATGCTTCTCGTCACCCAGGTGCCTGGAGGGCACCCCCATCCGTCGGGCTCACGCGCGTCCACCTGCCAGCTACGCCCCCTCTTCGGGGAAGGTGAGCGGCAGCGCAGGGAGCCGCGCGGCGGGCTCTGAGGGCAGCCTGGCGGCCTCGGGTACGTCCGCTGGAGAGGACGGCCTCTGCCGCCGCTGACCGCCAAACCAAGGTCAGGTTCTCCGGCAGCACCTGCCCTTTCCCTCCTTTCTCAGCAGCTGACCGAGCTCTGGCATCCTTTCCCCCACCATGACGTCGGTGACAGGAGGCACTCACTCGTGGGGACCCAGGCCCCTAGGCTTGCTCGGGCCTCGGCAAAACCCTCCAACTTTCGCCATCAGCGGGATTGGCGACACCCACGATCGCTGCTACTGCAACGGAGAGCCTGCTGGCCCTGGATGCCATCGCCACCCCCCCCCACAAGAGGGCACGGGACACCAGGGAGTAGAGGACGTGTTCAGAGCTAATCTTGAATTTGCTGTCACTCACGACCTTCTAGAAACTTCACAAGAGATGGCAGCACGGAAGTGCAGTGAGTGTCAGCACAAGGGCCACCGTCCACTGCGGGATCGTGGGAATCTGGGGGAACGACAGTTTCAGTTGTCGCCCAACGGCGGGGGCTAGTGGCCCTCAGCAGACAGGGGCCAAGGATGCCAGGAGTCCCACACGAGCAGGAGAGCCCCCACAACCCTGCACTGCCCA
Source organism: Dasypus novemcinctus (assembly GCF_030445035.2). Classification (NCBI taxonomy): domain Eukaryota; kingdom Metazoa; phylum Chordata; class Mammalia; order Cingulata; family Dasypodidae; genus Dasypus; species Dasypus novemcinctus. Next base: position 56,870,869 of record NC_080695.1, on the reverse strand, counting down.
CTGCCCACGTGGCCTTCCGACCCCCCCACACTCATGTAGGTGAAAAACTTGTTCGTAATTAGCTGAGTCTAGAACCCAACTCACTTTAGACAAACGCACAAAGAACTTTCTTTAACGTTATCCTAGTACTAAAACAGGTCATCCGGGTAACCCCAGAGGAGAGTGTTCTGGGGCTCAGAGCTTTACCAAGAGTCACTCATCATTTTGGAAAACGCTGTCCTAATGGGGAAGTCACTCTAGGCGACTCGGTCACCAGCCAATACCCACTCCCCCTCGTATCGGGGCTTTGGGAGCTGGTGTAGCCGTGGTCTGGGCACAGATGCCACTGCCTGACTACTGCACGGTGGCTTCTGGCACAATCTGACCCGGGCACGGATATGTTGAAATGCATGTTATTTTTATGATGAATTATTTTACTTTATTTCTTCTTCATACTACAGTTAAGGCCTTATGCCAATTTGTGTTTAACCTGTTTGTAGTGGGTCATGTGACCTAGGGCATTAATTTCAGGGCAAGAAAGAGGACATTACATAATTATTTGTCATAAAAAATGCAACGGGGTGAAACAGGGCTGAGAACCGCCGCGTGAATGTGCGGGACCCGGTGCTCCTCAAAGGACAGAGCAGGGGCTTTTCCCCAGGGGCCATTCGGGGGCACCCACCAGGTAGCAGAGGCCCCCTCTCCACCACAGTCTTGTCTCAGCAGTTTTCTCAGGAAACTCCGCCTGACTCCCCTTTCTGTCACCACTTCCTGGGCACAATGAAACCGTTTCTGTCTACGTGTCCTGCTTTCTCCCACCCCCACTGGGCTCAGCGAGACAGGGGGGCCCTGGCGCCTGGGGAAGCAGCGTGGGCAGCTGGTGCGCCTGCCTCGGGCAAAGCCCCGCTTCCCAGCTAGACCACGAGCTTCGTCAAGGCTGAAGCCACATCCGATTCGCTCCCCGCTGACCCTCGGAGCCTAGGTCAGTGTCTGGCTCACGGGAGGTGTATAATAAAAATTAAAAGAGCAAATGACGGGAAAAAAACACTGAAAAGAATGGTCTATGTAAAAATGCTTACCAGGATGATTGTATACAGTAAGCACTTACTACATATCAGTTGAAGGAAGCATATGCCTGGTTTAAAGCAGTTGCTAAATTAGAATCTTGTGACTACCGGAATGAGTATCGCCTGTACGTGTCCAGCTTCCACTAGGTGCTCAACAAGTATGTACTGAAGGAATTACGAAGGCCAAACACCTAACAGGGGCTCAGTCTCCACAGAGGCTCGGGGAATATTTGCCCCGTGAGAGGGAACCAATGAATATGTGAAGGAGTGGCCAGAGCCTCCGCAGACGCCAAGGTCAGGAGGTGCACACCACGGGACACACACCCAGGATGGAAGATCAGGACACACACCACGGGACACACACCCAGGTGTGAAGGTCAGGAGGCGCACACCATGGGACACACACCCAGGCTGGAAGGTCAGGGGGCGCACACCACGGGGCACACACCCAGGCTGGAGGGTCAGGAGACACACACCATGGGACACACACCCAGGCTGGAAGGTCAGGGGGCACACACCACGGGGCACACACCCAGGCTGGAAGGTCAGGGGGCGCACACCACGGGGCACACACCCAGGCTGGAGGGTCAGGAGACACACACCACGGGACACACACCCAGGCTGGAAGGTCAGGGGGGGCACACCACGGGACACACACCCAGGCTGGAGGGTCAGGGGGCACACCACGGGACACACACCCAGGCTGGAAGGTCAGGGGGGCATACCACAGGACACACACCCAGGCTGGAAGGTCAGGGGGGGCACACCACAGGACACACACCCAGGCTGGAAGGTCAGGGGGCACACCACGGGACACACACCCAGGCTGGAAGGTCAGGGGGGGCACACCACGGGACACACACCCAGGCTGGAAGGTCAGGGGGGGCACACCACAGGACACACACCCAGGCTGGAAGGTCAGGGGGCACACCACGGGACACACACCCAGGCTGGAAGGTCAGGGGGGGCACACCACGGGACACACACCCAGGCTGGAGGATCAGGGGGCACACCACGGGACACACACCCAGGCTAGAAGGTCAGGAGGCACACACCACGGGACACACACCCAGGCTGGAGGGTCAGGAGGCGCACACCACGGGACACACACCCCAGGTGTGAAGGTCAGGAGGCGCACACCACGGGACACACACCCCAGGTGTGAAGGTCAGGAGGCACACACCACAGGACACACACCCAGGTGTGAAGGTCAGGAGGCGCACACCACGGGACACACACCCAGGCTGGAAGGTCAGGACACACACCACGGGACACACACCCCAGGTGTGAAGGTCAGGACAAACACCATGGGACACACACCCAGGCTCCAAGGTCAGGAGACACACACCACGGGACACACACCTGGGCTCAGACTCCCCCGCACAGACACACTCCACATTTGCTGACACCAAGTTGCTGAGTCTTAGCCAGAGAACCTACATGACTTCGCTACTTACAAATCGTGAGGAGTTGTCGTTCTTGACCGTTTTGGCGTTGCCAAAAGCCTCCAGAATCGGGTTTGCTTGAAGAAGCTGCTTTTCCAGCTCCCCCTAAAATCCATCCACATCGAGTTATTGGAGAAAGCAACTCGCGCCCTGGCAGTTTTACCCCAGACAGACGTCATCACGAGACTCTGCCCTTTGCCTGCAGTTTCTCTCCTATCCGACCTCCCACCCCTCTGAAAGCCTGACGCCAATGTTCGAATTTGCTCGAGGATTTCAGAAGGGCCCTGGCCAAGCTCTCCAATAGGACGTCTGTTCCCCACGAAGGCTGCTTTTTCCAATATCACACCACACTGTAGGCCAGGGATGCCATTTCCATCATGGCAAATGATGCCCCATGGATTTGTGCAGTGCCCACCCTATCCTACTGTACATGGCTGCTGCTGCTGCTCATTTTTAACAAGCAGCCTTCTGCAAGCAAAACGACCACAATCCTCCTGCTGATTGTTTCAGGGCAATCTTTCAAAGGTGGCATTTTTCCTTTCTCAGGATTGGTCTTCGGAAATCTCCTATGACGGGCAAGTAAGGAATGCACAAAACCCATTGGGAAGCCTGCAGAACAAAGCTTCAAAGCAGGTAGTCTGAGCTCCATTCATTGGGTTAAACGCGAATGAGAGGGTACACAGCCCACTGGCCCCGCGGCAGGGGCGCTTATGCACAAATGCGGTCACGTGATTAATCATGGCAGGAAGGGGCCAACGAGGTAAGGGTAAGTCATGCCGGGACAGCCAATGAGCTTTTTGCCCAACTCCCAAACATGGCGGCTGCAGGCTAGCCCAGAGGCCCCGTGTCCAAGCTCGTCCTCCCAGCCTCCTGGGGAAGCGCTGGGGGCGGGGAGGGGCTCTCCTTGTGCTTCCGCCACCTCCCCCTTTCTTTTTGTCCAGGCAGAAGCTGGGAAGGGGTCTAGGGGGGGAAAGGGAGGGCCCAGCTCTCTCCTTGCTCTCTCCACAGCAGGAGGACATCCCAGGGGGGCTTTCCCCAAAGGGGCAAACCAGGAGGCTACTGTTTATGTTTTTCATTTGTACATGCTTCCTCCTCCTTTGCAGCTCCCAAAGAAAGATGACGTGAAAGCGTCATCTCCATGAAAATCCCAGCCTCAGCTGGAATCCCTGAAACGGGGACTTGTGGAGATTTATGAGAGCCACGAGCTTTCCTCAGGGGCAGAAGATGAAAGGAATCAATCACTTCCATCCACATAAACCTGGAGTCCCCTAAAAAATGTTCCCTTTCTAGAATGAAATTCCAGCTGGTGGGGCCAAAAGGTCCTCCTTGGGAGAGCACTAAACATGACATTAAAAAGTTAGAAGGGACCTGGTCCAAAATCTTCATTTCATGGATGACAAACCTATGGCCCAGAGAAGTTAAGTGACTCGATTGAGGTCACATAGGAGCAGATCCCCAACAAGAATCCTGCTGCTCCTTCTGATACAAGACACTGCCCCCCAGGGTCTAACTAAGATGGATTGAGTGTGATCCTTCTGGGAGCCCTGGGAGATCCTGGAGGGTCTCAAAAGAGCTAGGTCCCATCAGCTGGTCCCCCAAGCTCTGCATCACAGATTCAGCAGGACCTGGCTCAGCGTCGTGCAGCTGGGGCCTTACCGCGCCACCAAAGCTTGTGCGTCGCCAACCCCAAGACTTCTGTTTCTGGGGTCTTGAGTCAAGCAACCAGCATGCAGAAGACAGACACGCACTGCACACGCATGCACGAAGACACACTGGTGCACGGAGGGGACCGGGGGTGGAGTTTAGGGACGGTGGGGGGAGGAGGGGCCACAGCCATGCATCGACTGACTGTCAGTCAAGCCAGGGCAGCACGGGGCCTGGCAGTCCTACAGCACCCAACCGGCCGGGAGGGACGTCTGCAGGTCGTTCCACGCGGGGACAGGGGTGGCGGGGGACACTCCGGGGGGGTGGGGGCGGGGACTCCTTCTGAGCTGGGGAAATCCTTTCCCAGCTGGGAGGCAACACTGGAGATACCCACGGAAGTCCCGCGGGTGGCGAGTGCACCCTGCCCCCACCCCCGCCACGGCCGCAGACCCCCGCGGGACAGGACTTTGGTGCGTTGCTTGATTTCAGTCGTGGACCTCGGGGCCTACCCCTTCTACCACCGGCTACGGGACTCCGTGGTTGCAAGAGGATCATGCAGTTCTAAAGGGCACTCCATGCCTCCCGCACACACCGAGAAAACACCCTCAGTTACTCACGTAGGCAAAAGATGGGCCTTGCTGTGGTTGAACGACACGGTACAAAACAAACGTCAGTGTTATTGCCATCACACGTGCATTGGGGGCTGGGGAGCACACTTCACCCCCCACCCCACCCCCAGACAGCCTCCATCCGCCACGTCTTCCTGTCCTTTCTTCTGCTTCCTTGCTGTTCAGCCCTCTCCCTTTCCTTACTTCCCAGAGGCCCAGACGTTTCAAAGGTTTTCGCACTGGCCGGGGCCAGGCTGGCTCCTTAAAACCCTTATCCAAGAGATAGCGGCTGAGGGGAGTTTACATCTGCAGAGGAAGATGCGCCTGACAAATAGTGGGCCCCAATCAGCCTCGTCGTTATTGGTAAGTAGCATTTCTTACTTTCACTCTACCGGGGGCGAGGAAAGGTAGTGAAGGCGGGATTGTACGGACACAGGACTTTGGGGCCGTTGGTTCCCACATGGTGTGGCTAGAAACTAGCCAGAGGCAGTTACGACCTTGGGTTTGAGGCAAGAAAATTCCCGAAAGCTACAACAGGCACCTGCCCCGATCTCCGATGGCCTCCAGGCCAGCTCAGCTCTGCGCAGTCTCCTTCGAGGGCCTGAAGCAAGCCCAGATGGCAGACAACCCCAAGCCACCTCCAGGCCCCCATTCTAGCACCTTCCCACCCCGAGCCGGACTGGGGCGCTGGCATATCCTTCAAGCAGCCTCATTGCTTGTCCCCTCCTCCAGGACCCATGAACCGGGGACAAGATGGAGAAGGAAGAAGAGAAAGACCCAAGAGGGGATGGCTCTAGAAGCCTGCTCCTCCTTTGCCTGGTCATGGTTTGTCATTGTTTATTTGCGTGACCCTCTGACGACCGTCTCTCTGGAAGCTCAGCCAAGAGACCTGGTGGCACCTCATCGCCGGAATCCCCTTCCTAGCCGTGCCTGGTACACAGTCAGGGCTTAATCGATAGTTACCGAAAGGTCTGGCGTTGAGTGACTCCAACACCCCCGTCCCCGACATGCGGAGGAGTGAGTGACCCCAGAGAGGAGAGAGTGCCCTGGTGAGCTGATGGAGAGTCATTCAGGGCACTGGTTCTCTACTGGGCTCATTTCAGCCCCACCCCCCCAGGGGCAATTGTCCTTGTCTGAGCCACTTGGGGTCGTCAAGCCTTGTGCTCTTGACATTTCCTGGGTAGAGGCCAGGGCTGCTGTAAATGTCTTGATGAAGAATTCTCTGGTACGAAATGTCAGCAGGGACACGACTGAGAAGCCCTGATGTAAAGCAAGGCAGCCTCCACCTGCTGGAAGAGGGCTTCTCCCCATCCTCCTCCACGTGCCCCTCCAGGGTCCTGTCCCCTGCTGAGCAAGGACCTGCCCAGCCCCCACTGAGCCGACACCCGTGAAGGACGACCCCACTTGTGGGGCGCCGGGGCGGGGGACAGCTAAGCACGTGGCCTGTCCTGAAAGGCCCCCGCCAGCCCCCGGGCCCCTCGCCGACGCTCCGCCGGACGTCGGGCCGCAGCGGGCAGCCCTGTCGGCCGGGCGGGAGCCGCCACTCACCGTGATGCTCGTGTCCTTCTTGCCCTTGTGGGAGGAAGCCACCACGGCCAGGTACTGGATGACTTTCTTGGTGTTTTCTGTCTTCCCGGCTCCAGACTCGCCTCTGAAAGACACAGGGAGAATGATCCAGAACCCACCGGAAGGAACCCTGCGCAGGTGTTCTATGGATAGCGCCCTGCAGCTCCATGAGTGAAGACGATGGAAATTATCATCACTGCCCTTTCCAGGATGGGGAAACTGAGGAAGTGAAGGTCACACTGCTGAGAGGGCTGAGCTGGACCCGAAACCCAGGTCTAGCACTCAACCTGCCCTTCCCGAGAGGAAGTGGGATAGGATTCGGACGAAGAGTGAAAGAGAAAACCTGAGTCTTCCTACTATGATCCAAACCCATGCTTATTTGTAAGGTTTATTAAGACATCATTTGCATTGGTGGAGATGGAAAGACCAGGCAGGAGGTAGCCTTCAAGGAAGGACTTAAGTACCACTCCTTAGGGAAAAAAGAACCGACTATCCCATCAGCCACAAGGCCGCTGCTAGCCCCATTGCCCACCGGGGAATCCCACCCTGAATGTCAGGTGGCTGCCTAATGATCTCAGCCAGGTAGCAAAGGGTAAGGCAGGCTGGAGTAATTTATGCTCAGGTGTAAATGGCTGATAGGTTTAGATCAGCAGGGCATTGTTTGTCTTCTCAAAGGAGAACTCCTAGAATGTATGTTTTTTATACCATGGCCTTTTGAGCCAGCTGTCTCCTTAGGCCACCAGAGATCATCCAAGTCTTCAGCCTCTGCCTCTAGCTCCCCACACTCCAAGTCCAAGGGAAGGACAGAACTTCAATCCTAAAATCCTCCCTTCTCGTCCTCGCCTCCTTCTTCCTCCCCTCTCTTTGCCTAAACTCTTATCATTTCTCAACCTCCCTCAAGATTCTGGGCTGCAAGAGATAGGATTTTATTTTTTTTCAATCTGGAAAAGAACTTGTCCCCCCCCCCCCGCCCGAGGCTGGCTCAAGGTTCTCTGGGCTGAACGAGTGCCACCAGTTTGAGTGCGCTCTCTGCTCTTCTTCCTAATTAGGAAGTAAAGAAATTCATTTTCTCTGCCATGGCCTGTTAATAACTTTGCTCAAGGTCAAAAAAGAAAAGAAAAGAAACATGTGCCCTGAGTTGCTGGCGCCAATCCTGAGTCCCACAGTTGAGAAATGAGGTGCCTGATCACTGGGTGTGATAAAATGTCTGCACTGCTGGCAGGAGAGCTGTCCTTTGCCAGTGGACATCCTCGGCTGCATTGTTTCATGTGGCCTCAGAGGCAGTTTGGGAAATGGGTACCATGAAAGCAGTATCCCTGTTTTCCTGAAAGAGAAAACTAAGGCCAAACAATGATATTTGCATTTTATCTCAAAGAGGGAATTGACTTTTGGGGGAAGAGTACAGGTCCTCTGTTCATTGTTTCACATGCACTATTTCCTTCTCCTCTCCCCACCCCACCCCCAATTCCAACTTACCACCTCCACATTATTACTCTTGCCCAGAGTGAGAAAGCAACCCGCCCTATGTCACACAGCAAGGAGGATAGAGTCAGAATTGAAAGCCAGGTCTCAGATTCCAATGCTCTCAGGACTCTTTCTACTACATTTCACCAAGTGCATCTCATGACACAGCTCTTGCCCTCTAGACACCTCCTTTCTAAGGGTGGAGGAAGGGAAGGGGGAAAGGAATTGATTTTTGTTAAAGGCCCACTCAGCACTAGGCATTAGACCAAAAATTTTTCATCTCTTCTTCCCAACAACCTAATGGAGTTATTTATTATCCCTATCACCCCTTGGAGAAATGAGGTTCAGAGAAGTTGAAGTAAATTGAGCCAGGCCCAAGAGACAGGAAGTGGAGAAGGAGCAGGATTTGAACACGAGTCCCTTTGGTTCCAGAGCCCCTGTTCTGCCCACTCCCTTTTACACTGCTAGGTGAGAGGAGAGGATGGAGTCTGGGTGTGATGGTGTCGTCCCTGCATCCCCTGGACTGGGAGGAGGTATCCACTTGTTTGGTCAAGCAAGCCCTGGCCTGATTGCTACCGTGAGGGGGTTTCATAGATGGATTTAAGTCATTAGCCAGCTGATGGCCTCCACGGCTGCCTGCACCCTCCGATCAACAAAGGAGATTCCTCAGCAATGAGGGAAGTCACATCCAGCCGGCTGAGGCCTCAGAGGGAGCCTTGAGGATTTCAGCAGTCCGGAAGAAAACGCTCTCTGCTTCAGCCAGTCAATTCTCTTGGGGAATTCATCAGAGCCTGCACTGGGGTTCCCAGCTTGCAGCCTGCACACATATCCTGTCGACTGTGTTTCCCTGGAGAACCTGAGCAGGAAAGACAGACTGACTGTCCACCCCACTCCCTGAAAGAGTTCCTCCACATATTATGGGAGCGCTTTGCCTTCTTTACCAAGTCTTCAAAAATGTAACCAGGCCCCAACGAACCAAGACACTCGGTCGTTTACCCCAGAGTAGGAATGACATGCATCAAGCCAATGTCCTAACATTTGACAGCTATCACCACAGACGGAAGGGGCGGGTGCTCATCAGAGCAAGGGAAGGCGAGAACGTTCTGAGTGTGGGAAACACCCGCGCGGCTGGTCTTGGACCATTCGGAGCCACGGCACCAGCAAGGGCCTGAGAAGGGCACGCAGAGAACCCGCTCGCCACGCCGACGCAGCAGGGCGCCTGGGTCTCTAAGCCCACCTCTCCTTTCCCGCCATGCCTCTTCCCTTTTCCGCGGTGGCCGGCAGCCTCTCCTGCTCCTCCCTTTTACAGCAAAGACTTTGGCGTGACCTGCCTGAGACTTCTACTTGGCCAGGGAGGGGAAGGGAGATATAAACTTGGGGAAGCTGCTTTTCCCCAGGTGCAGTACTTGGCTCAACCAAGTTTCCAAGCTTTATTGATAAAAACAAACGAATGTTTTGTAAACTTCTCTTAACTAGAAAGTCTAAGAGTTTAAAAACAAATAAATGGCCCTGGGAGGTTTTGCCGAAGAAAACACTGAGCATCTGAAGATGGATGTGCTCGGGTTGCTAAGAAAACCTTCATCTCCTTGCTGTGCTGATACCTGAACTCTGGGGCTAGACGCCTTCTGGGGTCTGAGCCTCCTAAATCCCTGTCCTGTTTCCTAGGGAACTCGGTGCCAGCTCCCTCCACTGTGGCCCTGGACCCGTGGCCATGTGCGGCCTCTTGGCCCTGTAAGTGGCCACTGCCAAGGCCGTTTAATCAGGAGCCCCAGTGGCTGGGCAGAGCCACCCCACGACTACTTAAGCCCTCGGCCCCCAGCGGGGCCAGCTTCCCAGGCATGTGAGCTGCGCAGCTGCAGAGGGCCCTGTGCTGAGAAGGGCTCAGTGCTCGGTCTAATGCTTTGCCATCTTGAAATTCTAAATAATTTTTGAATAAGGGGTCCCTCATTTTCATTTTGCACTGAGTCCTGTCCCCGGGAATGAACACCATTTCCAAGTGGACTTTAGCCGATGGTCTGCTCTTGGTAGGGAATTTAAACTGGATCTGAACCTTAGAGCCGCTCAGTCCCTGCTTCTAGCTGGCAAGGTTCCCTGACATTGGTACTATCCAACTCCTACATACCCTGCAAAGCCCTGGTAAGTACTGCCTCGATTCCAAAGACTGATCCTGGCTCCCCAAGACAGAAGCAATGCCTTCCTCCTCTACAGCACCAAGTGGCAGAATAGCACACTGAGCTCCAACGCCAGGCTGCCTCAGTTCAAATCCTGGCTCTGCCAGTTACCCATGTGACTTTGGGCAAGTCATTTAACTACTCTGTGCCTCAGTTTCCTTATCTGTAAAATAGGCATAATAAAAGCACCTACACTGTGTGCTTATGACGAGGTTTAAAAGAGTAAATACATTTCAAATTCTTAGAACAAAGCCAGGGACACAGAAAGCTATAACCATGTCTCTCCCAATGTTCTACATTTTATTTGCTTTATGAGCTTTGACACTCAGACTATGATTAAATTGTAAATCACACCACGGTTTTCCACTGCTTAAGCCAGAAGTCAGCAAACAGTTTCTGTAAGGAGCCAGACAGTAAATATTTTAGGCTTTGTAGGTTATTTGGAGTTCTCTATTGTAACTACCTCCCTCTGCTGTTGTAGCACGACAGCAGCCAAAGACTATGTGTAAACAAGTGGGCATGGCTATGTTCCAATAAAACTTTATTTATAAAAATTGACAGGGGCCGGATTTGTCCCCTGGTGTGAGTTTGCAGTGGCTTGCTTACTTCCTCCAGTGCTGTTCCCATCCTCCTTAGATTAAAATCCAAGATCCTCCCCGGGCCTAGAAGGTCCCACCTGCCCTTTCCCATCTCTTCTCCCACCACCCTCCAGCTCCCTTAATCCACTCCCTTGGACACACACGGCTCTTTTTCAATGGGGGTCTCTCCCATCACCCAAGGCCTCCAACTGGTTCACACTGGATGAACCATATGCCGGGCAAAAACAACTCCGACCTAAAAATTACGTTTTTTCAGTTCTCAGTTTTCTGACTATATAACCAACCAACTAGAGTTCATCCAAATGGTTCATTCATCCAAACCTCTTGACCTCTAATTATTTCTAAAAACTCACACCCTACAATTTTAAGTCACTTGGGCTGATTTTAACAATGGCCAAAATAAATATTAAAAAGAATCATGCTGTATGTGGTGGAGAGGTGACAGGGTGCATTTTCAAAGAGAAGTCCAATGGTTTTTGGATGTCCCTTTAATAATGTGTGATGCCTACTTACCACGCATTGGCTATGGGCTGGGCCACGTGTTAGGGGACAGGGAGACCGTTCTCCCCTCGCCAATCTTATGTTCTGGGAGAGGGAGACAGACAACAGCCAAGTTAAAGAATAAATCAAGATAAATTGAGGGAGCCGAGGTGGCACAAGAGAATGATCGCCTCTCTCCCTCTCCAGAAGTTTCCAGGATCAGTTCCCAGAGGCACCTATTGAGAAGACAAGCAGACACAGAAGAACGCACAGTGAATGGACACAGAGAGCCGACAACAGGGGGGAATGGGGGGAGGGGGGGAGAAAAAATAATCCTAAAAAAATTTTTTTTAAAAGATAGAAATGGAACCATAAAAGAGTCAGGAAAAAAACAAGCAATAAGAGTGAAAAAATTCTAAAAAATACAAAGGAGTAAGAATTAAAAAAAAAAAAAAGATAAACCGAGGGGGTGATGACGGCTGTGAAAGGACAGCCAGGGCACTGTGACAACCAGGACTGAGGGGGGTGGATGGCTGCAGAGGGGGGGCCAGGGGCGGAGCTGGGCCCGAGGGCGGCCAGGAGCTGGCCTGGGAAGGACGAGGGACGGCATGCCAGGCAGAGGGACCTGCAAGGCCCAAGAGCCAGGCAGGGAAAGCCTGGGCAGACGTGGGGAAGAGAGAGGAGCCTGGAGCGGCGGGAGGGAGCGGAGCCGTGCTGGTGACGAGGGAAGGAAGGGGGCGCCGGGTCGGGGACTGTCTTCTAGGCCCCTGTAGGGAGTTTAGATTGAATCCAACGGGTGTGGGGAGCCATTTCGGCAGAGGAACGGGGCTTTAGAACCAGGTTCTCAAAAAATCAAAACCGTGGGGGTGGCAGGAGGGATAACAGAGAGTGGGTGCCATCACCCGACAGCTGACCCTCACTGCTTCCCACGAGGCAGCGGCACGGACCTCAGGCCTTCCCGTGGATTAGCCTATTTAATCCTCACAACCAGCCAGTGGGGGATTTGGACCCCCATTCGACAGGTGGGGAAACTGAGGCTCAGAACAGCTAAGTGACTTATTTCCAAGAACCTCAGTTTGTGGGTCAGGGGGCTGAAATTCGAGCCCAGGAGGTCTGGCTCTGGAATCCACACTTGACCACTAAATATAAGGATTTCCCTTACAATAATGGCTGACGCCTACTTACCGCACGCTGGCTATGTGCTGGGCCACGCGTTAGGGGACCAGGGGGGCCATTGTTAAAAATCAGCCAAGGGAAGCGATGTGGCTCAAGTGATTGGGCTTCTGCCTTCCATATGGGAGCACCCAAGTTTGGTCCCCAGGGCCTCTTGGCAAAGGGCGTGCCCGTGCAGAGAGCCAAGCGCCTGTGTGGAGAGCCAAGTGCCCACACGGAGAGCCACGCAGCAAGATGATAACACAACACAACGAGAGACGAAGGGGAGAGTCAAGGCGAGACGCAACAGAAACCAGGAACCGAGGTGGCACAAGAGACAGGGAACCTCTCTCCCCATCAGAGGTCCCCAGGATTGAATCCTGGTGAATCCTAGGGGAGAAAACGAGAAGAGAAGATGAAAAGAGAAAGAGACACAGAAGATCAGGAAATGGACATAGACAGCAAAAACAGCAGGATGGGGGGAGGGAGAGGAGGAAAAACAATCAGCCAAAGTGACTTAAAATTGATTATAGGATGTGAGTTTTTAGAAATAATTAGTGGTCAAGAGAAGCCAGGTTTGGATTAATGAACCATTTGGATAAACACTAGTTGGTTATATAGTCAGGAAAGCGAGAATTGAATGAACATAATTTTTAGGTGTATTTTCATAATAAATATGTATTGAATGCATGAGTAAGTGAATGAGGAGCATGGTCACAGAGGGCAGTAGGGAGGAAGTGGCTGCAGGGCTTAGCTAGAAGGCTACTGCAGAGGTCCAAGCAAGAGTTGAGTGGAGACCGAACTAGGACACAGGCAGCGGATTCAGCAGTGCATGGTGCTGAGAAATAGTTCAGAGCTGTGCTGTCCAATGCAAGAACTATTAGCCAGAGGTGGCTATTTATATGAACTAAAACAAAATAATATTAAAAGTCCCTTCCTCAGTCCCACTAGCCACATTTCACGTGCTCAACAGCCGTCGATGCAGAAAGTTCTATTGGACGGTACTTTCTGCCACGCACCAGTGACACAAGTGATGGGGCTGAACGCAGGCGGGCTCCTCCCCTCATTTCCGCTCCAAAAGCTCTGCTCAGAGAGGGTCAGTGACATGTGTGGGGTCACACAGCCGGGAAGCTGTTAGTAAAGTGGGCTCTTCCCTGTGCCCCTCGGTCACCACACCAAATTCATCCGCTCAGCAGGGACTGGTTGAGCAACGCTAGTTTTCTAGCCCGGTGCCCTGGCATGAGGCTCACTCAGGGACCTGCTTCAGTCCTGAGAGATTGTGGTCGGCTGGTGATGGCCCCCCAGAGATGCCCATGCCCTGATCCCCAGAACCGGTGGCTATTATCACCTTCTGTGGCAAAAAGGATTTTGCAGGTGTGGTTAAGTGAAGGCTCTTGAGATTGAGCGATGGCCTGGGATTATCCTGGTAAACCCAAGGTCATCACAGGGGTGCTTCTAAGAGCGAGGCAGAGGGTTGGAGGAGTCAGATTCGGGGATGCGAATGCTGCTGGCTTTGAAGATGGAGGAAAAGGCTGCGAGCCAAGGAATGCAAGCGGCTTCTAGAAGCTGGAAAATGTTAGGCAATCACGCCAACTGCTTTAGCAGGTTGTTTTTGCATTTACGTCCACTCGTCTAAGTAGTGCTCCATCATGTTCACTTGATTTTTTAAGTCTTAAGCATCAAATGCTGATTTCCCAACTTGAAAGATGAGAATTCAGCTCCCACTTAGTGCTCTCCCCTTCCCTCATAGAATCAGCCTGGACATGCACAATTTCTCTGGCCAGATCAATACTCCGGGTTGGCCCTAGGATGATGATGCAAGCGCTGTGCATCGCCGGACCCCAGGGCCAACTGTGGCCACTCTTCCTTCCTGCCCAACCTTTGGTGTTCCCTGGAATTAATGATTACCTTACTTTACTGTTTGCCAGTTTTCTGTGTACATATCATTAATTCAGTTTCAAACTTATCATTGTCTAAATCCTCTCTCGATTATCAGATAATTTATCAGTGCCATCTGCAACTCCCTTTTCATTTTTTTACCTAAATGCACTGATTTAAAAAATGAAGCTTTACACCACTGCTTCTATGCCAGGCACAATAAGCTGGGAAGTACAATGGTTAGAGCAGGGTTTCTCAACCTCAGCCCTTATTGACATTTGGGGCTGGATAATGCTGTGTTGTTGGGAGCTGTACAGGGCATTGTAGGATGGCTAGCAACATCCCTGGTTTCTACCCACTAGGTACCAGTGCATCCCCTAAACTGTGACAATCAAAAATATCCTCAAACATGACCAAATGCCCTCTGGGGGGCAAAATTGCTCCTGGTTTAGAATTTCTAGATTAGAGCATAACTTCTGAAGTCTGGCTCTACTCCCTGCTGCCTACATGGTTTGGGCAAGTTACTAAATCTCTCTGAATGCCTGATATTACACATGTAAAATGGGAATTATAACCTACATTACAGGTTTCCTTGGGATATACATGGGGATAAGAAATAGGAAAACTCTCAACACAGTGTTTGGCACATAAAAGGTCCTTGATTAAGTGGTAGTTTCACTTCTCATATGTGAGTTTTATTAATAATAAAGGTTATTATTATTAGAGCAAATATTTGAATATTTATGGTATACATATCTCTTTTAATCTTCACAAGAGATCTAAGAGATATTATCATCTTTACCTTTTCAAAATGAGGAAAGTAAGGCTGACAGAGGCAAAATAACTTGCCCAAGGTGAAGCAGCTAGTAAGTAGCAGGGAAAAGATGAGAACTAGGCATCCCAGCTCTAGTGCTGTTGGCCTTACTCGCTATGCCATTTTTTGGTTATAATTCAGGTTTAACACCTTATAGATAAGGAAATTTAGTTTAAGTTATTTGCTCGATATTCATTTCTCTATTTCCTTTTTGGTTTTTAAAGAGGTATCTTGTTTAAGCTCATGATTTATTTCAGCTCCTTTTCTTAAAATGACCTAGAAGTAGTGACATCCCAGTAGCAATGAGCACACTTAATGCCCAGAACTTGGTTTCTAAATACCACTGTCCTAGAAAAGGAAAAGGGAATTCTTTAAGGAAGGCCAGTACCAGGGCTAGAGCAGGGAAAATGCAAGATGCTCCTCCACATCTTACTATACCAGAAAATAAGAAAAAATATATATATTAAAAAGATGGGGCATGCCAGAAAGAAACAGGAGACAACTTGAAGGGGCTTCCACTGGCCAAATATGGTACAATTTGAGCATCACTATAAGTAAGGAGAGTAATGGATTAAATGCACTGTATAAAATAGTTTTCCATGAATCCATACCGATAACATATAGAGGGGTGGATGCATGGATGGAAGGAAAAGAGTGTGTGTGGGATCACTCTTCCTTACATTAGAGTACAAACCTGTAAATGTGGAAGGAGGGAAAGAGATGGAAAAATCACCCTTTTGCAACCATCATCGAGAGACTGGTTCAAGCAAGGATCCTGAATAGATGCTAAATCTAGAGGTTAAATTTTGATGAGGAACAGGATATTTACATGGCCTCAAAGGGTCTCCCCAGAGTTTGCTTATTAATTGCAAGGGAAAAAACGTAAACTATATAGTGAGAAACTGAAAAACACCTTGACATGGTAGTCAAAATTCATATCTCTAGGGGGCTGTTGGCATTCCAATCAGGAATACACAGCCTTAGTCTAATCATGAGGCAACACCAGACAAGCCCAAATGGAAATAACTGTCCTGGATGCTGTAAAATGTCAATGTCATGAAAGTCAAAGAAAGGCTGAGGAACATTCCAGATTAAAGGAGACCGAAAGAAACATGACACCTAAATGCAGCAGATGATCCTCGTTTGGAGCCTGTGCTGCAGGGGAAAATGCTAAAAAGAACATTGTCAGGACAATTGACAAAATTGGAAGAT